>NC_056461.1:19016325-19345075 GCF_018296145.1 Oncorhynchus tshawytscha
GGACTACCTAACATGATGACTCCTTGCTGTCCCCAGTCCACCTGACCGTGCTGCTGCTCCAGTTTCAACTGTTCTGCCTTATTATACGACCATGCTGGTCATTTATGAACATCTTGGCCATGTTCTGTTATAATCTCCACCCGGCACAGCCAGAAGATGACTGGCCACCCCACTGGTTCCTCCCTAGGTTTTGGCCTTTCTAGGGAGTTTTTCCTAGCCACCGTGCTTCTACACCTGCATTGCTTGCTGTTTGGGGTTTTAGGCTGGGTTTCTATACAGCACTTTGAGATATCAGCTGATGTATGAAGGGCTATATAAATAAATTTGATTTGATTCGAGGTCATCTCAGTGAACTAATCCGTTGGAGGCTGCATGGATGGCACAAGGAAAGTGTGGCAATAAAGCACTTCTCTCCAAAATGTGCTCTCCTGACTATGTGCACATTCATTGTTTTACGACATCGGTGTGAATTGTTTGCCTTGATTATTAGGGTCGATCAATTCCCGTTTACATACATCACCAGTAGTACATTTACCATTAATTCCTAATCTACAATGTTGGTTTACTTAGGGTAATTTCCGTTAATGCATTCAATATTTTATTATTCCAGTCTTTTAAAGTTCATTTTCAGAGTGGACACATTGTTTGCAGAGCAGAAACAAGATTATTTAATACCATTTGTCAAGTTAGGTATTTCTTTAGTTTGGAGCGGTGGTAATGTTCCACGAAAATGTGCATATGAAATCCAGCACTGGCACACAGGTGGGTAGAAATGGTAAGATAAATCCGCATTCCACATGAGAAAGGTTGCTGACTCCTCATGTAGCCGTGTAGCCTATTACCGACATCTTCAGGAGAGTAAAGGCAGAATTTGAAAAAGCCAGCAGGAACGGGAGGAGGATGGTCGCATCAGGTTAAGTTTTTTCTTTTGGTTATCTTGATCTCTGGCTCCGAAGTCATTTGTGTCTTATTTCAAACAGTTCACTTACAGCATCAGGAAAGCATATAGTTGATTGGAAAAACATTTATTTTTGGGGGGGTCGAAAGTACAGACAACTTTCGGTCAACCAAGGTTTGTGTGTCAGGGACTGCCCTATGCAAAACATACATCCAAAAAAAGGAAAATCATTTTGATCAGTTCTGCAGTGCAGTAGTTGGGGTTTAGGTGTGAACGCTGCTGGGCAGGAGTCTCTGCTATGGGTCTTATGGAACTAGGCAAGAGAAGCAGCAACTTATTTTCTAGATTTAACTCTCCAAACATTCTGATAAAAGTCTGGCCATAGCTCTACCAACTCTAGGCTTCAAACTAGATCTATCTCAACAGGCCGAGATTGAAGGATGATTGGGAGGTGTGAGATGAGGGTAGCTCAACAACAAACACATGTGCAGATTATACTAAATATTTCCCCCACCCTGTGTGGCCTCAGTTTATAAAAAGCCACTGTCAAAATGCCCCTAACTCAAACTAGCTAATAGTGGAGCGTGTTCCCAATATACACGTTGGGTTGGTTAAGAGGGTCATGAATAGTAGGGTAACCTACTTTTGATGACAATGAGAGCAGAGCGTCTGTAAGAATAGGTCATCATTAGACAAGCTGTTCAAAACACGTTAGACAAGAGTAGGATGGATTGGTGCCATCAATGGTTACTTCAAAAACCTGTGTCACTAAGGGTCCTTTCCTCATAACTCCATAGATAAATAACAGAGGAGAAATGCACAACCTTATCCGTGCCATTAGTCATAGTGCAGAGCCGAGTATCACACTGTGTCCTCGGATGTCGCTGTGGTTTGGATAACTCTAACTGACTCGCCACTGCAGACAGATGTGGGGTTCTAAAAATGCAATGAAGTGTGAACTAGCTTGCATTAGAGGTTGTAGAAGTCACTCTCCATCAGCATGGAGGAAGCTTTATTTACTTGGTCAACTTTGAGAAAGGGACAGACTTTTGCTTCCAGATTGAAGACCTTTTTCCATCCCCCCGGCATCTCAAAGTTCCTCTCCGGGAGAGATAAATGGGAAGCAACACAAACTTTAGCACACAAAGGCCAAGGCAATCCTTTTCAGCCCAAAGATTAACACTCACTAATGCATGTGCACGCATTGTGACATGGAACCTGGCCTTAGTTGCAGTGGTGCTCCTGTATGCTTATGTGGAGCTGTGTAAAACTTGTTACTGCAGACCACAAGTGGAGGGGGGAAAAAAGCAGGTCATGTCACCCCTCCTGCCCTGGTAAACATTCACCCAGGGCTGTCTGCATGGGGGGGGTCCAGAAACTTCAGTGGCCAGTACTCCTACTTACTACTCCCTGGCGAGGCTGCACGTAGGCCTGAAGTTTCTTGGGTCGTTTCACCTATTCTGAGAGTCACCTGCCATGGTGGATGTGTAGTGAGAGAGCAAGGGAAAGAGAGCACGCTTGTTTGATTCGTTTGCATACGAGTGGGGTGGACGACCTCAACATGAGCTGAGGCGCGTGCCAGAAACCTGAGACTGCCTTCACCACGTCGTCTGCTGTGGCTTTCACTTAGCAGTTGTCAAGCCTAGGTTTATCCTCCAGTGCGAACAGCATTACCGGTCACTCTGCTCCAGGACTGTCAACCCCACCCCTCTTCTACCTTTCAACACTCTCAGAAACTCTGCTCTGACCCCATGCTTGCAGAGAACCCAAAGTCCACCAGGAGGCAGCCAGTACAAATGGCTGGCAAACACACTGTGGGACAAAAATAATAATACATATATATATTTTTTTAACTATCCACATGAAACTGCTCAGTCATGTAAAACATGTTTATTGTGGTGTAACAGTAGGGCAGATATCTGACCATTGATGTAATATAAAAAGGGAGGCAAGTGTGGCGGTTGGGTTTTGACCTGATGCGACTGCACTGATTGGCTTGGCTGTATGCATGTAGATGAGCACCTAATCAGTGTGTGTGAGACAGACTGGACCATTTTGGTGTATGCCACAAACTGTGCAGGGTTACTGGCAAGTAAACTAATGAATACAAACGTGGTGGGTAGGTGGGTGGGAATGGTCTTTCTGGTAGACTTCCAAGGTCACTGAGCTCCAGGCAGTGGGAGACAGCAGCTCCAGCCCAGCCTGTCAGCTTGGACTCACCCTTCAGGGCAAAAGGTGAGGGGGATGGGTGGGTCAAGGCATTAGGCAGATGCTGCTTTTAACATGGCACTTCATGAATTAATATTAGAGTGAAGAGTCAACTCCTCTCCTTACTCACAGCAGAGAACGTCCACATACTCTGCCTCATTGGTATATAGTTACTCATTACTCTAGGATTGGAGGGGTGAGTGAGGGGTTAACCAAAGCCCTTCATTCCAAGTCCAAAGTGTGGTGTCAGGAGTGGGAAAGGGTCATATAAGTCTTATAACTAATGCCCCCAACCTTCCTTTTGAGGGGAAAGAGAAGGCAAAGTCATTTTCTAGGAAGGTGGGTGACAAAGAGAGCAAGACGAGGATAAAAAAGTGGGGAAAGGACAGGGCGATGTATTGAGTGACGCTGAAGGAGAACAGTCCATCTGTGAGGAGGCCAGGTGACAAGAGGAAGGAAGCCATGGAAAGGGTTGTGGATCTAACACCCAGTTGGGACATGGGGACTGAGGCCGCTGTAGTCTGGTTTCACCGTAACCCTAATCTTATCACAGCCATCACACAACCCCCCACACACAGAGACTCAACTAATTTAAATGACCCTCAATTGGTTTACAGCTCTCATGGTCTTATGTAACCACGCCAATCACCTGGTGCAGCCATTGTATTGGATTAGTCAGGGAGATGAGCAGTGTTCAGCAGGGTGGATGTGCAAGTTGGGGGAGTGTTATCTACATCCCAAACAAATAACTTCCCTTTTTAGCAGAGCCTACTTAATCTTTCATCTCAAGCACCTGTTTCACCGCAGCCTGGCGAGGTACAGGTAGATTTGACAAGTGTAGGGGGTGTTCTCATGCAAACATCCTCACCCAGCGTCTGTCCCTCCAGAGAGAAACAGTGGCCAGTTTTACATTGATAATCTGTTGGCAGTAGCGTGAGCGTCAACTGTTTAGAGCTTTCTAATGTCCCTCATTGGAAGTGATTAAGTACAGTGAAACTATTAAAAAAAGGTTGAGCTCATAGCTTGAAGTTGTTTCAATGTCTGATGTAGACATTTACCAGCCAAGATCAAAGACTGTTTGGGTTTATCAATTGCAGTGAATGCATCTGTAAATCAATTAGCAGAGCCAATGGCAGGTGGTGTCTGATCTTGGGGTTTAGCGGTGGTGACAGGAGAGAGAGGAGCAGAGATCAGGAGCAACACAGCGTTGATCCCTCTCTGCTTATCATCAGAGCACTAAGATCAAACAGCTCCATCTACATACATGAAAGAACATGCATGCCCACTAAAAAACACAAATATGAAATGCAAAATACTCTCACACACACATCTAAAAACAGACAAACCTGCACGCCCCCTCCCCCCAAACAATGTGTGTTATCACCGGAGACTAGTTTATCAAACCTAAGCAGAGATGGCGCATTGGGAACATATTCAGACACCAAGACCTTTCCCACATGTTAAGTTACAGCCCCGGGGGGGCTCCCGGATGGCGCAGCGCTTCAATCCCGGGCCGTATCACAAGATCGGAACACTTTCGTTCAGTCTGCATGGTCAATGCATCACATGCAACAATGTTGATGACAACAATGTTGTTTTCAATTTGATCTTATAAATCCACAAGTATCCTATAATTACAATATTAGTTTGTGTTTCTACATCTGCAAACAGCTAGTTTGTATTTTCTTAGCATGTTAAGCTAAATCGTGTTAGCCACTAATGGTAATCGCTAGTTAGCTGGCTAGTACCGATACCAGTGCTGGTGGAGGCTTAAAAATCAGCATGTTATTTGTGCAAGTGTCTTCTAAATCAAAGAGGAATAGGCAAAGCATGAATATGTTGGCTATACGAATAAAGATTTAATGTAGCCAAAGATTATAGGGTCCACTAGGAAACACGGACCATCACTTCAGTTCCTACCCTATCACAATAACTCATCAAATGGTATTTTCATTCATTGTCATGTCAAACACTGTATTCAAAGTGCCCTCTATTATTTATAACTATAGAATTGGAATAAACATTGTATTTCCATGATTGCCAATGTTCACCAAAGTGTTTTGATCTAAATCGCAACTGCAACATTTGGTTAAAAATACAGCCTAATTTTTTTTGTCCATATCGTGGCAGTGTGGAATTGATCTCAAATTAGTGTAGGAAATGCAGAAATTGATGGAAATGCAGGAAATTATTTTAAATTGAACAGAATAAAACAAATCAGAATGTAGAAAGATCCATTGAAATGATTTAGAATATAATATTTTAGCCATATCGCCCAGCCCTACATATATATTAGTGATGCACCGATATCTTCTTTGCCAAAACAAACAATACCGATTTGTAACATTTTAGCAGCCTTAATGCATTCTAGTACAGTTAAATAGTTAACACCCACAAAGCAGTCTAAGGCACTGCATCTCAGTGCAAGAGGCATAATACAGTCCATGGTTTGAATCCAGGCTGTATCACATCATGCCGTGATTGGGGGTCCCATAGGGAGGCACACAAATTGTCCAGCGTCATCCGGGCCGTCATAGTAAATAAGAATTTGTTCTTAACTGACTTGCCTAGTTCAATAAAGGTTACACACAAGTTATTTTGTGGACATTTACTCATGTAAACAAAATCAATCCTATTTCTTTCACTTACTTGCTGTGCTGTTTCATTGTTCATTTGTTCAGTTTCATTCTCAACCAGGATTTCTACGCTGTTTGGGTATTTTGCATGTAAAATAACACTAGGTGACCACTTTGTAGTTTCAGTAGCTAGCTAACTATATAGCTGTCATTTAAAATAACCCAAATTTATAAGGCAGTTCTTATTTGATTAATGGTGGTCAGACCCATCTATGTGAAGCTAGCCACAATAAGGATTAGCCCCAATAGTGGACTTTGCATTTATCCTTCAAAATAACAAAGTATGTCATTGATAGTGACGCAAATGAATAGAAATAGTAGAATTGTGCCATTATTTAATAGATAATGCTAAAAGAGGTTGCAATGTTATATTACAAAAATATTTTATTTTTATTTTACAAAAATCTGTTGATCACATGACAAAGTGGTGATCCTGTATTATACTTTTGAATTGCATTTGGGGCATATTTACTTTAATGTAGAGCCATACCTATGGATTGTGGCTCAATGACATGGGGTATCAGTCTACTCAGTGACTCCCAGAGAACATTAGCTCTTATTGCGGGATTTTGAAACTGAATTGAGCAACATTTGTCAACACTATTGAACACTATTCCAGATTAAAAACAATACCGCGTGGATGTTCTGGAGTCTGATAACTCTGAGGATGTTAGGAAAAAATATATTGGGATTGAGTAGACTGATAGCCCATTTCATTGAGCCCCAATCCTTAGTTAAAGCTCTACAGTGCAATAGGCTGACTGGGGAGGTGATTTCACAGTCACAGTACTGCGATAACAGCTACAACACTAATATTTGTATAAACTCTCCACAGTTGTGTTCTGTGGGTGTCACTGAGTAGAATCATATGTCATTGCTTCACATTCCAACCTTATTTTACTAGATAATGTTAGACATGGCATGATTACACCAATTGTAATCTTCTGCATCACTTTCAAAGGTGTACTTTTATTTTGAAGGCAAACCGCAAATTCCACTATTGTGGCTAGCTTCACAACACATAATCCAGTCCGGTCGAGCCTCACTAGCCAGATGAAGCTAGCTGGCTGCTTATAACTATAGCTTTGGGCAACAGGGTTAAGTAGCTGGCTAGTTATTTATTTTCATGAACTGAAGTTAAATTTCAGTAGGCGAACAACAAGTGGCAACCTAGCTAATAATTACTCACAAGGATTCCTAAATCACTGCCAAGAATAATGAAAATGACTGCAGTTTCTACTGGTAATTGTTTTCAGGCTGGTTGTATTGGTGCTAGCTAGGTACCAAGCTAAAGCTAGCTACCCCAGAAGTTGGTCAAACAAACAATGCTGTATTACCAAAGCGGAATTGTAAACACATCATTTGTGGCCAGTGTTTGCAGACTTTTGTACATCTTTGACAGTGCTACTGATAGTAGTGGTGGCACTTGGTTTGCACATGCAAATTCAGAACACACAACATTCTATAATAGAACTGTGTATCTGTTTTGACACGCATAGACCCAAACAGCATTCCACAGTATGCATGTCGTTTAGCTAATAGCACTGACGTCATTGCTGTGCAACATCTGAAAAATAGCGCACTTGGTCGTGTGTACCGGTGCTCGACCAGTTGGCGAAAGCCAACATAATCCACAACAGAACGGTTGATTGTCAAGGGCAATGAATTCCATTATCTTTATGTTGTCGCACTGAAATTCTTACTCTGTCAATTGACTGTTCGATCCATTCAGCAGACATTGTGGGCTAGGTTAGGAATGCTGTGTTGCACGTGTAGTACAAAAATGTACATTGTGTCATGTACCTACATTATATTAAGTATGCAAGTCAGCTTTGACATCGGTCTTGCACATCGGCGTTTAACTAGACATCGGGGCAATACCGATGTTGGCATTTTTAGCTAATAATCAGACCATTCCGTTATGCTCACTAATATATCATTAGAGATGCACAATCAATTTATATATTTGGGATGCACAATCTATTTATATATTAGGGATGGATGATGTATGACATTTGGAAAGGCGCACCTGTCTATATAAAAAGGTCTCACAGTTGACAGTGCATGTCAGAGCAAAAACCAAGCATGAGGTCGAAGGAATTGTCCGTAGAGCTCCAAGACAGGATTGTGTCGAGGCACAGATCTGGGAAAGGGTATCAAACATTTCTGCAGTTTTGAAGGTCCCCAAGAACACAGTGGCGTCCATTATTCTTAAAATGGAAGAAGTTTGAAACCACCGAGACACTTCCTAGAGCTGGCCTGACGAAACCAAGATTGACCTATTTTGGCCTGAATGCCGAGCGTCATGTCTGGAGTAAACCTGGCACAACCCCTACGGTGAAACAGGGTGGCGGCAGCATTATGCTGTGGGGATGATTTAGCGACAGGGACTGGGAGACTAGTCAGGAGAGAGGCAAGATGAGATCCTTGATGTAAACCTGCTCCAGAGCACTCGGGACCTCAGATTGGGGCGACGGTTGACCTTCCGACAGGACAACGACCCTAAGCACACAGCCAAGACAACAAAGGAGTGGCTTCGGGACAAGTCTCTGAATGTCATTTAGTGGACTAGCCAGAGCCCGGACTTTAACTCGATCGAACATCTCTGGAGACCTGAAAAGAGCTGTGCAGCGATGCTCCCCATCCAACCTGACAATAGCTTGAGAGGATCTGCAAAGAGTGGGAGAAACTCCTCAAATACAAGTGTGCCAAACTTGTAGCGTCATACCCAAGACTTGAGGATGTAATCGCTGCCAAAGGTGCTTCAGCAAAGTACTGAGTAAAGGTTTGAATATTTATGTAAATGTGATGTTTTTTATTTATTATAAATTAGAAAATTCTAAAAACCTGTTTCATTATGGGAGTATTGTGTGCAGATTGCTGAGTAAACATTATTTTAAAATCTATTTTGGAATAAGGCTAATGTAATAAAATGTGGAAAAAGTCAAGGGGTCTGAATTACAGTGTAAGTCATGTGTGGGGTTGGTTGACAACCAAATCATCAGTTAATAGCCATTTCCTACAAAGAGGTTTGAGCCACCACTCAGTGTATTAGAAGCATCTTACCAGCCACCTCCACGATGTCCCCTGGTACAAGGTCCCTGGACTTGATCCTCTGCACACTCTTCCTGTCCTGCCGGTACACCTTGCCCATCTCTGGCTCGTACTCTTTCAGCGCTTCAATGGCATTCTCTGCATTTCGCTCCTGTAAGACAAAAGCCACCAGATTAATCAATATTATTCAGAGATAAGGTCAATTTTAAGTGTGGGTTGATGACAAGATCCCACACAGAATTTAGAGATGGTTCAACGATGGGAATGATCACTAGAAGTGAATCCCACAGCAAATCATTGAATATTGTAAGACAGAAATATCACAGTATTTATCACAGTATTTACAATGCTGATCTGTGGATCTCTCATATACACAAAAGAAAAACAATAGGACCAAAAGGGGAAAAAAGGGCAATTACATCTAAAATTGAGCCCCTAATCAAGTGTAATGAAACAATACATTGCTGGTTCGTTCAACTGGATTGTGTTTTTAACATATTGTAAGCTTAACATCAGTCAGTGTGCCCTCGGATATGGCTGAGGACTGGTGTACCCAGCCAGCGATCTGCTGAACTTAACCCTCTGTGTGATAGCACTCTGGACAGGGCAAGTCAGGGCGATACAGCCAAAATATATCAGGATATAAAAAATCAAAAAATTGTATGACAGTATGTTTAGTTTTTGAATAACAAAAGTTGTACATTTGCTTTACGAGTAGTGAGTGATCGCAGGGTGCTTTACGAGTAGTGAGTGATCGCAGGGTGCTTTACGAGTAGTGAGTGATCGCAGGGTGCTTTACGAGTAGTGAGTGATCGCAGGGTGCTTTACGAGTAGTGAGTGATCGCAGGGTGCTTTACGAGTAGTGAGTGATCGCAGGGTGCTTTACGAGTAGTGAGTGATCGCAGGGTGCTTTATGAGTAGTGAGTGATCCCAGAGTGCTTTACAAGTAGTGAGTGATCCCAGAGTGCTTTACAAGTAGTGAGTGATCCCAGAGTGCTTTACGAGTAGTGAGTGATCCTAGGGTGGCAACACATACATTCTAAGAGATTTAAATGTGTCCTTCTCCATTCTGATTGGTTTAGTGTTCAATTCAAACAAAATACATTTCAGCACTTTAATCATTTCTGCATTTTCTGCACTCAATTGCAGTGGCGGAAAAAGTACTTGAGTAGAAGTAGATACGTTAATAAATTACTGAAGTAAAAGTCACCTCGTAAAATACTTGAGTAAAAGTCTAAAAGCATTTGGTTTTAAATATACTTAACTATCAAAAAGTAAAATTTTATTGATAAAAATGTACTTAAGTATCAAAAGTAAAAGCATAAATAATTTCAAATGCCTGATATTAAAGCAAACCAGATGGCACCATTTTCTTTTTACAGAGCCAGGGGCATACTCCAACACTCAGACATAATTTACAAACAAAGCATTTGTGTTGAGGCAGTAGATGACCGGGGATGTGAATTGGAACACTTTCCTGTCCTGCTAAGTATTCAAAATGTAACGACTACTTTTAGGTGTCAGGGGAAATGTATAGAGTAAAGAGTACAGTATTTTTAGGAATGTAGTGAAGTAAAAGTTGGAAAAATTAAAGTACAGATGCCCCCCCAAAAAACAACTTACATAGTACTTGAAAGTACTTTACAAATTTTTTACCAAATGTTGCAATTGTGATTTAAAGCAAAACTATTGGAATCATGGAAATAGAATTAGAATAAACATTCTATAGTTAGAATATAATAGTGGGCACTTTGAATACAGTGTTGTTTGAGATGACAACTAATTAAAATGCCAGGGAGGAGTTATTGAGACAGGGTAGGAACTAAAGTGTTGATAAGTGTTTCCTAGGGGACCCTATAAGCTTTGGCTACATAGCATGTTCTCGCTTAGCTATCTCATTTTGCAAACATTCTTGCTTTGCATAATCCTGATTTAGAAGATACTGTTGCACAAACATGCTGATTTAGGTCTACACCATCACTGGTTTTATCAGGCTGTGTTAGCTAGCTACGCTTGCTCTTAGTTGCTAACAGCTATTAACGGCTAACAATTAGCATCTCACAAGATTTAGGACATCTTGCTAAGGTAAAACAAACTAGCTGTTTGCTGATGTAAGAAATACAAACTAATAGTGTGTCATAGAACGCTAGTGGATTTATTTTAAGAAGCAAAGTGAACAGCATTGTTACATGTGCTGCATTGACCGTGTAGACTGAACGCAAGTGTCTCATGGTTGAGGAGCATCAAATGCGCTCCTTGAGTGACAGGGGGCGTGGCTAGGTCTGTGTTGAAAGTGGCATGGAGAGAAAGAGCAGAGAGAGATGACTCAAGTAGCAAAGTAAACTATACAAATTGACATTACACATGGCGTATCACATTTAACAAACCAAACATTCAAATACCGCTGTAGAAGGTAAAGTAAAAACCCAAACTGGTCCCTGCTCAATACCGGTATATCATAAAATATGGTATACTGCCCAGCCCTAGGTCAGGGCACCCCCGCTGGATTTTCTCATTGTATGGGAACATGGAAACGTCTTTGTTAAAAACACAGGTGGCAGGGTGAGTGTTGTAGGTTAACGGTTGTCGTTGTGGGCATTGATTGGTCCAAGGCACCTCTATTGAAGTAGGGTATGGGGACTGCATAGAAATACAAAGGGTATTCTGAACATATGTCATCTTCACCTCCGCCGTCCCCAGTCAAGCTGATGGATAACGGCTCTTCTCTTGCATAACCCTCAACAGGGGCTAGAGAATAAATTATAAACTTACCAGACATCAACAGCTAAGCAAAGAGGGACAGAAGGTCGTAAAGCATTTCACAGAGCCACACACTGTAGTGAGCGACTGAGGTGTGTTCAGCGGCAGTGTAAACTGCGTAACCGATTGGTCAAATAAGCCAAGAGAATGTTGCGAATTACAATGTGTCCTTTTGAAATGTGGGTAATATACACTTAGAACGACTCACCACGGGGTTCTATGTCTAGACAAAATTGTCATCCTCTTGTTTGAGGAATATCTCAGAAATCCACAGGATGTAAAAGCCATAAGGCAAAAAAAGACTGCTCTATACTAAACTCCAGTGGCCAATGACACTAATGACCAAAAAGTTATAACTAAAACAGACAGATTGTATTAACCTGCTTTAACGGAATTCCCTCAGGCTGTGGGTGGACAAGTACCCAACAGGACCATTTAATTTAAAATAACCTCGCTACAACCTTGGCCTGTGCCAAGAGATTCATTGTCAATCTACCTCACAAAACTAAATTAAAAAAGGTGATAATCTAGAGATCATAGCATTTTGTTTCACTCTTGACAACACATTTGGAATATGTTAAACATTTACTGTTGACCCATCACTTCCATCCTCCTACACTAACTGGCCTGTTTCCGCCTCGCTTGCCGAGACGTCCGGCATTATTCAGTGTCCTTTTAAATATTGTGTTGCCATCCGCCAGGCTGATTGATGCTAGGGAGTCCCTGTGCCCCACGAGCAGGCCTCACTCCAGGATGATCCGCTCCTGCCTCTGCTCCAATTTTGATTGAAGAAAAAAAAGGGCAGAAAGCAAGGTAATTAGGCTGTGTGCCTCCAAGCCTGCTCCTGCCACCAAGGTGCACACGGCCAAATCAATAATCCACTCCTCCATGACCTGCCACATTATCCCCCTGGGCTAAGCCAGAAGTCCAGGGGTAAGCACACGCAGAGGCATTCCAGTACAACCATACAGGTTGTGCCATTCAGGGATAAAAAAAAAATCATTAAAAAGGACCCAAGACTGAGGGAGAACTTGGCATGTGGTAGGGGAGGGGGGCTGGGGTAGGCCAAGGGTTCAGGCCAGTCAGGGTAATGAACGCAGATGAAAATAAAACCAAGGAGAAGAAAGTGGGACGAGGGTTTCAGGGTGACCTCTTCTCACTCTGCTCCAGGCCCGGGGCTCCGGTGGGATGCCTTGCTCTATCTTTAGCCTGGATGGGGAGAGTTATCTAGATCTGGAGTTTTACATTGAAAACTATTCATATAGGCTAATCATTTTTTCCCTCATAACTGAAGTTTAACTATCCTACTCCATCCCACTCTGCATCTAGGGATTTTTTTAATTTAATGCACCTGGCTGGCAACACCATCACACAGCCATGATTCAACTGACTGACTTCAACTTCTAAACTAAATAACTAAGGTTTTAAAATGTGGGTATGCCCAGTGTATAGATTAATTATCCTGTTTCACAGAGGACAGAAGATTAGCCTCTGGTTCAGCTCAAAGCTTGGATCTATTTTTAACTGTCTTTTTGTTCATGGCATTTTCTCTCCCCAAGGTTTGAAGGATCGTTTGGACAGGCAGACGTACTGGCCAGAGGACATCCACGGGGATCCCTCCAAACCCTCTTCCTGGCATCCAATCCCTTCCTTGTTCGTCAGGAGAACCAGCTCAGTGGCCAATCACGGGCAACTAATGGTTGCCAATCATGGCAACTAATGAGTGACCCAGAAGCCTTGTCATTACACGAGCAAGGAAAAAAACAATAATAATCTTTGCTACCATGTGTCTATCATTTCAGATTCATTCACACAATCAATTCTCTCAATTTACAGTGAACGAGGCAATCATTGACATTTCAGTAATTTAGCAGACAGTCTTATTCAGAGAGACTTAGTGCATTTAACTGTAGATAGGAGTAGAGATGTGCTTCTTTCCCTTTCATAACGATGTGATACGCATCTAAATACATGGGCTCTGATACGATACAGGAACAATACATTTTAGTTTGAAACGTTACGATTCACTATTTTTACATAAACATTAATTTACCATTATAAATTACAAACTGCTGCTGATGGAGCTCAAGAGCCGGGCCTCTCTTAGCTGGATTTGTCTGAGCTGACAAGTGTGTGTAAATGTATGCATCTGAGCCGAGACATAAGGTCTACTCCAGAGTGACGAAGTCTCTAGCACCGACAGATTTGAGGCCCCACTTTCCAACTGAAACCACCACCCACTAATTGATATGCAATTTTCACAGATTAAGTGTTTGAGCAAGTAATTAATCAATATTTATCGTTTTCAAATTAGCTATGAAATAGCCAATGAATATATAAAACAACTAGGGCTGTTGCGGTGACCATATTACCGCCACACCGACAGTCATGACCACAGTAAAATTTCACAGGACGTAAATGGTACTCTGGAAATGTGTTGGTAGTACCCAACTAACAAACATATGGTTGCTAATGGCCTGGTACTCATGGCTCTATTGTCCCCCCCATCAGGTTCTAGTGGCCTAGTACTCAGGGCTCTATTTATTGTCCCTCCATCAGATTCTAATGGCCTGGTACTCAGGGCTCTATTGTCCTTCCATCAGGTCCTAATGGCCTGGTACTCAGGGCTCTATTGTCCCTCCACCAGGTCCTAATGGCCTGGTACTCAGGCCTCTAATGTCCCTCTAACTACTCTGACATCAATGTAAATCGCATCAAACACTTATCAAAACCCACCTCACTGTGATTAAACTTCTTTCTTCAAATTTATGAACAGCTTGAAACAGAGTGAAAAACATGGTCACTGTGGATGTTTCAAAGCCTAACAGAATGAAATGGACAGCGCTAAGGTGATTTTTCATTCAAAAACATCCAACAAGCATAGAGTTTATGCATAAGCATAGGCCTATGAGCCAAAGCCTGAAAAAAACATGAATTAAAATAACGATTGTGCCGTTATACAAAACATAGCCTACCGCATTTTACGAAAGGCAGAAAAATAAATTATTTCGTTGTGGTATTTTTTTTTTTTCACGATCAATGTTCCTTAGCATATTTCAACCCTGCAGGCGCTACACAAAACACTGAAATAAAATATAAAACATGCATTACCTTTGACGAGCTTCTTTTGTTGGCACTCCAATATGTCCCATAAACATCACAATTGGTCCTTTTGTTCGATTAATTCCGTCCATATATATCCAAAATTTCCATTTATAAAGCGCGTTTGATCCAGAAAAAAACAGCTTACAAAAAAACACAACGTCACTACAAAATATTTCAAAAGTTGCCTATAAACTTTCCCAAAATATTTCAAACTACTTTTGTAATACAACTTTAAGTATTTTTTAAACGTTAATAATCGATCAAATTGTAGACTGGGCAATCTGTGTTCAATACAGGAATGAAAACAAACCAGCGCCACTTTTCACATCTTGCGCAACTCACAAAAGTGTACCCAGTTCCTAGTTGGCCTACTTCTTCATTGCACAAAGGAACAACCTCAACCAAATTCCAAAGACTGGTGACATCCAGTGGAAGCGGTAGGAACTGAAAACAGGTTCCTAAGAAATATCCCTGGGCAATGACAAGTCAGGGAACAGAGAGGCAAAAAAAGAAAATTCTGAACAGTTAGTCCTCAGGGTTTTGCCTGCTACATAAGTTCTGTTATACTCACAGACATGATTAATTCGTTTCAGAAACTTCAGTGTTTTCTATCCAAATCGATGAATAATATGCCTATCTTATATTCTTGGCATGAGTAGCAGGAAGTTGAAATTGGGCACGCTATTTATCCAAAAGTGAAAATTCTGCCACCTAGCCCCAAGAGGTTTTAACTTAACAGATTTCACTACGTTTCCCCAAGCACAGGGTAAATGCAGGAACAGGGTTGGTGAGCCCATGGCACAGAGAGTTTGGGCAGAATATAACCCGTTATATAGCAAGTGGAGGCATGCTCCTTAAACAGTAGTTGATGCATGAAGTGAAATAACCGGAGTGGTCTGAAAAACAAACTAGCTGGAAAGCGGCCTCCATTTACTATTCAAGGCCATATGGATGTCTTTTTCCCAACTGCCCATTTGATAATGGGCTATTCTAAATCAAAACAAATGTACTTATTTAGTAAAGACCTGATTAAATGTAAAGTGAAAATATGAACAGCGTGTGCAACCTGAGGCAAGGACCTGTTTCAAATGATCACATTTAACATAGCCACTCGCTCTGTAATGGGAAAAATAACCTTTCTATTTTATTTAGCTAAGTTCAATTATGTTAAAATCATAATATGAAATAATTGCATGGGACTTAATAAGCATATCCTGTTTGCTAAATGAACAAGCCTATAGACATGGCACATAGCCAGATAACATACAGTAAGAAAACTCATTCTGTTCTACTGAAATACATTATCTTCATGTTTCTTTAGCCCTGCCTAAAATAAATTGATTCATTGTGATGGTGTATATTAAATTGATGTACATTTTTTTTACATGCAGATTGTTCCAAAGGCGCGCATCAGCGGCTTGTATGCATGGAGGCCTGGAGATGCTAAACGTGTTTATATTAATTAACAGTAAATTACTGTGAGACCGGCAGTCTTTTGCATGACAACAAGTTGACACATTTTCATAACCGCCCCAGCCCTAAGCACAACTTTGGAAGTTACATGCAGTTTGACACAGAGGACATCTGTCACTAAATAGGAGGTATTTTCGTAAGGTAAACAGAACGTAATATGAGCAGCAAAAAAATGTGACCTTGAATTGTTTCAGACCCATGTATGTTATATGGCCTGGAGATGTGGCCTGATCCCATCATAAGCTAGGTCTACTACAATCAATTAACAATTACTGTTTGGGTAGGATGGTAAATCCAACCCCAAAGAATAACTAAGCTAACCATATAAAAAGGAAAATATTTTAAAAGATCTACTTACCTGCCAGACACCCACAATGGCATTGGCTATAAGAATCAGCAAAATTACAAAAGGCTCAACGAATGCGGTGATGGTCTCCTCTCCCTCCTCAAACCAGGCCAACACCTAACAGGAGGACAAATAGGCAGACAAGTCAGACAACAATACATGCATAACAGATTTAGACATTATGCCCTGCACTACCAGATATCAGCTTTAGGATGTAGAGGAGATTAGTATTGTAACGATACCAGGTTTGGTATCACGATACTTGATAAATGTGAGGTAAAAAAAACTGCCACGTATGCATAAATGAATCAATTATACAAATCCTACTATTCATTTGACTTCATTTTTACCTATCTAACTTCAGCTCCAATGATATGGGATTTTTGGGTCTGATACAGATTTTAGGGAGGCAAAAGTCGCCGATCTGCCGAGATGGTATTTTTCATTCCACTTCTAAAAAACAAAGTGTTCCAAAGGATTAACAGATACTCTAAATGATTTCTAAACACAAATTAACAGAATATGTTATTTTTAGTTTACATGAACCACCAAAAAGCAAACACAAAAACACTTGTTCAGTTTACCTTAGGTACAACTTAAAGATTTTTCTACAGCAGTGGATACGAATGCAGATGGGTTGATGCTGAAGCATCACAAGCACACTAAACTGTCTCAAAGTACATCTGAAACTGCACTGTTTACAAACTATGCAGTGAAATACAGTAACATGCACTTCATAATGAAACCACTAGATGTTAGTGTCACCATTTGTAATGAGTAAATTCACTAGTGCTTACAAGTCAACGGTCATGTAAAGAAACACTATGTCAAACTCGAAATAAGAGCTTGTTATGACAAGCACACGCTGGCTGTTACGTAATGTTTTCTAACCGAAACCATAATTGAAATTACATCCTTTGGTATAAAACATTAGGAGCACCTGATCTTTCCATGACAGACTGACCAGGTGAATGCCATGATCCCTTATGACACTTGTTAAATCCACTTCAGAATCAGTGTAGAGGAAGGGGAGGAGACAAGGCTTAAAAATCCTTCTTTAACCTAAGACATCAATTGTGTACGTGTGCCATTCAGAGGGTGAATGGGCAAGACAAAATATTAAAGTGCTTTTGAACGGGGTATGGTAGTAGGTGCCAGGCACAACGATTTGAATGTGCAAAGAACTGCAACGCTGCTGGGTTCACACTCCCCATGTGTATCAAGAATGGCCCACCACCCAAAGGACATTCAACCAACTTAACACAACCATGGTAAGCACTGAAGTCAACATGGGCCAGCATCCCTGCGGAACGCCTTTGACACCTTGTAGAGTCCATGGACTCATGGGGAGTGTACACATGGGGAGTGTGAACCCAGCAGCCCAGTGAATTGAGGCTGTTCTGAGGGCAGAAGGTGTAACTCAATGTTAGGAAGGTGTTCTAATGTTTCGTACACTGTATATTTTAGCTGCAAATGCGGCGATGACTGAAAACGTTCATGCAGGAAAATGCTTGCTGCACTGGTTTTAGTCAAACATTCTAATTTAGCTAGCTAGTAGTAATCTCATCATGAATGCAAGCAAGGCCTAAATTATAGATCTGCACCAACTGTCTTGCTTTTTGCAGATTGAATATTTTGGGAAAACTACATCAGCCCACTAATTTAACAGGCAGAGACAGTAAGTGTTATTTTTGTATCAAGGTTGAGTTCACGTCGCCAGTCCACTGTTCGTACTTAAGTAGCAAAGATTGCTCACTAGCTAGGCTAACTACCTCGCTGGCTAACTTTGAGAACAGGGCTGCTTGGTGAAGTGTACTTTTGATTATTTACTTATTCAAATATGCTGTCGCTGGAAAGCTACTCACTGTCAAACCACCACGCCTACATCTCGCACGTCGTGACTTACAGATTGAATATCATTCAATTAACAGCTCATAGACCACACTCTCAAGGTAGCCATTGAAAAATTATAAAAATGACTGCAAATGAGCAGACCATTGTGTATACAATGTTGGTGCTTTATCTGAGGAATAAAGACAGACAAATATTTCCATGAAAAGGTTCATGTCAGCTAATTACAATAAATTAAAAAAGTATAACATAATGCTAATTTATTTGAATGGTAAAAATGGTATGTACTTCCAGAAAAGGTTGAAATAAAAATGTACAAGCAACTATGCTTGGCCGGTATCCAGATTGTCATACCGACCTTGTGCCATACCGGGATATTCGGTACTACCAAAACTGAACACAACAGCTGCTATTGTAAAACGAAGGTTAGCAATGCGAACAAGTACAGCAATGCTAACTAAATACTAATGAGCATTGCAAACATTTTATACAGTTGCTTACCTAAAGTATTTGTAAAGACAGAATTCCCAGCTCATTAAGTTATACAAGAAAAAAAAAATGCTACTCAGCTTGCTCCATGGATGAAACAAATGTAAGACAGCAACGCTCTTGATCCAGGAGTGAATTCTCTGCAGTTACCAAGCAAAACTTGATTTTGGAAGAAGCTAACCACTTAGCTACTAAATTAGCAAACCAAATTCACAACTACAGAGCATTTACCACATTTTAGACAGTTGACTTAAATATTTAGAAGATATGTAGCTGGCAAACATTTTGTTGTGAATTCCATACTGTAACTAGGCTCCGGTCTCTCGTTGTTGTGTGCTTGTAAACAAACACCACATGGCTGGGACTACCAGTAAGCTTCAAATTGAAGCAGGTGAAATGAAGAATACGATCGGATTTCTCTGGAACGTATTGCACAAGTTGAGTACAGGTATTTACTTAAAAGTAGCTACAAATATTCACATCTATAAAAAATTAAAAATTCACAAAAGATAGTTTTGAAAAATGTATTGATGGTATTTTAAGGCAATTTCCAAATACCCCGGTGCATGGCAGTAATGAGCAATTGGAGGTTGTATGAAATGTACTTACACCCTTTTACCCCCTTCTTTTTTGTTGTTGAAGTGAATGAAGATGGTTGCTCAGCGAAACTCCATATTTAGTGAGTAACAAACATTTTGAGAACGCTTTTAGAGCTGTCTAATGGGAGTTTAAGTCTGGGTTTCCTGGGCGTTAGAGAGGATACGAGTCATACTCATTGTCAACATCTAACGTACAGATACTGGGGCATATTCGAGTGTGTTAACTTCTGTGCAGCATGAGTGGTGAGCTAACATATTGCTTCCCAGTGTTGTAGCAATGAGTAAGTGGTGCACTCAGGCTATATGGGAACATTGCACTGATATTCGTGATCTGCTCAACCAGTATACCATGCGAGTTTCATTTGACAGATGTAATAAACCGTTTGTGTTCTAGTGTCAAAAAAGTACCAAACACTAGAGGAGATGAGGTGAGCCAGAGTCAAGAGTCAAGGTAACAGAGCTGGGAGCAATATTGTAAAATCAGGGCAAGGGAATCACTTGGTAACAAGGAGACATTCAATTTGGGTGAAAAATCGCCATTGGACAGTGATCAGGCTCGTCTGGGCTGAAAATGTGGTCAGCACAAGCCCATCAAATAGCTTTTTATCTATACATCTAGGCAAGGGAATACTATTGCAGAGAGCTGTCAGTGGACAAATGCTACCCATCAGCGCCTTCTGAGGACTTCCATTTACAGAAATCAAATCCAATGTTGAACATATGGCTAGCATGGTAAATAGTATAATCGCCCGTTAAGGATGAGAATCATGTAAATAACCGTCTTTACAGTTTAAAAAAGTACACGTATAAGAAAGTGTATTGTGGAACAAACAGCTGACTGAAGATGTGACTGCCGGGCAGTCATGCAGTTCAGTTTGTTCCCACGTAACGGCACCTGTCAGGAGATTATGCACGTTGTAAAGTTACCTCTAACATGACAGTTGCCAGGAGCCATCTGTTTAACAAATCGTGGCACTCATCCCAAAAATTATAATGAATACATTTTATTATTTTAAATGGGGAACTGCAGCTGTGTGGCAACAATGCAAATTTGTGCTGTGACTAGAGGTCGGACGATTAATTAGAGCCGATTTCAACTTTTCATAACAATCGTCAATTGGTATTTTTTTTTACACCTTTGTTTAATCTTTATTTTTACTAGGCAAGTCAGTTAAGAACACATTCTTATTTTCAATGACAGCCTAGGAACATTGGGTTAACTACCTCGTTCAGGGGCAGAACGACAGATTTTTACCTTGTCAGCTCGGGGGATTCAATCTTGCAACCTTACAGTTAACTAGTCCAACGCTCTAACCACCTGATTACATTGCACTCCACGAGGAGCCTGCCTGTTACGCGAATGCAATAGAAGCCAAGGTAAGTTGCTAGCTAGCATTAAACTTATCTTATAAAAAACAATCAATCATAATCACTAGTTAACTACACATGGTTGATATTACTAGTTTATCTAGCGTGTCCTGCGTTGCATATAATCGTTGTGGAGCGTATTGTTGCGCCAATGTGTACCTAACCATAAACATCAATACACAGAAGCATATATTTTTAAACCTGCATATTTAGCTAAAAGAAATCCAGGTTAGCAGGCAATTATTAACCAGGTGAAATTGTGTCACTTCTCTTGCGTTCATTGCACGCAGAGTCAGTGTATATGCAACAGTTTGGGCTGCCTAATTTGCCAGATTTTTACATAATTATGAAATAACATTGAAGGTTGTGCAATGTAGCAGGAATATTTAGACTTATGGATGCCATCAGTTACATAAAATACGGAACGGTTCCGTATTTCACTGAAAGAATAAACGTTTTGTTTTCGAGATGATAGGTCATTAATATGTTCGAATCCGGAAACTAAGGCTCGTATTTGTGTGTTGTTATGTTATAACTAAGTCTATGATTTGATAGAGCAGCCTGACTGAGCAGTGGTAGGCACCAGCAGGCTCGTAAGCATTCAATCAAACAGCACTTTTGTGCGTTTTGCCAGCAGCTCTGCTGTTTATGACTTCAAGCCGATCAACTCCCGAGATTAGGCAGGTGTAACCAATGTGAAATGACTAGCTAGTTAGCGGGGTGCGCGCTAATAGCATTTCAAACATCACTCGCTCTGAGACTTGCAGTGGTTGTTCCCCTTGCTCTGCAAGGACCGCGGCTTTTGTGGAGCGATGGGTAACGCTGCTTCGAGGGTGGCTGCTGTCGATGTGTTCCTGGTTCGAGCCCAGGTCGGAGCGAGGAGAGGGACAGAAGCTATACTGTTACACTGGCAATACTAAAAGTACCTATAAGAACATCCAATAGTCAAAGGTTAATGAAATACAAATGGTATAGATAGAAATAGTCCTAGAATTCCTATAATAATTACAACCTAAAACTTCTTACCTGGGAATATTGAAGACTCATGTTAAAAGGAACCACCAGCTTTCATATGTTCTCATGTTCTGAGCAAGGAACTTAAACGTTAGCTTTCTTACATGGCACATATTGCACTTTTACGTTCTTCTCCAACACTTTATTTTTGCATTATTTAAACCAAATTTAACATTTAATAATTTATTTGAAGCCAAATTTAATTTATTGATGTATTATATTAAATTAAAATAAGTGTTCATTCAGTATTGTTGTAATTGTCATTATTACAAATAAAAAAATTTTTTTTTTTTTTATAATAAAAATTAAAAATTCGGCCAATTAAATCGGTATCTGCTTTTTTGGGGTTCCTCCAATAATCGGTATCGGCGTTGAAAAATCATAGTCGGTCCACCTCTAGCTGTAACTTCATCGCGGCCAGGGCAAAACAGAATCTAGCGACTTATCAAGCAGCCAATAGCAATTCAATGAACAATAGAGAGCAGTGCACTAACCACAGCAGAACAAAAACTGCGTTATCATGAACACATCGTGCCATTAGCAAGAACTTCACTATGCTAGCTAGGAGGGCATATCCAGCATTGAGTGTGTGAACTGGCGTTGTTAGCAGATCTTTCGTTTCATATGGATTGATTTGAGACTGGTCAAGCTACTCACGTGGCTGACGTGAGTAAAACATTTAAACGTGTTAACCCTCGCGAGGCTGCTGGCCCAGACAGCATCCCTAGCCATGTCCTTAGAGCATGTGCAGACCGGCATGTTTACGGACATATTCAATCGCTACCTATGCCAGTCCATTGTCCCCACATGCTTCAAAATGGCTACCATTGTTCCTGTACCCAAGAAGGCAAAGAAAACTCAACTAAATGACTGCCGCCCTGCAGCACTCACTTGTCATCATGAAGTGCTTTGAGAGGCTAGTCGAGGACCATATTACCTCCACCATTCAGGCCATCCTAGACCCACTTCAGTTTGCATAGCACCCCAATAGGTCCACAGACGATGCAATCGCCATCACACTGCCCTATCCCATCTGGATAAAGGGAATACTTATGTAAGAATGCTGTTCATTGACTACAACTCAGCATTCAACACCATAGTATCCTCCAAGCTCATCATCAAGCTGGAGGCCCTGAGTCTCAACCCCGCCCTGTGCAATTGGGTCCTGGACTTCCCGACGGGCGGCCTCCAGGTGGTCAAGGTAGGAAACATATCCACTTCGCTGACCCTCAACACTGGGGCCCCACATGGGTGCATGCTCGGCCCCCTCCTGTACTCCGTTCACCCACGACTGCGTGGCCATGTACTCTAACGCAATCATCAAGTTTGCAGACGACAACTGTAGTGGGCTTGATTACCAACAACAACGAGACAGCCTACAGGGAGGAGGTGAGGGCACTTTGAGTGTGGTGTCGGGAAAACAAGTTCACTCAACGTCAACAAAAGGATATGCTCGTGGACATCAAGAAACAGCAGAGGGAGCACCCCCCCTATCCACATCTAATGGACAGCAGTGGAGAACGTGGAAAGTTTAGTTCCTCTGCGTACACGTCACAGACAAACTGAAATGTTCCACCCACACAGACAGCATGGTGAAGGCGCAACAGCACCTCTTAAACCTCAGGAGGTTGAAGAAATTTGGCTTGTCACCCAAAACCCGACAAACTTTTACAGATGTACAATCGAGAGCATCCCGTCGAGCTGTATCACAGCCTGGTACGGCAACTGAATCGCCCTCAACCAAAAGGCTCTCCAGAGGGTGGTGCGGTCTGCACAACGCATCACCGGGGGCAAACTACCTGCCCTCCATGGCACCTACAGCACTGGATGTCACAGGAAGGCCAAAAAGATCATCAAGGACAACAACCACCCGAGCCACTGCCTGTTCACACCGCTACCATCCAGAAGGTGAGGTCAGTAAAGGTGCATCAAAGCTGGGACTGAGAGACTGAAAAAACAGCTCTCTCAAGACCATCAGACTGCTAAACAGCCATCACTAACTCGGGAAGGCTGCTGCCTATATTGAGACCCACTTTATATCCACTCTAATAAATGTACTACCACTAGTCACTTTAAAAAATGCCACTAATAATGTTTACATATCTTATATTACTCCTATGACATTTAAACCACCAACTGCACCTTGCCTATGCCACTGACATTGCTCATCCAAATACTTATGTACATATTCTCATTCACTCCTTTAGATTTATGTGTATTAGGTAGTTATTAGGGAATTGTTAGATATTAATGCAGTCAGAACTAGAAGCACAAGCATTTCACAACACTCACATTAACCTCTCTGCGCACTGAACCCGGGATTAAGTGGGATTAAATTCAACATAGGTGATCGCTACATAAATAGTCATATTACACATTCATGAAAATACAAGTGTCTCACATGGTTCGAAAGCCTAGAATCTTGCTAATCCAACTGCGTTGTCAGATTTAAAAAATGATTTATTGCGAAAGAATACGCTGCGATTATCTGAGCACAGACCCCCATATCAAACTACTTATTCAGCCAGCACTTGCGTAACAAAATCACAGATTGCATTGAAATAAATAATTTACCTTTGAAAATCTTGCTCTGGTTGCAATCACAAGGCTTATTGTTACACAATGAATGGTCTTTTGTTCGGTTAAATCCATTTTTTATAGCCTAACACTAAACATTTTGTGAACGCTTACCTCGTTGAATTTCGTGTCATTCAATTTGATGAAACATCCAACGTAAAATAGACTTTCCCTGACTTTATCCAGTCATGTTTGGTTTCCTTGCAATCAACTGTTTGTTTGTAACACAACCAAACCTGACGGGTCATTTTGTGGGACGTATTGACCCGGAAAAACCGATTGGAAGACAAGTGAGGAGCCCATTGTGCACCAATTATATGACCACTGTCTCGTTGATTGACTGTCTTTTAACCCAATGACCACTGATCGTCTTGGAATCTAGCTGGGTCGATAGCCAATGAGCAGAGGTAAAAGGAAATATCTCATGATTCTTTGTTGTAAGACAAACCTTTACATTGAACGCTGGCGTAAGGACCGTTCTTTCGCCATTGGCAATTCTACGGCGAAGGAGCAAAGCTTATTACGCAAGCAGTATTTCGGTGACTTGCATCTTCAGCTGTTTATTTATCCAACATCATGGCAAATAAGTCAAGGAAAGCTAATTCTAAGACTAGATATACAAATGTAGAAACAATGAGGAAATTCATTGTGAAAGTGAGACAGATCTGCTTTTTTAAAGACTCCATTTTGAAGACTGAAATCGAGGCATATTTTTTTAACAGAGAGGACATGGTTTGGGACTGGTAAGTTGCTCTCATGCGAATGCCGTTGTTTGAAATTAATATAAAATATTATTTATGATTGTTTTTACCTTTTATTTGCAATATATAAAGATGTAATGAAATGGGTAAAGTACACGTTAGCTAGTCATTGTGAGTGAGGGTCTGTTTGTTTGTATGAGAACGACCGTAGCCTATGTCTGTGTGTATATATACACACACTTTTGGCCCTTAGGCACATCCATGCCTGCACAAATATATTTGGGCAGATGAACACTTGTGGCAGGAGCAGAAGGGACCGGGCTTGGTGCAGTGGTGCTGTAGCCAGCAAGCGCCTTG
Source organism: Oncorhynchus tshawytscha (assembly GCF_018296145.1). Lineage (NCBI taxonomy): Eukaryota > Metazoa > Chordata > Actinopteri > Salmoniformes > Salmonidae > Oncorhynchus > Oncorhynchus tshawytscha. Next base: position 19,041,762 of record NC_056461.1, read on the forward strand.
ATGCTCCCTATAAATGTAGACTGACTGGAGGAAGCATGCTGGCTGTGTTGAGATGTATGGGTTTGCATTCTACACAATACCATTTTATATAAAATGGGTAAAGTACACATTAGCTAGTCATTGTGAGTGAGGGTCTGTTTGTTTGAGAACGACCGTAGCCTGTGTGTGTGTTATATATTGCTCAAAAAAATAAAGGGAACACTAAAATAACATCCTGACACATCTGAATGAATTAAATATTTTTATTAAATATTTTCTCTTTACATAGTTGAATGTGCTGACAACAAAAATCACAAATTATCAATGGAAATCAAATTTATCAACCCATGGAGGTCTGGATTTGGAGTCACACTCAAAATGAAAGTGGAAAACCACACTACAGGCTGATCCAACTTTGATGTCCTTAAAACAAGTCAAAATTAGGCTAAGTACTGTGTGTGGTCTCCACGTGCCTGTATGACCTCCCAACAACGCCTGGGCATGCTCCTGATGAGGTGGCGGATGGTCTCCTGAGGGATCTCCTCCCAGACCTGGACTAAAGCATCAGCCAACTCCTGGTCAGTCTGTGGTGCAATGTGGCGTTGGTGGATGGAGCGAGGCATGATGTCCCAGATGCTCAATTGGATTCAGGTCTGGGGAACAGGCGGGCCAGTCCATAGCATCAATGCCTTCCTCTTGCAGGAACTGCTGACACACTCCAGACACATGAGGTCTAGCATTGTCTTGCATTAGGAGAAACCCAGGGCCAATCGCACCAGCATATGGTCTCATAAGGGGTCTGAGGATCTCATCTCGGTACCTAATGGCAGTCAGGCTACCTCTGGCGAGCACATGGAGGGCTGTGCGCCCCCCCCCCAAAGAAATGCCACCCCACACCATGACGGACCCACAACCAAACCGGTCATGCTGGAGGATGTTGCAGGCAGCAGAACGTTCTCCACGGCGTCTCCAGACTGTCACATGTGCTCAGTGTGACCCTGCTTTCATCTGTGAAGAGCACAGGGCGCCAGTGGCAAATTTGCCAATCTTTGTGTTCTCTGGCAAATGCGAAACGTCCTGCACGGTGCTGTAAGCACAACCCCCAACTGTGGACGTCGGGCACTCATACCACCCTCATGGAGTCTGTTTCTGACCATTTGAGCAGACACATGCACATTTGTGGCCTGCTGGGGGTCATTTTGCAGGGCTCTGGCAGTGCTCCTCCTTGCACAAAGGCGGAGATAGCGGTCCTGCTGCTGGGTTGTTGACCTCCTACGGCCTCCTCCACGTCTCCTGATGTACTGACCTGTCTCCTGGTAGCGCCTCCATGCTCTGGACACTACGCTGACAGACACAGCAAACCTTCTTGCCACAGCTCGCATTGATGTGCCATCCTGGACGAGCTGCACTACCTGAGCCACATGTGTGGGTTGTAGACTCCGTCTCATGCTACCACTAGAGTGAAAGCACCGCCAGCATTCAAGTGACCAAAACATCAGCTGGGAAGCATAGGAACTGAGAAGTGGTCTGTGGTCACCACCTGCAGAACCACTCCTTTATTGGGGGTGTCTTGCTAATTGCCTATAATTTCCACCTGTTGTCTATTCCATTTGCACAACAGCATGTGAAATGTATTGTCAATCATTGTTGCTTACTAAGTGAACAGTTTGATTTCACAGAAGTGTTATTGACTTGGTTTAAGTGTTCCTTTATTTTTTTGAGCAGTGTATATACTTTTGGCCCTTAGGCACATCCATGCCTGCACAAATACATTTGGGCTGATGAACACTTGTGGCAGGAGCAGAAGGGACAACAATACCATTTTAAATCAAATGGTATTGTGTAGAATGCAAACCCATACATCTCAACACAGCCAGCATGCTTCCTCCAATCAGTCTACATTAGAGGGAGCATCAAGGAGCTTGCTGGTTACAGCACCAAGCCCTGTCCCTTCTGCTCCTGCCACAAGTGTTCATCTGCCCAAATATATTTGTGCAGGCATGGATGTGCCTAAGGGCCAAAAGGGCACAGCATGGAGGCGTTGCTGTGTTGTTTGCAAGATGAAGTCTCCGATCACATGCACCACATGCTCAGTGACCCTCTGCTTTACATCAGAAAGAGTCTGCTCTGGCATCTGGCATCAGCAGCAGAATATTGTCTAGAGTTTTGGCAAAGTTGGTGGGGTTATATGGCAAAGTGGGTGGGGGCTAGGGTCAGTATGTTATATATCTGGAGTACTTTTCCTGTCTTATCCAGTGTTGTGTGAATTTAAGTCTGCTCTCTCTTTCTCTCCTTTCTCTCAGAGGACCTGAGCCCTTGGACCATGCTTCAGGACTACCTGCCACAATGACTCCTTGCTGTCCCCAGTCCACCCGGCCTTGCTGCTGTTCCAGTTTCAACTGTTCTGCCTGCGGCTATGGAACCCTAAACTGTTCATTTTTACTCTTGAGGTGCTGTCCTGTTGCACCCTCTACAACCAGTGATTTCCACCCGGCACAGCCAGAAGAGGACTGGCCACCCCTCATAGCCTGGTTCCTCTAGGTTTTTTCCTTTCTAGGGAGTTTTTCCTAGCCACCGTGCTTCTACACCTGCTTGCTGCTTGGGGTTTTAGGCTGGGGCTATATAAATAGATTTGATTTGATAGAGGACTGGGGTCTTCCAAATATTGAAAGTGTATAAATAGTTACATGTTATTTTGTTTTCCCATTTATTTGTCAATATTTTTTTTTTTTGGGGGGGTGTTAAAATACCATTTTGGTATTTTGTATATAGTTATTTGTTTCAAAATGTATACCTTCACTAATTTGGCCACCATGGGTACATTTGGGCTACTTGTGTGGGACACCTCTAAATGTCATGTAGCACACTCATTTTGGAAGTTATCATTCTGAAACTTTGCACAAGTACTGTTGCCCTCTTATATTTTTAGCTGAAATTGTCCCCATCATCCTATCTGAATGTTTGTTTTATCTTGTTCATTTTAAAGATGGGGAAAAAAATAAGATTTTTGTACCATTGTTTTATCTAAACCAGATCTATTGTGTGTTATTCTCCTACATTCAATTCACATTTACACAAACTTCAGAGTGTTTTCTTTCAAATGGTACCAAGAATATGCATATCCTTGGTTCTGTGCCTGAGCTACTACAGGCTGTTAGATTTGGGTATGTCTTCAGGCGGAAATTGCACAAAGGGGGAGAGGTCTAACAGGTTAACCATGTGCATGTTACCAATCAAATTTTATTTTAGCAAGCACATTAGCTAGGTATTGAACTTTCATGCACATTTTACAGGAGCTCAGGCATTCAGGAGCAGAGTAAATGTGTCTTAAATGAAATATATTTTTTTGTTGCCATTTGAAAGATTATAAAAATGGTGAGTGCGTTCATTTGGCTGACATGGCCATGGAGTTTTGGATGATGGTTGTCACAGCCCTAGTTGAACATGCTACTGCTAATAACTATAGTAGTTCAAATTCAAAGCTCCGCACAACTCTGTCCTGTTCAGACACTGTTTCTAGCTAAACACATTCAGTCCTCTATCTGAACAGCAAGCGACTACTCTTTGAAGTGGTGTTCATTTCCATAAAGTCCTTCTCAGCCACTGAAATCGGATGCATAGATTTTAACCAGCGCCGTTTGAATGACCAGATTACATAAGAGATCAAATCAATCTGTTGAGGCCCAAACATTTTACCTCACAGAAATGACTCAGAAAAATGGAGGGTATAATTGTAGATATACTGACAATTGCACATCTTAAACTAGTCTATACTTCAGGGCTGGAGTGGTAGCCTCCCTCACAACAGTGTTCATAAAGGCCAAGCTTGATCTTGATTGCTATACAATGCAATGACCACTTCTTTGAATGAGGAGGTTAAATAGCCACACCCTCTCACTCTATTTTGATGTCTCTGACAGTCAATCAATATACAGGGAGGAGATGGACCAGAGTAGAACTCCTCCTCGGGCAGCGGAGTACACTACAAAGGCCGTGGCATCATTAACTCAGAGCCCAACTAATTAGCCATGTCAAGCTCTCTGGCAATAACACAGTCAATAATATAATGACAATCATTTTAGCTATGAATAGGGGATTGAAAGCCTCTCACTACTGCGCATTAGTAAATGTATTGAGCATCATGAGTTTGTCCCAATTCAGCAAATCTTCTCCAGAGAATGGGAGAGGCCTCTAAGACTATTTCAGAACAGGGACAGGAGTAACTTGTCCACTCAATCAGAATCTAGGCCAGAACCAAAAATGTCACATAACTGTACCCTCCTCCGAACACAGAGGTACAGCCTATCAAATCAAAATGTCAAACATGAACAGCTCAAGCCCGCTCGGGACTTGTTTATGTGATCTGCCTAATACTGGATGTGATTTACAGGCTAGATTCCTGACCATCACCATGCGTCCTTGCTGCTGGTGATATTTACAGCAGTGGCATTGACTATCAGCCAACAGCAGTGGTTCTCAAAACTCTCCTCAAAGACCCCCAACCATTCCATGCATTTGATCTATTCCAGAGCTAGCACACCTGATTTAACTTGCCAACTATTCATCAAGCCTGTGACTTCATGAATCAGGTGAACTAGTTGAGGGCTACACTCAAACAAAATTGTGAAACATCTGTGGGTCCCCAAGGAGAGGTTTGAGAACCACTGAGCTACAGGAAGGGGTAAACACCCCTACTCTTATGATAAGTGCCATGGAATCTTTAATGACCAGAGTCAGGACACCCGTTTTATGTCCCATCCGAAAGACGGCATCCTACACACTGCCCTGGAGCATTGGGACATTTATTTTTTTAGAACAGGGACCCATCCAGGGACCGACCAGGACTACACACACCCCTCATTCCAATACTGTAACCTAAGACGTAATGACATAAGTAGGAGCAATAACCAATTATTCCTATAGTACTGGTCAAATGCCAATTCATTATATTTTTCACCAGAATAAAGTCAGATTATATAGAAATCCATCATGAGGTTGGAGCTGTGGGCATCAGGCCTAATGAAAACTTAGGGGCTTGCATTTTCTAAATGGTGGCACACGTCCCACTGAATGTGGATCTACCATTTGTCTACCAATCGCTCAGCGCATTGACATTTTCTGTGCAATTCTACATGTAAAATCCATTCACAAGTACTCTCTGCAGGCAAATGCCATTGGTGTGTATGAAGCCTAAAGAAAACCCTATTGAGTATGGTCTGCCTTATAGGAGATTTGCACGTGCCCCAATTATGTTCATACTTATTCTGGACAGATATGAAACTTACTATGATCCTCATGTGCCGGAATTGGGTCATGTTATACTTACAAAAGATATGCAGGCTGCAAGAAGAAGAATCCTCACAAGCAGATCTTCAAACTGTTCAACCACCAGTTCCCATAAAGATTTTCCTAAGAGAACAAAATAGAGGTTTTGATAGCATCCAAATAATGGGATACCTTCAAATGTGGCATTGAAGAAGTAAACTGAACGAAAAGAAACTTGCTTACCCTCCTCAGCAGGCAATTCTGCAAATCATCCAAGGGACACGACACCGAAAATAGAGAAAAGTGAGAGAAATGTTACTCTAAACACTCGTTATGCCACTTCAATACCAAAGTGACTTTTTCGTAACAGGTTAGAACTTACGCAGCAGGTTAGGATAAGGGTTAGTGAAAATGCTCTGGGAACCTGCTACGAAAACCACTGAATCAAAGTAGCGTGTAAAGAGAGTGTCCCGGAATGTTAGGACAGAATTAGCTAGCTGGGCTTCTCAACCATATGTGCAGTGGCTACAGAAAGTATCAGCCTTAAATATTTCACTCCTTGTTGTGTTACAAACTGAATTGAAAATGTATTAAACCGATCTCACCCATCTCCACACAATACACCATAATAACAAAGTGAAAACTAGTTTTAAATATTTTGCCATTGAATTGAAAATTAAATTCAGAAACATCTGCATTAACATAGGTATTCACACCGAGTCAATACGTTAGAGTCACCTTTGGCAGCGATTACAGTCTAAGAGCTTCGCACACCCTAGAATGTAAAATTATTTATTCAAATTTTGTTTAAGCTCTGTCAAGTTGGTTGTTGATCATTACTTGACAGACATTTTCAAGTCTTGCCATAGATTTAAGTCAATTTAAATGTAAATAGTAACTAGGCCACTCAGGAACATTCAATGTCATCTTGGTAAGCAACTGCAGTGTGTGTGTGTGTATTTATATACACTTGGCCTTGTGTTTTAGGTTATTATCCTGCTGAAAGGTGAATTTGTCTTCCAGTGTCTGTTGGAAAGCAGACTGAACCAGGTTTCCCTGTAGGATTTTGCCTGTGCTTAGCTTTATTCTGGGGGGTTTTTATTATTTTAAAAACTCTGGTCCTTGCCGTTGACAAGCATACCCACAACATGACACAGCTATGCTTGATAATATGAAGTGTTACTCAGTAATGTGTTGGTTTTGCCCCAAATATAACTTTCTATTCACGACATAAAGCTAATTTCTTTGCCAAATGTTTTGCAGTTTTACTTTGGTGCCTTATTGCAAACAGGATGCATTTTTTTGAATATTGGTATTCTGTACAGGCTTCCGTTACTGTCTATAATTAAGTTTGTGCTGTGGAGTAACTACAATGTTAAGCCATCCTCAGTTCTTTCACAGCCATTAAACGCAAGTCTCAAGCGGTGTGAATACTTTATCTAGGCATTGATACGATGTACATCTTGGAGTTGAGAAAAACTCGACAACTGAACATGAACGTTTTCCCGGGAGAAAAAAAAAGTAAATTACATCTAGATAGACGTGGACTAGGTGAACTAAACATAGCTAAGAAATAGGAATGTAACATCGTTTATAATCGTGTGCAGCATTTCGTTTCAGTTTACAGAAATAATTTCAGTCGTTTTTTTGGTGTTTTTTTTAACACAGTCATTGTCAGCCTGAACATGCTCGTGACGTCAGCAGCATTTTTTCAAGCATGCCGGTTGCTTAAGAATGCTAGCTAGCTAACAGGCCGTGCACCGTGTTGCCAGGCAAGGGATATCACATTTCAAAAACATGTTAGTTACTCACCATTAGGTCCCCATTTTTCCCGCTGCCTCTTCACTTGGTCTACACCTAGACCTGTGCTTTCGTTCACGTTGAAATGACTGTAAACTTCCTCCACCGTCTTTGTGTGAGCGTTCTCCATGGTGAGTAGCCGCTCGAGGAAACACTAGCTAACTTAGCCGCTTACGTTAGCTGGACAGCTATCTAGATAGTTAATTGAAGAAACCTCAAGAACCCCTCTGATTCTTCACTTATTTTGAGTCTTCCCAACTCACGCTGCCGAAAATGCAGAACAATCTCGAAATGTATGTTATCCCAAAAACGTCTGTAGCTAACTTAATAACCTGACATGCAGTCAAAAAAACTGGCTAGTGTAATGACTGCGTTAGCCCTCCTCCCCACTTGTTACGAGAGCAATGCCTTACCCCCTCAAACTCGCCGGTTACAACGTTCCAGGCACAACAATGACATATGGATAATTCATAGCTACCACCATCAAAACTATTTCATTTTTAACGGAGCAATAACTTAAGAAGACATGCGTAGTAGGTTAATGCAAGACGGCAGGTCTGAATGTCCTGTCTTGGTGGATGTCCGCAGTCTATTCCTTCTTGTGTGCTGCCGCGGTTTCACTACTATCACCATCAGCACCAATCGCATTTGTCCGCTACCAGTTCGCATGCTCCGAATACTGCGCTCGGTGTCCGCATGTGGAATGCGCTTATTGGCTGGAGAGACTCCGGAAATCCCTTTTTCTTCCAGATCTTTCTCCGGTGTCTCTGATCAGCTGACTCTCCTCAAATAAATAAATATATATATATATTACAGCCCATTAAAATAAAGTATGTGGTATTATTGAGAGCATTAATATAACAGTAATATTTCAAAGAGCTAGTAAAAACTAGATTATCTGTAAAGTCTTGGCATATCACTTGAACAGAGGGGGGAAAAACACAAGTAGATAGGCTTATACGTGTCTATGTAATTTAGGGATTTAAGAAAAGTGAACATCTTATGTTGAATGCTCTTTCTTTTCTTGATTTAGCATAGCCCACTACAACTGACAGCTAGTATTAATCCAAACACCAGTGTACTAAAGTCAGCAAGACACAAATTAATAATACTATCAAAATCAAATTTGCTCAACCCATTTGATAAGAGCTCAGTTGAAAATTCATGTTATGTTGGAGAGCAGACCTGGGTTGTGAGCTATGATTCAGATAGGTCAGTTTTCTATTGTTTGTACAGGATGGTTGCATTGGTGGACACCAGCATGACATTGTGGGACATATGGGCTTCTGGAGGTCAATGGCATCTTCAGTGTTTTCATAATAGCTTGGTCCAGATTATTTAGGAGAATTTGTGAGAATCCCTCAACGCTGCCCGAAGAAGATTCTTGTAGTTGAAACGCGTTGCAGTTGTATGTCCTGATGTTATGTAAACCATGGGCTGATCTGCTCCTACTTACAGTATATGTATTCTTTGTCAATGTTATCTGTAAATATTTAACAAAGTGTTCTGCATCGTACTGGCCGCCTACTTGTTTTCTTTCTTGAGAATCCCTCTAAAGAGTCCCCTATTCCCTATAAATTAACAAAAATGTAAACCGTTGACTCTGCTCATGTGAATCATTGACCTGTCACTTCTCCCTCACTCACAATAGTTGTTCTGTCAATCCTGGACATGAGAGGCTGCCTCCTCCATTCAAGGTCACGTCAGTCAGATGTTAAATAGTTCCTCAGCCTCCCCAGTGTGAGCCACTATGTGCTGGCTCCTACTGTAATGTTCAGACCACCCAATAGTAAATGGCTTGGATGAAACCCCTACTCTACAGGAAGATGATAGTCAGAGAGTGGAGAGGATGCAGTAACAGCTACCTTGCACAAAGTAACCCACTTTCAACACAAAGCAAGCAGTGGATAGTATTTTTGGTTGGTAGTACATGTTCATTAGGGAGTAGGATATGACGTGTGGGTGCTTGTATGTAGTTATTTAGGTGTCTTGGAGCCTCACTGTCGTCATGACATCACTAGCCTTTCTGTCTGCAATGGATTCCCCCCAGATACTGGTATTATTAGGGCTGTGAGAGATAAGTCCCATGGCCTGATAGATATGGACATAGATTCAGCACAGGTCACCCCATTAACCATAGGCTATCTATGGCCATATCAGTGTCTATTAGCAGGCAGCTAAAAATAATACCTGAAATGATGTTGCAGAGTCCTGTAAAGTTCTATTTCATTCTGTTTCATTGTCACGAGGGGGCAGTTTCCTGGACACAGATTAAGCCTAGTCCTGGAATAAAAAGCTAGATCAATACACAATTTAACATGCTTTTTAGACTAGGATTATGCGTAATCTGTGTCCAGGAAACTGCCCCAAGAAGTCTAGTCTGTACAGAATGTTGTGTGTGAGAATATCGCCTTTGAAAAATTGAGCAGTGATGATTGACATTGGTCCCTGGTTGTGAGTTATACAGGGGTGTGGACTGTAGTAAGAGATGGTTTCTGTCTCTTGCAGCTGGCTATTGTCTGCTTGAGATTGTGGTTATTTATAGATACTGTGACATGGTTCAGCTGATGTGGGGTTGTTATGGCGATCTGCCAATTAACTTGTCCCAGACCCTTTTTGAAATGGCAGTAGATGTTTAATGCACATTACTTAATACAATGTAAAGGTTAATTAAAAGCTAAAGGTTATTGGGGTCTTATTGATGTTCAAATGGAGGGCAATTCATCATAAACAGTGAGTCCCCAGGATCAGTGTTGAGAGACACAGACACGCTGACTGTTGTAGATTTCACATCACAGTAAAATATAATGTCATGGCCATTATCTCAACAAACAATTGCCATCTGTTAGGTGAGTTTACTTTGCGTTCTAACATTATTGAAAACCTTTATGTGATTGTATTTGACTCCGGGAAGAAATGTACATAGACCGCTGCCTTGCACGTTTGATGGAATTGAGCCCTCTGGCCCTAACTCTTCAATGGGCATATATCTGTGCTAATCTACTGCACTCTAGTGGACATAGATAGTGCATTAACATAGGGAATAATAAGGCATCCAAAATGTGTGTACTGGCAAATAAACATTTATTAATAAGATGCTTTTGTTTAAACTGTTTGGTAACAAATATTGAAGTGAACATACCGGTTGTAAAATAGTCAAAGGTAACAATAACAAAAACAATAAATCCATTGTGATTTTACATCCCTTCTACAGAGATTGGCGAAACAATCCAAACCATAACACAAGTCATCACAGTTCACCAACACATTTTCCTCCTTTGCAGAAACCTTTAATGGTAGGATCTTCATTGGTTCAGCTTTGTATAGAACTAGGTCTATGAATATATCTTCCAAATAAGTAGGTATAGGCTCAGTATTTTAGGTTTTAAAGTATGGAGGTGCTCTTTGTGTGGAAGACCATAAAGGACACCTCCCTTTTGTACAAGTTCAGACAAACCCTGATCCTCCCAGGTTTCTGCTTTATTCTTGTAGCTCACCATCAATCTCCCCTACAACCAATGACTAGCCTTGTAGTTCTCTTTAGAAATGTCTTTCCTGCTAATGGATTCATTAGCCACTCCTACCAACCAGTTGACATTGTGCCCCACCTCCAAGCCTGGCACCCTCTTCCTCTCTCAAAAATCAGTGCAGCTTATTGAGATCCTCTTTTATCTATTTTCTATTTCCTGAACCAAGATGTGAGATGCCATTTTGTTTTCTCCTACATCATTTTTCTTCTTTCCTCCTGGCTTTCTCCACAGCTGTCTACCGCTGCATTTTTTTGCCAGGTGTTTTGCACTCTATCCTGCCTTAAAATTACCTCCCTCTTCTGCCCCACCACTTTAAGACATGAAGGTCAGTCGCAAATACCATCAAGCACAATGATGAAACTGGCTCTAATCAGGACCGCCACAGAAAAGGAAGACCCAGAGTTACCTCTGCTGCAGAGGATATAGGTTCCTGAGAGTTACCAGCCTCAGAAATTGCAGCCCAAATAAATGCTTCACAGAGTTCAGACACATCAACTGTTCAGAGGAGAATCAGGCCTTCATGGTCAAATTTCTGAAAAGAAACCACCACTAAAGGACACCAATAAGAAGAAGAGACTTGCTTGGGCCAAGAAACATGATCCCGGTGGAAATCTGTCCTTTGGTCTGATGTAGAAAATAGTAGAATACCCCTTGAATGAGTAGGTGTGTCCAAACTTTTGACTGGGACTGTATACATATATAGTGTCCAGTTACGATATATATATATATATATACTGCTCAAAAAAATAAAGGGAACACTAAAATAACACATCCTAGATCTGAATGAATGAAATATTCTTATTAAATACTTTTTTCTTTACATAGTTGAATGTGCTGACAACAAAATCACACAAATTATCAATGGAAATCACATTTATCAACCCATGGAGGTCTGTATTTGGAGTCACACTCAAAATTAAAGTGGAAAACCACACTACAGGCTGATCCAAATTTGATGTAATGTCCGTAAAACAAGTCAAAATGAGGCTCAGTAGTGTGTGTGGCCTCCACGTGCCTGTATGACCTCCCTACAATGCCTGGGCATGCTCCTGATGAGGTGGCAGATGGTCTCCCGAGGGATCTCCTCCCAGACCTGGACTAAAGCATCCGCCAACTCCTGGACAGTCTGTGGTGCAACGTGGCGTTGGTGGATGGAGCGAGACATGATGTCCCAGATGTGCTCAATTGGATTCAGGTCTGGGGAACGGGCGGGCCAGTCCATAGCATCAATGCCTTCCTCTTGCAGGAACTGCTGACACACTCCAGCCACATGAGGTCTAGCATTGTCTTGCATTAGGAGGAACCCAGGGCCAACCGCACCAGCATATGGTCTCACAAGGGGTCTGAGGATCTCATCTCGGTACCTAATGGCAGTCAGGCTACCTCTGGCGAGCACATGGAGGGCTGTGCGGCCCCCCAAAGAAATGCCACCCCACACCATGACTGACCCACCGCCAAACCGGTCATGCTGGAGGATGTTGCAAGCAGCAGAACGTTCTCCACAGCGTCTCCAGACTGTCACGTCTGTCACATGTGCTCAGTGTGAACCTGCTTTCATCTGTGAAGAGCACAGGGCGCCAGTGGGGAATTTGCCAATCTTGGTGTTCTCTGGCAAATTTCAAATGTCCTGCACCGTGTTGGGCTGTAAGCACAACCCCCACCTGTGGACGTCGGGCACTCATACCACTCTCATGGAGTCTGTTTCTGACCGTTTGAGCAGACACATCCACATTTGTGGCCTGCTGGAGGTCATTTTGCAGGGCTCTGGCAGTGCTTCTCCTGCTCCTCCTTGCACAAAGGCGGAGGTAGCGGTCCTGCTGCTGGGTTGTTGCCCTCCTACAGCCTCCTCCACGTCTCCTGATGTACTGGCCTGTCTCCTGGTAGCGCCTCCATGCTCTGGACACTACGCTGACAGACACAGCAAACCTTCTTGCCACAGCTCGCATTGATGTTCCATCCTGGATGAGCTGCACTACCTGAGCCACTTGTGTGGTTTGTAGACTCCATCTTATGCTACCACTAGAGTGAAAGCACCACCAGCATTCAAAAGTGACCAAAACATCAGCCATAAAGCATCGGAACTGAGAAGTGGTCTTGCACAATTGGTGGCTGACTAAATACTTTTTTGCCCCACTGTATATATAAGCATTTTTTTGAGGGAGGGGCACAATAGACTAAAAACAGCAGGAATTCGGCTCCAATTGAATTTTTGATAAGGAAGTATAAGGAAGTATAAGTATAAGGAAATATAATGTAGCTAGACCGTTAATGGCCCCACACACCAGTACAGTAGGTGGTGGTGTATGCAACCTAAAAGTTGGACGCGATCTGCCAAACAAATCCCAAAGAAGAAGAAGAAGAAGAAGAAGAAGAAGAAGAAGAAGAAGGAGTCCAGTTTGCCCGAAAGCCACACGAAGAAGAAAGGTCAAAGTTGATCTTGTCCATGTGTTGGTCAGCGGTAGTTAGCTAGCTACTTGTAAAAGGGTTTCATCTTGCATTTTTGTGATTGTACAAATGTCGTAACTGGATAAACTCCCGACTTTGTGCTATAAGCAAGGCGTGTATTTAACGATTGTTCGTGGATCACTCGTGAGTCTCCTGCAAATGATTTGTTTCATCTTATAGCAAAAGTGTTATTGCTAGTCATGGTAGCTAGCTAGTTAACCATAGGAAATGTCTTGTGATGAAGCTAGTTTAGTTAGTTAGCTGAATCACTAACGATAGCTAGCTATCTCCTTATTTTGATCTTCAGAACTTTAACATTATCATAAAGCTTGTTAAACTTCTTAACATTCAATGAAGACATGAGCAATGCAGAAAATTCGAGCCTTGATAGCAAGTCCACGAGTGTTGAGTATCAAAAGCAACGGTAAGCCCATTTAGCTAAATTAGCTGACTAGTTCGAGGGAAAGTCGATTTGAGTATGTCATCGATATTATAGTAGCTGGCGTTCTAACGTTAACTCGTGTTAAGCGGTCAAGTAATGATGACCATTTGTTGGCACCTCCTCCAGGTAACGTTAGTCCTGTAGATCTGACATTATTGGAAGGATGTCACAGGTAGTGATGAACCGTATTGTATTTACATATCCATACCTTTTAGATTAGTACTGATCCACCTTCACCATAGTACCTATGGTGAAGGTTACAAGTATTGATTTCAGCCCAAGGCTGAATTTAATTTCAGAAAGTTGTTCCCTCCCGTCTGGTTATCTTCACTCCCCTTATCTGAAAATCATATCTGAGATCAAGGAATTGTATACGTGGAATAACTAGGTGTGAGTGCACACTTACCCTGGTAGTGAATGAACAGGACTGAAATGTCATAACTTGAATGAAATACATCCCTTCACTCACTGGCAATTTTTTTGTTTTTATCAGGTTGGCTTTACAAGTGTGCAGGGATAAGGTGGATAATGAGTAAAGAGTCAGGGAATGTGCAGAACAAGCCAGTGAAACGAGTGGAGGAGGGAAATGGAGAGTCGGGTGAGCACATCAGAAAGAAGCTTAAGTCTGATGTAGAACAGACTGGCGATGAGAGGAAACACCCCAAAAGAAAAGTGGTCCTGCTTTTGGCGTATTCAGGCAAAGGTTACTACGGTATGCAGGTTGGTATTAACCCTCTTAATCTTTCCATAAATCGTATCCCATGTGTTTTTAAACAAAATTGCTACTTTCTAAATTCTTAATCTGTTTTGTGTTTCAGAGAAATGCTGGATCTTCCCAGTTCAAAACCATTGAGGATGAGCTGGTTACAGCACTGATTAAGTCTGGGTGCATCCCAGACAACCATGGAGATGATATGAAAAAAATGTCATTCCAAAGATGTGCAAGAACGGACAAGGTATGGGGGACAAACATGGAAAGGGCTTAGTTTCTGTCAGCACAAATGCGTCCCTTGCGCAAGTAGTCTTACATACCTGTGTTTTATACCTGAAGTAATGGAATGCACGGGATAAGACATGCACTGTGTGTGGCCTCAAACACAAATGGATTATTACCTTGCTTTGTGATCAGCACCATTTGTTTTGTCAGGGTGTTTCTGCAGCAGGTCAAGTGGTCTCTCTAAAACTATGGATGATTGAAGACATAAAGGAAAAGCTCAACTCCAATCTTCCACCACAGATCCGAGTGCTGGGTGAGATCGCACTGCTTCCAGTTAAAAGTGTTGGAGATAAGCCTAAACCCTTCACAAGGAAGCCCATGGTGTCAGAATTAAGAATACGTTCTTGAAGTCTAGGTGGTTGCTTTTGGGAAGTCATTGATTCCACTTTTTGTGAAAATATGTTGGATGTGGGATGACAATGGAATTGTTAATTGTCTCATGCTGTTTATTCTGCTTATTGTTTTGAATATATATATATATATATATATACATATCTTTTTTTAATCTAAAAAATAACTTATGTCACTTTGGTTACCAGTGTGGTTCCACATAGTTTGTGATATTTTTTTTGTCCCGGTAGGTCTGAAACGAGTGACTGGGGGCTTCAATTCTAAAAACAGCTGTGATGCCCGCACGTACTCCTACATGCTCCCCACTGTGGCCTTCGCCCCAAAAGACTATAGCACTGAGAATTCTATTGCATTCCGCCTGGAGCCAGAGACACTGCAGAGAGTAAATTGTCTGTTTGGCAGCTACAAGGGCACTCATAACTTTCACAACTTCACCTCCCAGAAGGCCGCGCGGGACCCCAGCGCCCGCCGTTACATCACAGAGATGACCTGTGGCGAGCCCTTTGTGCGCGGCGGCGCTGAGTTTGCTGAGATTACCGTGCGTGGCCAGAGCTTCATGATGCATCAAATCCGGAAAATGATTGGCCTGGTGATAGCTGTGGTGAAGGGTTATTCTGGGGATGAGGTGTTAAAGCGAAGCTGGGGCGAGGAGAAGGTTGATGTACCCAAGGCCCCTGGGCTGGGCCTGGTGCTCGAGAAGGTGCACTTTGACAGGTACAACAAGCGCTTCGGTGGGGACGGCCTCCATGAGTGCCTGGAGTGGACTGAAGAGGAGCAGGCTATCTTGGCCTTCAAGGAGGAACACATCTACCCCAGCATTGTGGAGACTGAGTGCCAGGAAGGGTCCATGGCCAGCTGGATGGCCACACTGCCCATACACGACTTTAAGGCCACTGCAAAAGGGGCTCAGGATAAGGACAGGGGGCAGGTGGGTGAATCCAACAGAATAATATTTGCCAGTTCAATTGTCTGTTTTTTTTTTTAAAGTCCAACAAAATGTTCAACATTAGTAGCTTAATCATCAACTAGGAGCAGTTCACACTGAGGAGTCATAAAACTATCTTTTTGGGAGATGCCATCACCCTCTTTTTTTTCTTTTTTCTTTAACCCATAAAATGTTTCAATTTTCAGGATGATGATGAGGGTAATGGTTCAGATTCTGCACTTTGAAGTCTCCAGCGAGTAGAAAGACACCCTTTGCTGTATCTCTCAAGAATGAGCTTTTGTTTTGCTATGGAAATGCATTGTCAATAATGCCACTGATTTTACATAATACGTTTGAATAAACATTTTGTTCTTTAATTTAAACCATTGAGCGTGATTCCTTTCCAGTGGTAATCTTTAACACATTGTATTTTGGAGGATTTGTTAGCTGGAAGCATTAATAAAACAAACACAGCTTGAGAAGACAGACAGGTCTATGATGGGATGCCATGAAATGAATTGTGGTATTTGATAATAATGTTAATCAATTATGGAAGTATATTTCATTACAGTACTTCTAGAATATTTGAGATATTTAGAATATTATTTGTCCATGCCCAGCACGATATGCCCACCGACCGCAAGGGTGCGAAATTAGAACTACGTCTATAGGATCCACAACTGAAAACAAGAGGACAACTTCGGAGGCGCAAGATGAGTTCGGAAGATGGTATAAAAACACCCCAAATGGACGCAAATTATTATTTAGAGCAGGAAACATGCCAACGATGTGTAAGACGTTATTGAGTATCTTCGGGTATGTAACTAAACAGAAACGTTCTGTGGTCCATGTTATCGTTGCGTTTTGAAAGCTAGTTAATCAGACCCCCATATTAATTTTGCCCTGATAGTTGTATTGGTTATTGACGATCCATATTCGATATCAATGCACATTCTTCACTTTCATCCTCAGTCAAAGAGAATAAAGTTGTTTGTGTGATCAATGGATGTAGTAAGCTGTTCTGCTCATTAGCAGTGGCGGTTCTAGACCATTTCAACTGGGGGGGCCAAGCTTTGGCCAGTTGTACTGTTAGAGGGGCCAGTTACATTAGAAGTTATTGTTGTCATATTGTTTTCACTGCAGGCATTAGTTATGTAAAAATTATTTCATGCTCCACATTTAGGGGGGCCACAAGGGGGTCCAAAATTTTGGTCACAGGGGCACTCCCCCAGAACCGCTAGAGGGGAGACCTGTATGTTGGGCAACTGCCCAAAGAAGACATAGGTACAGCACATCCACTTGTTATGTTGGAAAAAGTCAGTAATAAATGATTCTGTTCTAGTTAAAAACAAGTCAATATGCTTTGATTAAATGTACAATATCCTCGCCCATGAGGAAATTCTGACAGAGTAACTGTACAGTACCAGTCAAAAGTTTGGACACACCTACTCATTCAATAGTTGTTCTTTGTTTGAACTATTTTCTATATTGTAGAATAATAGTGAAGACATAAACTATGAAGTAACACAAATGGAGTCATGTAGTAACCAAAAAAGTGTTAAATAAATCAAAATATATTTTATTTTTCTTTAATTAAAGTAGCCACCGTTTGCATGACTTTTAGCATTCTCTCAACCAGCTTCACCTGGAATGCTTTTCCAATAGTCTTGAAGGAGTTCCCACATATGCTGAGCACTTGTTGGCTGCTTTTCCTTCACGCTGCGGTCCACCTCATCCCAAACCATCTCAATTGGGTTGAGGTCAGGTGATTGTGAAGGCCAGGTCATTTGTTGCAGCACTCCATCACTCTCCTTCTTGGTCAAATAGCTCCAATGCAGGAGAGTGCCCTGTGTTCACTGATGAAGTTTGCCTCCACGGAAGGGAAGTTCCCCCTCCATGACTTGGACTGGAGTGAACACTACAGCTTCCCAAGGAAACTCATCCAGGTAGGGGGTTCAATGAAATACTACATGTTAGTTGCCTTGCACAAATGTTACACCATTTAAGAGGTCATTAGGGTTCATTGGTATACCAAAGAGGCAAGTTTGAAACTGGACCCACCTGTATTTATGCCATTTAGCAGCAATGATATTATATACATAATTGTTCAGCAGACAGTCATGCGTACATACATTGTTAGTATGGGTGGCCCCAGCAGGAATTGAACACATGATTCTTGGCGTTGCAAGCGCCATGCTCTACTAACTGAGTCACGCCATGCTCTACTAACAGAGCCACACCTGAAACGTTTAGATTTTGTCCATCTGTAGCAATCCATTGCTCTGTGAACAGGCAGTGGTGGAGTGGCTGCTCTCTCAGGAGGACGATATGGCACTTCTTATCTCCAGATTTCAGGACTACCTAGATATGGAGGATGTGCGTCACTACGTCTTGAGCTCCGTCCGCGGGACGTGAGCAGGGTGATGGACAGAAACAAAGGGGTGAGCCCCAATAGGACTGGTGTCTGTGATTGGAGGTTCTAAATGAGATGGTTTATCGTAGCTTGTTTAGTTGTCTGTTTTATAGTGGTTATCTATTGTAAAACATTCTTCACTCTATTCTCTTCCATCCCCTCGGTTGACCTGTGCTCAACACCTTCGCTCAAGTTTTGGACTGTGTTGTCTGACTGATGTTGTTGGTTTAGAATGGTCTTGTCTCTTCAGGCAGTGATGGCCATTTACCTGAACAACGTTTTCACTCTACTGTCCAATGTTAACAGGCCTAGCCAGGAGTGAGAACTCACCAACTTCCTGGTTTAACAGGAAGGTCAGTCCCTTCCAGCCTGCTGTTGTGCTCTTCTACTATATATTAAAATATAACAAATCATTTTTTGTAACTTGTATGCAACAATTAGAAATTGGCCATGTTATTCCATTGTTACTGCAAGGGGCTCAAGAGTGCAAAGGTGCCATTAACTTATCAGAGTGGCAGAGATGCAAAATTCTCTGGACGCCTCTTCCCAATAGCTAAACACCTGAAGCTTCGGGGCATGTGTTGGATTCTGACATTTTTTACGTAGCTGCTGCTCCTTCCTCCCCGCGGCCATTATCGGATGTCATTGTCTGTGTAGCTCATAAACTTCGACACTTTATAGAACAAACTTCTGTCCGTAACAGTAGGTAATCACAAATATAAGCACGACACAGACATGCAGTCTTTTGCGAACAATGATTGAGTTATATTATTAGCCTAAATGATGTAATGAACAGCAAAATCACTAGCATATGTCAATCTGCTATCCCCCATAGTAGAAAAGTTGACCTATTGGTCAGCTTGTCGTTCTGTGCGAGAAAGAAAAGGCCTATTCCAAACAGACTCTGGTACAGTTGTGGGATGATAGATCCCAAATTCATACAACCAGTAGGCCTAGGCTACACCCCAAAATTATTTCTTCACATTAAAAGCAGAGCACAAGGCAGTAGGATACTCACAAATGTTCATTCCATAATGCAATTAACGGGAAAACACCATTGAGCGGTTTCATGTGACAGATGAAAATATCCGATAGAAATGTTGAAAGGAGGGAGATCTAAAGTTGCAACAACGAGCATGGGTTGCTTGCTAATATGACTAGGATTATGCCTTTGGCTACTGGACAATGAAAGAAAGTTGTTGGGAGAAAAAGGCTACTTGTTTCAATAGCATATGGAAGTCTTTATAAAATAATTGCCTGCACGTTTGGTTGGATTTGGGCTAGACTACTTTGAAGCATGGCGGTTACCTTCAGTCACGCAGCCTCAGCCTTAGCCTTAACTGATTGTGTGATTTTATTGCCCCTTGATTCATTCTACAGCTAAACACGAAGACTGGAAAGCAGCCAAACTAAAAGTAAGCTAAGTCTCCTATCAACTACAAGAAACTGCATTTTTGTGTCTGGTGATAAGTATTTGTATCGCTGTAAGTGTGAATGTAATGATCATCTCTCCTTCCCATCAGGAAGACACGCGTGCCTTTGAGCGGTCGTAGCTTGGGTTTCTGAAGTATAAGGTATAAGGTCAACTATAACATGTAGATCACCTTGTTTGGACTGGAGTCTGCAGCCCAGAATAACATTTTCCTTCTCATGTCTGTCTGTCGCCCCCTATAGTTACCCAACAGCATGTACAAGAAGGTGCTGGTGATCCTCTGTGACTCCATCCTGCCCCACATAGCAATCCCACACTGATGATCAACTTCCTGGCTGCAGCCTATGATGTTGGCGAGTTGGGTTTCCATCGTCTGTTTTCATAGACTGTTCTATAGAAGACAATCTCAGTGGATGCTATGCTGTACTGAAAGAGAGTAGACCTCTCTTTCATGCTTACTCCATTAACTATCGATGACTAGCATTTCATCCTCACATTTGCTGTAAATTTGTTTACAGTCAACAACACCTTTTGTCCATTGTGTCTCATCTTTCTCTCAAAGTCACCTGCCAGTCTACTTGGTAGCAGCGTTTGCCAAGGGTCTGTCCCACCTGGCCCTCAAGGACCTGCCTGCTGCCTTGCTCATGGTACTGCCCTTCATCTACAACCTGATCCGCCTCCATCCTGCCTGCCGAGTCCTCATTCACCGCCCCAGTGCAGCAGGTGGTAGGGTGTTCCCATTTCACCCCATACACTCACCTGTCTGGAGATGGGAATGAATTAGATACTGATTATAATGTTGTGGTGGGTTTACATTTAGGCAAAGTCTCAAAGGGCTTTCCAATAGACAGCAGATTGTTTGTCATTTCATGTGTGTGTGCTTGAACAGAAGCCTGTGTTGACCCCTACCTGATGGAGGAGGAGGACCCCACCCAGTGCCATGCCCTGGAAAGCAGCCTGTGAACTACAGGTATGTAGGGATGTCCGGAGAAACACACATGATCCATAGAGATGAACACAACAACATTTCACTCATTGCTCTTAACTTTTTACTCCTGCTTTCCTCCTAAGTATAGATTCTTCAAAAGCATTGCCAGCCTGATGTGGCCAAGGCTGCCATGGCGATCAACAAGCCCCTGTCACAGCAGGAGGATGACATCAGCGAGGTCCTGGAGTTATCAACCTATGAGGTGAGGTGAGGTTTTATTGGTTGGTTAGGATATAATGTCTGGTTAGGATATAATGTCTTTCTTTGTTATTATTTCTTTGCATGTATATTTATATTGGTGTTTGTCACCATGTTATTGTTGGAATGTGTTTCCATGTCTGTGCACATAGCAGATGGAGCAGGACCTGAAGCAGAGCAAGACTGTGCCACTGGAGTTTGACCCTGCCATCAAGCTACTGCAGGGCACTGGAGGAGTGGGGGTACTGGGCCTGCACTTCTCTCTAGAGTAGAGACAACCAGCACCAGGACATTCATACACCCAGCTCTTTGGACCTCCCTCCAATATATCCCCTTTATATTTCAGCTTCACATTTTTCTCTTGTTTTCTGTTTGGAATTCATTGTACTTCAATCATGTGTGTTTCCCGAGTGGCGCAGTGGTGGTCTAAGGCACTGCATCTCAGTGCTCGAGGCATCACTACAGACCCTGGTTTGATCCCAGGCTGTATCACAACCGGCCGTGATCGGGAGTCCCATAGGGTGGCGCACAATTGGCCCAGTGTCGTCCAGGTTTGGCCGGGGTAGGCCGTCATTGTAAATAAGAATTTGTTCTTAACTGACTTGCCTAGTTAAATAAGGGTTCAATAAAAAATATAAACCTTAGGAAACTGTGCGCTGTGTTTAATATTGAGGATTATTGTCAGATAAGATTTACAATGTTTTGTAGATGTTGACATTGGTATGCATGTGTGCAATCTCTGTTGGACATGGAATGATACAATATCTATAACCATTTTAAGCAGAAGTCATATAAAGTTTGACAGGGAGGGAGTTGCACTTAAAAGATATATTCACAACTCTATGCACCATGTTTATAATGCATTTCAATTGGCACATTAAGATATAAAAATAAGGCAATGAAGTTGTTAAGAAATGTCAGAAATCCACCTAGAGTTTGATCATGATTCTGTTACATTACATTACACAGTCATTAAGCGTCTTCTGTACAGGGGAGTTTTGTTAAGCGCTCAGATGCTTGGTCTCAACATCAATGCACAAAACTTGCAGTACGGTTTAGAAAACATAAGGACCGTGTCTTTCATATCAGTCACAAATCATTTTCAGAAAACAAAAGGTTAAATTGATACCCACTTTTACAGAGTTAGTGTACCGGAGGAGGAAGGCACCCATAGCTGTATGAATCTGTGCAAAACTGCTACAGAACGTGTATATTTTTTTATTTAAATTAGTCATTCTCGCTGTTGAAAGATTAGGTCCATATCTTTCGAAAGCCGTATTGCATTAGATTAGATTCCACTTTTCTCACATGAGCGAATGTCCTACATTGGAATCCGTAGGATTGCTCGGCATTCATTGGCTGATTGCATGATCGTTGTCACTGCTTACGTCAATACGCGTAGCTGCTTCCTGAAGCTTAGCAGATCCAGCAAAATAGAAGATGGTAAGTCTGGAAAGACAGTAAATATTAGATTTCGAGGCTTATTTATGTTTCGTGAACATTACTTGTATGAAGACGTGAGCACTAGTCTTGTTACCGTAAAATCTACCTCTAGATCCCGGTAAATAAAACTTGTGAAGTCTGTTGGTCTGCTAAGTTAGCTAGCTACGATCACATGACAGTTGAAAATGTGATCTGAATAAGCATCAAAACACCGCCTGTATTCGGTTGTACTTTAAGTTTGTCATTATTTGTTCGTTTTTACAAATCGGTGTGATGAGCTTGCTCGAGTAGCTAGCTAACGATATTTAATTTCCTTCTCAAATTGTTAGCAAGCTTCAGACAGTAGCTAACTAGTCAGAAATGCTAGCTAGCGTGTGATTTTCAAAAACAACATCTGGTTTAACTAACGTTACACACCATTACGAATATAAATTCAGTAATGTGAGTTTTTGTATTTGTTTGATTTGGACTTTATGGCCCTTTTTAACGTTTTGTGTGGTAGGGACACTTCATCACTCACACTCTCTAGTTTGCTATAACCTGCAACCCACTAACAATTAAGGCTATTTACTATTGTCACCTAGCTAACACTTCTTATTTGTTATGAATATTTCATTACTTTATTCATCCACTTTTAATTTATAATTTCAGTTTTCACTCTTGTCCCTTGTTCTTTTTTCCTTTCCAATCTTTGACCATGCTTCATGTAAATCTCTCCACGCACATCTTGCTTTCCACCCCTTTCACCCACCATTCCCTTCCCACCCTCCCACCACTCCCTGTCTCCAATCAACCTCTGCTTGTATTCAGGCTGTTCACCGGGTAAGTGCCCTGTTCTCTGTGTTGGATCTTGTCTTCTGCCCGTTCTGTAGTCTTGTTTTGCGGGGGGAGATGGCTGTCATAGTAACACACCACACCTCACTATTCTCTGCAGGTTAGGCCTATAATGATGCCCTAATAGCAAATATATATACATTTATTGCATTCATCCATTAACACACACAGACACTTAGAATGCTGCATTCCATTCAGGTGAGAATATTGAGCAATTCTAATTTTTATTTATTTATCAGTAACCATGTTTTCATCCACAGTTTTTATGCGAGTAAAGTAGCAACGGGTCATCAAAATTGTCAAAGGTTTTAAAATAATTCGAATGAATGCAATAGTTGGATAATGGATAAAGATACTCCAAGCTGTTTTAAATGTTTTTAATCCATCAGATATTTACTGAATTATAGCACACACAATGTTTACTGGCACGGACAAATAATGAATGGCTTTCAAGGGATTGTCAGATTTCACTTTTTTATTTATAGAATGCACTGAAATATACATTTTTTTTTAATGGTATCAGGTAATAAAAAATGGTGTTAAAAATAAAGACAATTATTTGTGACTCAGATGCATAAAGACAAATACAAGTATCCATTATCCATAATAATCTCATCATGTAGGCTATCCTACCAGCACTGTATCTGTGAGCTTTTGGCAAGCGCTCTGGTGCTAAAACCAGACTTGGCACATTTGCTATTTAACACAACAGTTTTGTGACAAAACTATCGGTATAGTTGAAAATGCGATCGTAGTCACACACTGAATTTTGTTGGAAACACACAACTGGTGGAAAAATGCGTATGATTTTCTTTATGCGGATTTTAGAATATTCACATGAAAATCTGTCGCCAATTGGATGGGAACCTAGCTAGGACCCGCTTTTCCATCCTGTTTTTATGCGAGTAAAGTCATACTGTATATTAAAAGAGAAATCACAACAGCTGTGATGGAAACAGGAAGTTCCAGTACAATTTCACTAATTGGATGGGAACCAACAGTTGAAGTCAGAAGTTTACACACACTTAGGTTGGAGTCATTAAAACTCGTTTTTTCAACCACTCCACAAATTTCTTGTTAACAAACTATAGTTTTGGAAAGTCGGTTAGGACATCTACTGTGCATCTACAAGTAAGTTTTCAAACAATTGTTTACAGACAGATTATTTCACTTATAATTCACTATCACAATTCCAGTGGGTCAGAAGTTTACATACACTGAGTTGACCGTGCCTTTAAACAGCTTAGAAAATGGCTTTAGAAACTTCTGATGGGCTAATTGACATCATTTTAGTCAATTGGAGGTGTACCTGTGGATGTATTTCAAGGCCTACCTTCAAACTCAGTGCCTCTTTGCCGGACATCATGGTAAAATCAAAGGAAATCAGCCAAGACCTCAGAAAAAATATTGTAGACATCCACAAGTCTGGTTTATCCTTGGGAGCAATTTCCAAATCCCCGAAGCTACCACGTTCATCTGTACAAACAATAGTACGCAAGTATGAACACCATGGGACCACGCAGCGTCATACTGCCCAGGAAGGAGACGCGTTCTGTCTCCTAGAGATTAACGTACTTTGGTGCGGGAAGTACAAATCAATCCCAGAACAACAGCAAAGGACCTTGTGAAGATGCTGGAGGAAACAGGTACAAAAGTATCTATATCCAAAGTAAAACGAGTCCTATATCGACATAATCTGAAAGGCAGCTCAGCAAGGAAGAAGCCACTGCTCCAAAACCGCCATAAAAAAGCCAGACTACGGTTTGCAACTGCACATGGGGACAAAGATCATACTTTTTGGAGAAATGCCCTCTGGTCTGATGAAACAAAAACAGAACTGTTTGGCCATAATGACCTGCGTTATGTTTGAGGAAAAAGGGGGAGGCTTGCGAGCCGAAGAACACCATCCCAACCGTGAAGAAGGGGGGTGGCAGCATCATGTTGTGGGGGTGCTTTGCTGCAGGAGGGACTGGTGCACTTCTTAAAATAGATGGCATCATGAGGCAGGAAAATTATGTGAATATATTGAAGGAACATCTCAAGACATCAGTCAGGAAGTTAAAGCTTGGTGGCAAATGGGTCTTCCAAATGGACAATGACCCCAAGCATACTTATAAAGTTGTGGCAAAATGGCTTAAGGACAACAAAGTCAAGATATTGGAGTGGCCATCTCAAAGCCCTGACCTCAATCCAATAAAAAATGTGTGGGCAGAACTGAAAAAGCTTGTGCGAGCAAGGAGGCCTACAAACCTGACTCAGTTACACCAGCTCTGTCAGGAGGAATGGGCCAAAATTCACCCAGCTTATTGTGGGATTCTTGTGGAAGGCTACCCAAAACATTTTACCCAAGTTAAACGATTTAAAGGCAATGCTACCAAATTCTAATTGAGTGTATGTAAACTTCTGATCCACTGGGAATGTGATGAAAGAAAGTAAAGCTGAATTAAATCATTCTCTACTATTATACTGACATTTCACATTCTTAAAATATAGTGGTGATCCTAACTGACCTACGACAGGGAATTATTACTAGTATTAAATATCAGGAGTTGTGAAAAACTGAGTTGAAATGTGTTTGGCTAAGGTGTATGTAAACATCTGACTTCAACTGGAGCTATAGTCTGTGATTATGGAGTTTGGATGCACTGACCTTTTGGGCTGGTTTCATGGTGATGTAGGATGACTTTTCTGATGTCTGATTGTGGTGTGGAAAAATCAATAAACTTTTCCTGTTTGGGCCTAACGAGTGGCACAGCGGTCTAAGGCACTGCAGTGCTTGAGGTGTCATACAGACCCGGGTTCGATCCCAGGCTGTGTTACAGCCGGCCGTGACCGGGAAACCTGTAAGGCGGCGCACAATTGGCGCACAATCGTCCGGGTTAGGGGAGGGTTTGGCCGGCCGGGATTTACTTGTCCCATCATGCTCTAGTGACTCCTTGTGGTAGGTCGGGAGCCTGCAAGCTGACCTCGGTTGCCAACTGGACGGTATTTCCTCCGACACATTGGTTCGGCTGGCTTCCAGGTTAAGCGAGCAGTGCGGCTTGGCAGGGTCGTGTTTCGGAGGATGCATGGCTCTCGACCTTCGCCTTTCCCAAGTGCGTACGGGAGTTGCAGGGATGCGACAAGACTGTATCTACCAATTGGCTATAATGAAAAAGAGGTAAAAGTACCAAAAATAAGCCACTTTTCTTGTTTGTCTGAAACTAGGATTATTTTGATTAGTCGCAGTTCAGACAAACTGATCCAAACGTGGGGATAGCCTTGTCCCTAAGGGGACAAGAAGCTTTAGTCCTTGACCAAATTGGCAGAACACAATCTTCTCTTCCAGCACTAATTACGATGGAGTATTGATTACGATGGAGTATTGATACCCTACCTAAGAGAACATACAATTATAGTAAAGCAAAAAAAGTGATCATCCAACTCAATGACCAATGTTGTGGTATTTGTTTATGATGAATTGACATTTAATACAACAGACTTGTTGAAAATGTGAGTCACATGTTGAATTTCAATTAATTTCCTGAGTTGACTGAGCTGAAATGGTATAGATTCCAAACTTAATGTCACCCTAATTGACAGCCTACATTTCGTAAGTCTGACTTGAGCCCCCTCTCGTAACTGTTGCTAACATAAATACTGTTGCTAACATAACTCTCCGTCCATTGTTTGATGACAGTTGGTCCTGGTGTTAGGTGACCTGCACATCCCCCACCGATGCAACACCCTTCCAGCCAAGTTCAAGAAGCTGCTAGTGCCAGGCAAAATCCAGCACATCCTCTGTACAGGCAACCTTTGCACCAAGGAGAGCTATGACTACCTGAAGACCCTGGCTGGGGATGTACACATCGTCAGGGGAGACTTTGATGAGGTTTTTGTCTCTGCTTCCCTTCTGCTTTATTACATGATCCATTATCTTGAAACTTATATGTAAACCTTTAATGGGTTAGAACAGTGCATGAACTGTAGTGTGTTTTTGGCCTTCTCTGCCCTACAGAACCTGAACTACCCGGAGCAGAAGGTGGTGACAGTAGGTCAGTTTAAGATTGGCCTGATCCATGGGCACCAGGTTATCCCCTGGGGGGACATGGCAAGCCTGGCCCTGCTGCAGAGGCAGCTTGACGTCGACATCCTCATCTCTGGACACACGCACAAGTTCGAGGCCTTCGAAAACGAGAACAAGTTCTACATCAACCCCGGCTCAGCAACTGGAGCCTACAACGCACTGGAAAGGTAATGGAGGCATTTTTACAGATTAAGCCGTTCACATATTTATTGGGTCATTTAGCAGGTGACTTGGTAAATTGCTAACCGCTAGCATTAATCTGAGCCTTCCTCTCTTTTGTTTGGTTTCTCCTCAGCAACATCATCCCATCCTTTGTATTGATGGACATCCAAGCATCCACAGTGGTGACATATGTCTACCAGCTCATCGGAGATGATGTGAAAGTGGAGAGGATTGAGTACAAGAAATCCTAAAACCAGGACTGAAGAAGGGGGCTCTGTTGTTCACTTAGCGTATCGTTTCATTCCTTTCTACCTGCAGCTCCAACTACGTCACCATTAATGCTTGACTTGGGCAGGAGCTCACCAGAGCTGAGTATCTGCACCTCAAATGTTCTACTGCTTGAGCTCCTGTTCCTCTGATAGAATAATAGCGCCAAAGTATTGTGGAGCACCTGCGCCTAAATATAAACAGTACCAGCGCACAATGAGTACTGGAACCTATTTCAGTCCAAGTCAAGCACTGGTCACCACAATGCTAATGCTGTACCATATCTGTTTGCCACTTAACTCTATAAAGAAATGTACAATATTGTTTATATTTCATCAGCATTTGCTTGTGTTTGACCCACCATCTGGTGTCTGTAGAGAATGCAATAAGATCATGAGTTTGCGTAATGTCATTAAAAATAAATATTTTTAATTTTACGTATTGGGATGTAAAATGTCCTGTAAGTACATGTAACTCCATGGCCTTTATCTTCCTGTAGTGGGCCTTCTCTCACTCATTTTCCCCACAATAAAAATCCAATTTCACTTTCTTTCAGTCACTTGTTGTTATTAAATTGTAAGACTAACACCTATAGAAAATGTCACCACATGTAAAAACACTGTGACAACAAATGAGCGTTGCTGTCATGTATCCGATAAGTTAGTGAATTCGTCATCTCCCCCATGAACAGTGATCTCATGCATTCACTCATCTCCTCTAACTCCAGGTCATCTTCCCATTGGTTGAACCCTGATGACAAAGGCACAGATGTAAACATGGCATAATTTAGGTTAGAACAAAAATTGTGCAATACTAAAGCTTCAATAACTGCCCTGAGTGCTTTCAAACATACAGTGCCTTCGGAAAGTATTCAGACCCCTTTACTTTTTCCACATTTTGTTACATTACAGCCTTATTCGATAATGGATTAAATGACCAAATTTCCTCAGCAATCTACACACAATACCCCATAATGACAAAGCAGAAAGTTATTTTTAGAAATTTAGCAAATGTATTAAAACATACCTTATTTACATAAGTATTCAGACCCTTTGCTATGAGACTCGAAATTGAGCTCAGGTGCATCCTGTTTCCATTGATCATCCTTGAGATGATTCTACAATTTGATTGGTGTCCACCTGTGGTAAATTGAATTGATTGGACATGATTTGGAAAGGAATACGCCTTCCTATATAATGTCCCACAGTTGACGGTGCATTTCAGAGCAAAAAACAAGCCATGAGGTTGAAGGAATTGTCCGTAGAGCTCCGAGACAGGATTGTGTCGAGGTACAGATCAAGTCTCACAGCAAAGGGTCTGAATACTTATGTAAATAAGGTATGATGGAACTGGCTCTCATGAGGACCGCCACAGGAAAGGAAGACCAAGAGTTACCTCTGCTGCAGAGGACAGGTTCATTAGCGTTACCAGCCTCAGAAATTGCAGCCCAAATAAATGCTTCACAGAGTTCAAGTAACAGACACATCTCAACATCAACTGTTCAGAGGAGACTGTGAATCAGGCCTTCATGGTCGAATTGCTGCAAAGAAACCACTACTAAAGGACACCAATAAAAAGAAGAGACTTGCTTGGGCCAAGAAACACAAGCAATGTACATTAGACTGGTGGAAATCTGTCCTTTGGTCTTTTGAGTCCAAATTTGAGAATTGTCTTTGTGAAACGCAGAGTAGGTGAATGGATGACCTCCGCATGTGTGGTTCCCACCGTGAAGCATGGAGGAGGAGGTGTGATGGTGCTTTTCTGGTGACAATGTCAGTGATTTATTTAGAATTTAAGGCACACTTAACCAGCATGGCTACCACAGCATTCTGCAGCGATACACCTTCCCTTTTAGTTTGCGCTTAGTGGGACTATCATTTGTTTTTCATCAGGACAATGACCCAACACACCTCCAGGCTGACAAAGATGGGAAAACCTTTGAATGAGTAGGTGTGTCCAAACTTTTGACTGGGTCTGTGTATATATACTGAACAAAATGATTAAACAAAACATGCAACAATTTCAAAGATTTTACTGAGTTACAGCTCATTTGAGGAAATCAGTCAATTGAAATAAATTCATTAGACCCTAATCTATGGATTTCACATGATTGGGAATACAGATATTCATCTGTTGGTCACAGATATCATAAAAGAACTCACAATGGGCTTTTGGATCTCGTCACGAATTGCGATCAATAAAATGCAATTGTGTTTGTTGTCTGTAGCTTATGCCTGCCCATAACCCCATTACTGGCTCAAATAGCAGACCAATCAGCCTGTTACCAACCCTTAGTAAACTTCTGGAAGAAATTGTGTTTGACCAGATACAATTCTAATTTAAAGTAAACAAATTGACAACAGACTTTCAGCATGCTTATAAGGAAGAACATTCAACAAGCACAGCACTTACACAAATTATTGATGATTGGCTGAGAGAAATTGATGATAATTTTGTGGGGGCTGTTTTGTTAGACTTCAGTCAATCATAATGGCTTTACACCCCCTGCCATCTTGTGGATAAAGAGTTACTTGTCTAACAGAACAAAGAGGGTGTTCTTTAATGGAAGCCTCTCCAAAATATTCCAGGTAGAATCAGGAATTTCCCAGGGTAGCTGTTTAGGCCCCTTTCTTTTTTCAATCTGTATTAACTACATGCCAATGGCTTTGGGCAAAGCCAGTGTGTCTATGTATGCGGATGACTCAACACTATACGTCAGTTACTACAGCAACAGAAATGACTGCAACACTTAACAAAGAGCTGCAGTTAGTTTCACAATGGGTAGCAAGGTACAAGTTAGTCCTAAATATTTTGAAAACTAAAAGCATTGTATTTGGGACAGATCATTCACTAAACTCTAAACCTTAACTAAATTTCGTAATGAATATGGGGAGAAGTCTGTCCATAATAAAGCGCTGCTCTGCCTTTTTAACAACACTATCAACAAGGCAGGTCCTACAAGCCATAGTTTGGTTTCACCTGGACTACTGTTCAGTCGGGTAGTCAGGTGCCACAGAGACACTTAGGAAAATTACAATTGGCTCAGAACAGGGCAGCACGGCTGGCCCTTAAAAGTACACGGAGAGCTAACGTTAATGAAATACATGTCAATCTCTCATGGCTCAAAGTGGAGGAGAGATTGACTTCCTCACTACTTGTTTTTGTAAGAAATGTTGACAAGCTGAATGTACCGAGCTGTCTGTTAGACTACTAGCACACAGCCCCAGACACCCATGCATACCCCACAAGACATGCCATCAGATGTCTCTTCACAAGTCCAGAACAGACATTGGGAGGTGCACAGTACTACACAGAGCCATGACTACATGGAACTCTATTCCACATCAGGTAACTGATGCAAGCAGTAGAATCAGATAAAAAAAAATAAAAAACGGGTAGCAATATGTAACAGTACTCGTCTTGCGTTGTGTACAATCAGTCATCGACACGGAACTCCAACATGTAGCACCAGTCATGTAGCTTTATTCTGTTAGGAATGGCACAAAATTGCACGTCATGCAATGCACGTCTCACCATCCAACTCTGCACTCACGCACTGTACAAAATATATGAACCCCCCCCCCCCACCAGACACAGTAAGTTGCTAGCTAGTACTGGCGGGAATTCTTTACAACAAAATGCACAACAAATATTCTCCAAAAACCGCTGCATCTTATGTGTGATGTTCGAATAACATTTACAAACAATTTGATATAAATTGTACATTTAAATCATCACTTGGGAGTATAAAAATCACTTTTGATGTACAGTGCTTTGCAACCAACAATTTACCGCTGGTTTGGTGCTTGTTCACTGGGACGATTCTAACTGGAACATCCCCTCTCGTAAGCAAGTTACGCAAACCAGCCAATAAGATGCCATGTTGAGTAGGTGAAGGCAAGACAAACTCAAACCAAAAACCCATTGGCTTAACAATAAAGTGGCAAGGGGAATCACCAATATAACCCTGTTACAAATACACCTTATGGAACAGCTGGGAATGTGAAGAGACACACACAAAGCTACAGACACACGCATACGCGCACCAGCACACGCACTCTTCACACACGTATGTTGTAATATTGTTGTATGGTGGTATTATCAATCACATTTATTTATAAAGCCCTTCTTACATCAGCTGATGTCACAAAGTGCTGTACAGAAACCCAGCCCCAAACAGCAAGCAATGCAGGTGTAGAAGCACAGTGGCTAGGAAAAACTCCCTAGAAAGGCCGGAACCTAGGAAGAAACCTAGAGAGGAACCAGGCTATGAGGGGTTGCCAGTCCTCTTCTCGCTGTGCCGGGTATTATACATTTTGTATTGTAGATGTGTATTAATGTTATGATGTACTGTTTTATTTTTTGTTTTATATGTAATGTAAGTGGCTTCATGTGTTTGAACCCCAGGAAGAGTAATGGGGATCCCTAATAAATACAAATACAAATACCATAACCCCACCATGGGTCACTCTGTTCACAACGTTGACATCAGCACACCACTCGCCCACACAACGCCATACACGTGGTCTTCGGTTGTGAGACCGGTTGGACGTACTGTCAAATTCTCTTTAACGACGTTGTAGGTGGATTATGGTAGAGAAATTAACATTAAATTATCTGGCAACAGCTCTGGTGGACATTCTTGCAGTCAGAACGCCAATTACACACTCCCTCAAAACTTGAGACATCTGTGGCATTGTGTTGTGTGACAGAACTGCACATTTTAGAGTGGCCTTTTATTGTCCCCTGCACAAGGTGGTGCATGTGTCATCCTGTTTAATCAGCTTCTTGATATGTCACACCTGTCAGGTGGATGGATTATCTTGGCAAATCAGAAATGTTAACTAACAGGGATGTAAACAAATTTGTGCAGAAAATGTCTGGGATCTCTCATTTCAGCTCATGGAACATGGGACCAACACTTTACATGTTGCGTTTATATTTTTGTTCAGTATCTGTCACAGATACCTTTAAAAAAGGTAGGGGCGTGGATCCGAAAACCAGTCAGTATCTGGTGTGACCACCATCTGCCTCATGCAGCACGACACATCTCCTTCTCACAGAGTTGATCAGACTGTGGATTGTGGCCTGGAGAATGTTGTCCCACTCCTATTCAACGGCTGTGCAAAGTTGCCGGATATTAGTGGGAACTGGAACACGCTGTTCTACACGTCTACACGCCGATCGAGAGCATCCCAAATGCCATAACCCCACCGCCACCATGGGGCACTCTGTTCACAACGTTGACATCAGCAAACCACTGACCAGGTCAAGACTCTTGTGAGGATGACGAGCACGTAGATGAGCTTCCCTGAGACGGTTTCTGACAGTTTGTACAAAACCGCAGTTTCATCAGCTGTCCGGGTTGCTGGTCTCAGACGATCTCGCAGGTCAAGAAATCGGATGTGGAGTTCCTGGGCTGGCTTGGTTACACGTGGTCTGTGGTTCAAATCAAATCAAATCAAACTTTATTTGTCACAATGGCCCGAATACAACAAGTGTAGACTTTACCCTGAAATGCTTACTTACAAGCCCTTAACCAACAGTGGAGTTCAAGAAGAGTTAAGAAAATATTTACCAAGTAGACTAAAATAAAAAGCAATACTTAAAAGGTAACACAATAAGAATAACAATAATAAGGCTATATACATGGGGTACCGGTACCGAGTCAGTGTGCGGGGGTACAGGTTAGTTGAGGTAATTTGTACATGTAGGTGGGGGTGAAGTGACTATGCATGATAATAAACAGTGAGTAGCAGCAGTGTACAAAAGGGAGGGGGGGTCAAAGTAAATTTTCTGGTGGCGATTTTATTAATTGTTCAGCAGTCTTATGGCTTGGGGGTAGAAGCTGTTGAGGTACCTCTTGGTCCTAGACTTGGCGCTCCGGTATCGCTTGCCGTGCGGTAGCAGAGAATACAGTATATAACTTAGGTGACTGGAGTCTCTGACAGTTTTATGGTCTTTCCTCTGACACCACCTATTATATAGGTCCTGGATGGCGGGAAGCTTAGCCCCAGTGATGTACTGTGCCGTTCGCACTACCCTCTCTAGCACCTTACGGTCAGATGCCGAGCAGTTGCCATACCAGGAGGTGATGCAACCGGTCAGGATGCTCTTGATGGTGCAGCTGTGGACCCATGACAAATCTTTTCAGTCTCCTGAGGGGGGAAAGGTTTTGTTGTGCCCTCTTCACACTGTCTTGGTATGTTTGGACCATGATAGTTTGTTGGTGATGTGGACACCAAGGAAATTCCAACTCTCAACTCACTCACCTACAGCCCCATCGAAGTTAATGGGGGCCTGTTCGGCCCGCCTTTTCCTGTGGTCCACGATCAGCTCCTTAGTCTTGCTCACATTGAGGGAGAGGTTGTTGCCCTGGCACCACACTGCCAGTTCTCTGACCTCCCTATAGGCGGTCTCATCGTTGTCGGTGATCCGGCCTACCACTGTTGTGTCGTCAGCAAACTTAATGATGGTGTTGGAGACGTGTTTGGCCACGCAGTCGTGGGTGAACAGGTATTACAGAAGGGGACTAAGTACGCAACCCCCGAGGGGCCCCAGTGTTAAGGATCAGCATGGCAGATGTGTTGTTGCCTACTCTTACCACCTGGGGGCGGCCGGTCAGGGAGTTCAGGATCCAGTTGCAGAGGGAGGTGTTTAGTCCCAGAGTCCTTAGCTTAGTGATGAGCTTCGTGGGCACTATGGTGTTGAACGCTGAGCTATAGTCAATTAATAACATTCTCACATAGGTGTTCTTTTTGTCAATGTGAGAAAGGGCAGTGTAGAGTGCGTTTGAGATTGCATCATCTGTGGATCTGTTGGGGCATGCGAATTGCAGTGGGTCTAGAGTGTCCGGGAGGATGCTGTTGATGTGAGCCATGACCAACCTTTCAAAGCACTTCATGGCTAACGACGTGAGTGCCAAGGGGCGGTAAATCATTTAGGCAGGTTACCTTTGCTTCCTTGGGCACAGGGACTATGGTGTTCTGCTAGAAACATGTAGGTATTACAGACTCGGTCAGGGAGAGGTTGAAAATGTCAGTGAAGACACTTGCCAGTTGGTCTGTGCATGCGTTGAGTACACGTCCTGGTAATCCGTCTGGCCCAGCGGCTTTGTGAATGTTGACCTGTTTAAAGGTTCACATCGGCTACCGAGAGGGTTATCACACAGTCATCCAGAACAACTTGTGCCTGCTTCAGTGTTGCTTATCTCGAAGCGAGCATAAAAGACATTTAGCTTGTCTGGTAGGCTCACGTCACTGGGCAGCTCGTGTCTGGGTTTCCCTTTGTAGTCCGTAATATTTTTAGAGCCCTGCCACATCCGACAAGCGTCAGAGCCGGTGTAGTAGGATTCAATCTTAATCCTATATTTACGCTTTGCATTGTTAGTCTGAGGGCATAGCGGGATTTCTTATATGCGCCGGATTAGTACCCACTCCTTGAAAGCGACAGCTCAAGCCTTTAGCCTGATGCGGATGTTGCCTGTAATCCATGGCTTCTGGTTGGGATCTGTACGTACAGTTACTGTGTGTGCACTTCGTCGATGCACTTATTGATGAAGCCGATCAATGCCATTGGATGAATCGCAGGGTGGCAGGTAGCCTAGTGGTTAGAGCTTTGGACTAGTAACTGAAAGGTTTCAAAATCGAATCCCCAAAATCTGTCATTCTGCCCCTGAACAAGGCAGTTAATCCACCTTTCCTAGGCTGTCATTGAAAATAAGAATTTGTTTTTAACTTACTTGCCTAGTTAAATTAAAGTAAAATAACATTTAAATAAATTCCTGTCTGTGCTAGCAAAACAGTCCCGTGGTGTAGCATTCTAAAATAAAATGTGATTTGTCCTAAGCACAAGGTGTAATGATCTTGACGTTTAATCAGCTTCTTGATATGCCAGACTGTCAGGTTGATGGCCAAGGAGAAATGCTCACAGAGAGGGATGTAAACAAACTTCTGCACAAAATGTTTGTGTATATGGCACATTTCTGGGATGTTTTATTTCAGCTCATGAAACATGGGACCATCACTTTACATGTTGCGTTTATATTTAGATATCGCCGCGCAGGTGAAATTGTTCTTCTTCTTTTAGGTGTTATTGGTGGACTTCATCCAAAAAGGTATCCAGGCTGTATCACAACCGGCCGTGATTGGGAGTCCCATAGAGCTATGCACAATTGGCCCAGCGTCGTCCAGGTTTGGCCGGTGTAGGCCGACATTGTCAATACGAATTTGTTCTTAACTGACTTGCCTACTTAAATAAAGGTTACATAAAAAAAGTAGAAGTTGTATTGCCGCTACAAAAGGCACCATTGTTTGTGCGCATGCGTAAAAATATACCTCTTGCCCTGATTCGAACGGTATCTTTTGTCCCGAAACGATACCCGTATTTAGTGAAAGTTTTCTGTCTGCAAGCATGTTGGCTGCGCATTTACTCGCCGTCATTGTTTTGCAATATTAGTCTTGAAGAATTAAGCGACACTTTTTTGGGGTCATTTCAGTCCATGTAGTTTTTGGGATAGGATAGCAGAAATGCCTCGTTATGCTCAACTGGTGATGGGCCCCGCGGGAAGTGGAAAGGTAGCTACTAGATTATAGCTACGTTAGCTAAGTAACGTTATTTATCCACACAGCCTGTGGTGCTGAAATGCTTCCGTTATTTTCAGTGGGTAGTTAGCTATTAAACTAGCTAACTAAATAGGTGTTTGTTGGTTGTTCCATGTCGATTCCAAAATGAGCAGGGCTAGGCTATGTTTTACAATTAATGCCAATTCACACATTATTAACATATCTAGCGATACCACATGCTAGATTGTTAGTGGGCTAGCGAACAGAGTTGCAACCAATTATTTATATATACACTATTGGTTGCAACTTCAAGGTCTAAACTGCTTACAGGCACTGCCATTGCCATTTCAGAAATGCAGTTCTAGCACTTTAATAATGTGGTTGTACTGTAGCTGTTATTTGATTTATCCTATTCAATGTTCTCATATCATCATGTATGTTTTTGCCACCGATAGTAAAGTCAGCTGTGGTTTCTATATATCTCCCGCCTCTCCTCAGAGTACCTACTGCTCTACACTGATCCAGCATGCTGCAGCCATAAACCGCTCTGTACAGGTGGTCAACCTAGACCCAGCCGCTGAACACTTTGATTACCCGGTCATGG
Source organism: Oncorhynchus tshawytscha (assembly GCF_018296145.1). NCBI lineage: Eukaryota > Metazoa > Chordata > Actinopteri > Salmoniformes > Salmonidae > Oncorhynchus > Oncorhynchus tshawytscha. The sequence continues at coordinate 19,078,467 of NC_056461.1, forward strand.
CAGGTAAGAAAACCCATCTCTTAGGAGTTCTGATACTGTGATAGTCCTGTTTCTCTAACATTGAGTGGCACTGATGGCTGTTTTCCCACCCTCAGATATCCGGGAGCTCATCATGGTGGATGACGTGATGGAGGATGAGTCACTGAGGTTCGGCCCAAATGGAGGGCTGGTGTTCTGCATGGAGTACTTTGCCAACAACTTTGACTGGCTGGAGGAGAGCCTGGGTCACGTGGAGGACGACTACATACTGTTTGACTGTCCTGGTAAGGTGCTTTTCATAGAGCAGGACAAGGAATGTGGCCTGGATGATGATGATGATGGTGGAGATGAAGTGAATAATATGGATCTGATTTTGATGTTGACCATGATGGTGATGGCAGTTGAGAAGTTTGTGCTGAAGGTGATGTGGTGAGAATAGTGTTGACGACGATGATGACGGTGTTAGTGGTGTCTGCAGGCCAAATAGAGCTCTACACACACCTCCCTGTGATGAGGCAGCTGGTAGAGCAGCTCCAGCAGTGGGAATTCCGTGTCTGTGGCGTCTTCCTGGTGGACTCACAGTTCATGGTGGAGACCTTCAAGGTAATATGTCCTCTGCTAACACATCTTATTTACAATCCCACGCTGCCTTTTATACAGGCTTTATAATATGCTATAACAGTTGTATTTTAAGTTAATTGAAAAACAAGTGTCTCAAAAACCTAGTTCATCTCTGGTATCATGGCTGCGTTGAGTGCCATGGTGTCCTTGGAGATCCCAACAGTCAACATCATGACCAAAATGGACCTGCTCAGTCCCAAGGCCAAGAAGGAAATAGAAAAGTAGGTGTCAGAATTTTGGATTTCCTCCTTTTGTATGTGTATCTGTTGCCTTGGTCTATGTCCATCTGGTTTTATGTCTGTGTGTGTGTGTTTGGCTCTGAATGCATCCTATGCACAAGCTTAGCGGATCTGTATTGGCTGGCACTGACAGATCCCGCTCTCTCCATGTAGGTACCTGGACCCTGACATGTACTCAATGATGGAGGACAACTCTGTCACCATTAGGAGCAAGAAGTTCAAGAAGCTGACCAAAGCTATCTGTGGTTTGGTAAGTTTTATTGTAATTAATCACATTGTCTGAAAGCTTTCAAAATACACTGAAAACATCCTAAAATAGATCTATACAGCTAAAAACAACAATGCAATGTAAAAACAAGTTGACATTGAAGTTAAAGAAAGTATGCTTTCTCAATTTACCTAATTTTGCTAATCGTTCCTTTCGGCAAAATCAAGACGTCAAGGGTCTTGTAACATTTTTTGAATGAAGAATATTCAATTCCAGCTTAATTTGAGCAAATTCAGAATTGACAAATAATAATAATTCAGTGGGTAATTGGTCCTATTTCACACATGTGCTATTAACTCAATTCAATGTTTTTATCGTTTGACAGCCCTATGCCGTACAAAACCGTGCATAGAGAGAAGGCAGCACTGGTGTCCATAAATAAGTCATGACCCCTAGTTTGTGTTTTCTAGATTGATGACTACAGCATGGTGAGATTCCTGCCTTTTGATCGCACAGACGAGGAAGGCATCAACATAGTGCTTCAGCACATCGACTTTTCCATACAGTACGGAGAAGACTTGGAGTTCAAAGAGCCAAAGGTAAATACAAAACAAATCCACTACTTTGTAGACTGAAATGTATGCTTAGCCCTGACAAAAGAGGAGGTTAAAAGAGGTTAGTAGAGCAGACTAACTCTATTCCTGTTTTGGGAAATAATGTACTAAGTTACTAAGTCGACTCTCCAACTAACCAAAACCTTTCACTCATTCTCCTTTTTTCTCTCTCCTAAGGAGCCTGACGAGGAGCCAGACAACACAAATTATGATGATTTCTTCCAGGACAAAGAAGAGGACTGAGATGATATACATTACAAAATATTAAGTGCACCTGCTCTTTCCATGACAGACTGACCAGGTGAATCCAGGTGAAAGCTATCATCCTTTATTGATGTCACTTACGTTAGTGTAGATGAAGGGGAGGAGACAGGTAATAGAAGGATTTTTAAGCCTTGAGATAACTGAGACATGGATTGTATATGTGTGCCATTCATTGGGTGTATGGGCAAGAAAAAACATTTTGAAGTGCCTTTGAATGGGCTGTATGGTAGTAGGTGCCAGGCTTTGTGTCAAGAACTGAAACGCTGCTGGGTTTTTCCACACTCAACAGTTTCCCATGTGTATCAATAATGGTCCTCCACCCAAATGACATCCAGCCAACTTGACACAACTGTGGGAAGCATTGGAGTCAACATGGGCCAGCATCCCTGTGGAATGCTTTCAACACCTTGTAGAGTCCATGCCCCAACGAACTGAGGATGTTTTGAGGGCAAAAGGGGGATGCAACTCAATATTAGGAAGGTGTTTTCAATTTCACCCGAATCCCTCCCCATCCCTGTCTGTGAAGCTCCACCACGTGACCTGTTGATATTTGACTGTAAGCAGAATTTAATGGAAATTAAGAAGACGTTTCTTGTTGAATATCTGGATTATGTTTTCGTAATTAAACTATTGTAAAACAACGTTTTGACATTTATTTCGATGAAAATTGTGATCAATTGCGCCACCCTGTGGTCATTCATATATTGTCCACACCGCGTCTCTACGTTGGTCTATTTCCTGTCAATTCTGTTGGGTGGGACAGGCGGAAGCAGCAGCAGCGCGAGTAGCAGTAGTGTCCTGACAAACGCTTACATTTTTAGTTTGCTGGGGCTGAAATATTTGCATTAGTCTCTCAAAATGCCGGTAAGTAACTAAAATATTATGACCACCTCTTAAATGAACAACCTTTAATTGTGTTATCTAATGTAAATATTTGTATCTTCCCCAATCTGTATCGACCATAGCATTTTCTAGTTAGCTAACGTTAGTCATTTCAGTCTAACAAAAATGCTTTGGATCACCCAAAAATAACGTGGCAACGAAATTGTAAAAATATTGCTTGATATTAGTCTGTAGTTGCCAATTGAATGAAAACCGGTCAAAAAGAGACATGTTAATTTATGCAGCCAATGGAGTTAGTAGTTTGGTCGGTTTAGCTGCTAGCTAATCTGCTAGTTTAGTAGCTATAGCTCTGACCGCTATCCAGTACAGTAGAGTGCTGGCATTCTCATTTTGTCAAAAAGATCATCTCATAGTCATTATATATGCATCAACTGTTTCATTTTCCTTTGCAGGCGTACCACTCTGGCTTGATGGATGGGGACACCAAGATGGTGGGGAACATGGCTATGCTGCCACTAAAAACCCAATTCAAGGGCCCTGCAGCGAAAGAGAGTAAGTTTCAGCTAGCAAACTTAACAATTTGACACACTTTTTAAAGAGCTGGTGTTGACATTCTTGCCCAATTTACCATACTCCACCCATCGGGTTTAGAAAATAGCCTACAAGAATGTACAAAGTTCTTGTGTGATATGAACAAGGTTTCGATCATAAGTAGGATATCTATCTTTCAGCCTGTCCACTTGACTGGTTGCCTGGTGGTGCATATTGCTTACTTATTAGGTGCCATGAGTCACTCAAGTGTTTATTCTCTTTATTTGTAAGTACTTGGCCAGCAACCCCTAACTTCCTCTATTTTCAACTGGTCTTTGTTATTTCAGCCAAAGATTCAGACATCATTGAGGAGGCCATCTACTATTTCAAAGCTAATGTCTTCTTTAAGAATTATGAAATCAAGGTAAGGCAGCATTGAAATGTGCATTTTTTTTTTTAGCAAAATGGTGACTGTTAAAAATGGAAGTGGTCACCTGCTATTTCTGGAATGCTGTCTGTTTGAGTATAATAGAGTAGACTACATGTTATAAGGAAGTTAATGTTTTTACAGTACCTCCCCCTTTCTACAGTGGCTTGGCCTGTGGTATCCCGCATGCCCCAGCCTGCTTCTCTGAATATTGCCCTTGGCAATACAGTATTCTCATAGCTCTGTTAGCAGTGCTTAGTTAGGCAGTGACTGAAACTAGCTTCTGCTCTCATACACCCATAGACAAAGAGTACTCAAACTTTTTGATAAGCAAATTCAACAGGGACCCTTCATAATTGGAACATAACTTGAGCGAATATAAGGATTTTTACTATGACTTCGGCTGTGCATGGCCGGACAAACCAAGTCTCAGGTCGTGGGAAGGAACATTTTAAAAGCCCGCCTTTTGCCATAGAGAACCTTTTTCAAATTTCCTGCAATTCTACTAATTTTGTCATGTTGGGGGGGAAGAGTATCAAATGTATAATTGGAGTATTCTAGTGGATACCAATATCCCTGTGAGCCTCCTAGGCCCATGCTGCCCAGTACTTTTGTTTACTTTCTAGGCAGTAGTTCTGAAAGTAGCGCCCACAAGCTAAAAGTGGAGGAACAATATGTACTTGAAATTTGATTCAGTAAAAGGTTTCTTTTCATTTTGGTAAGAGATTAAAATGTAATGAATTGACAGTTATTTGCTGATGTAAAAATATAAATGTACTGTTTTTAGGTTGTCATATTTGGGGTGTGGTAGGGTCATGTGGAAAATGGGGTCCGCCAGAAATTCTGGCAGGAAAGTGGTCTCAAGCTGAAAGTTTGAAAACCATTGCTCTAAACTTATTCCACAGAACCCTTTGAATTTGTTTTCTGTTAGTAGTATTTTGAGTGTCTGCAAACTCCTACCCGAGACAACCCTGGACACAGCATGTTGACATTAGACAACAATTCTCATTACTATGGACTTAAGTCTGTCGGTCACAAGGCTTGGTGTATCATTGGAGTTATCAACCTTTTTCCCCCTCCCCAGAACGAGGCAGACAGGACACTGATCTACGTCACCCTGTACATTTCTGAATGCCTGAAGAAGCTACAGAAGGTAACAAAATGAAATTAATTGATTGCCAACAGGCTTTTCTAATAAATCAAATAGCTATTGATTCCAAATGACTCCCCCCTTAGTGATATGGAATGTTGGGTCCTCTGAACAATTCAAAGACATGATTTGTTTTGTATGGTGAACTCCCCTCCTGAATTCTTGTTTATTTGCAGTGCAGCTCCAGGGGTCAGGGAGAGAAGGAGATGTACACCCTGGGCATCACCAACTTCCCCATCCCTGGAGAACCTGGTTTCCCTCTCAACGCCATGTATGCAAAGCCCAGCAACAAGCAGGAAGAAGGTAAGGAACTACAGTAATATTGATTCTTTTCAGTATTAGTAACACTATTGAGTAGACTGATAGAGGTGCCACACCAACCGTACATTAGTGTTTTAGGCTGCACTGTGTAGTATTCAGTAGTTGTGATTACGTTTGGCCAATATGTTTTGTGTGGACCCCAGGAAGAGTAGCTTGCTGCTTTTACAACAGCTAATGGGGATCCTAATTAAATACCCCCCATGGTTTTTCCTGATCAGAGACCATGAGGGCGTACCTGCAGCAGATCCGCCAGGAGACGGGGCTGAGGCTGTGTGACCGTGTGTTTGACCCCCAGACAGACAAACCCAGCAAGGTGAGACATCTGACCGCTCCTGTCACAATTGTTTTTAGTGGATTGATGGACTAACCCTGACTGTGACCTCTTTTTCAGTGGTGGGTGTGCTTTGTTAAGAAACAGTTCATGAACAAAAGCCTGTCAGCTCCTGGACAGTAGACAATTCGGGTCTAAACTACTGCAAGGCAGATGGATTTTTGTTTGTTTCATTTTTGTGCCTCCATTTGTGTGGCTGAGATGATTTTATACTGAAGAGTACATGGACATACTGTTGTCAGGTGGCTTCTTTGATCATGTTAAGCGATTGCTTAATGCAATAAAACAATTCTGAAAACATGTCTCGGTTGGTCTCTTACAATCAAGAAAATATTGTTTTAAAAACTTTATTGGACTCAAGTTAAACAATGTGGGTGTAAAAACCTGTTATTTCACAACTCATGCCAGTCTTCACTCCACACAGGTGAATAGGTGTAACTATTGGTACTATCAGTTAAATAAACTATTGAGCTACAAGTCTTATTGCTTGTTCTAACAATCCATCACCACTTTCATTATTTCGATCCTTTGCATTGCATGAATAACTTGCGTAAGACTCAAAAGCATCTCCTCGTAGATAGAAATTGTGCTGTTGCAAAGGGCTAGTGTAATCTGCTTCCACAGGAGAAAATGGCAACACTGGTGTGGGCATTCAACCAGAACTGGCATCACCTTATTCACATTCTTGAGACCAAACTACTTTTAAACAAGACAACCATCTGAAATGTGATTCCTTCTCTTTCTGTAGATGTTCACAGGTGACCAAAGCTTAAATAATTATTCACACAAGGATAGACGACACTGAACACATGTCCCTGAAAAATATCCTAGAAAGGAAACTCAAGTATACAAACTTCACATGAAGGGGAAAACCAAAAGACATAACTTGATCTATGATACAGTACATAATATTTACATATACAATTAGAGCTGAGATCTTTATTACAAAAAATATTATTTTCCTCATGCTAATATTCTTAGGTTTGTTTATCCCCCAAAAAATGATTGATCAAAAATGGAAGAAACCAGACATCGCAGGAGACAGTTTCCTTAGCTCACAGGGAAACAACTTAAGGCAGCAGAGTGTATTAACCCCTTTGAAAGGACTTTGCAGAACACTTTGGAAGGAATGGGCTTCCATAGGTAAAGAACGGGGGCAACGATAGCCATTGTTGGTTGGTATCTCTTCATTGACCACAATTGCATAAGTGACAAGTCAAAAGTAGATGGCTCAGTGGCAGGTTGAAAATAAAGAAGCTCTTCAAAACAAAAACATGCATCTTGAGTTGTCATAATTATCATTTAAATAAATACATCTAAGGTGAGAACTGGGCAATTAAGCATGGAGGGGATGTTTTTTCCTCCACAGAAATGACACGACCCTATTTACACAACTAAAGAAAAAGGGCTGGCTTTTTATTCCACATCTTCCTAAGAGCAGAGCGCTGGTGCAAAAGTCTTTATTGAAGAGTGACATGATCGATCTCCCGATGTTAAAATTCTAGCTAAAAAAAAATAAAACAATTAGCTTGCAGACAAAATATAAATCAAGGGAAACGATAATCAAAGCATCCAGACTGATAAGGGAAACAAACAATTGACGATGTACTATCCAGCCAAGGCACTGAATGGGTCTCAATTTCTGCAACGTGAGTGTGAGATTATAGTTGAGCGCTGTGGATCCAGAAAGGTACTCACTGGGTGTGTGGCAATGGTGGGGGAGTGGGGCCTAGTCAAACGCCATCTCCTGACTCTTTCGTACACAGCGAGCCACCTTCCTCTTGAACTCTCCACAAGGATCCTCTCTCCATTCTTTCTACAGGGCACAACACAACTGTACATTAAAAACCCGAGCTTCACAAGCACTACAACCAACTATACTGGTAGATAATCCCTCACTACTATCAAAAATGTTGTTCTACAAAAACAAGTCTAAAACTGACATTTCACTTGTTTCTGTAAATTCGTTGAGGCCATAAAAAAAACAAGAAAATAACAGCACCGTCGTTTCAGCTTTTTCTCATTGAATTCCCCCGTCTGCGAGGGTGTATGTCTGGGACTTACGGCTGCGTCCACATTGGCGGGTGAGTCGCCGTTCGGGTCGGCCAGCATGGAGATGACACTGATCATGATGGTCTCTACAGTGTGAATGGGCAGCCAGCGCTCCTCAGGCTTCTCATAGCCAAACTTGTCCTCTCCGGGCTCGTGAAGGATGGAGATACACACGTCACCATTCTTTGCAACTGAAAGAAGAGTACAGGAATCAAACTGCTGACCAGTTGACTAACACACAGGTCTTTAGTCATCAGCTGTATAGCACATCAAACAAAACTGAAGATCTTCAACTCAAATGTCAAATCCATTTTTCTGTATGGATCTGAAACATGGAGAACCCTTTGAACATGCTGAACAAACTAAAGTAATTAATTAACTCAGATGTATTCTGGGAGTCTACTGGCCAGACACCATCAGCAACATCAGGCTGTGGGAAATTACAAAACAAGACCCAATAGGAAGCACAATGAGAGAAGGAAGTGGAGCTGGATAGGACACACTAAGAAGAAACAAATCAATCACAAAACAGGCTCCAACATGGAACCCACAAGGCAAACACTAAAGAGGAAGGCCTAGAACCACCTGGAGATTAAGCACAGAGCAAGAGATGAAGGCAGGAGGTATGCCATGGCAAGGCCTAGAGTAAATAAATAGCACAGAAAGGGATGAAGGTGATTCATCAATGAAACCACTTACCATTGGGATGCCATATTTCTGTGATGAACTTCATCTTCGGAGGCCTATGTGGGTAGTCAAGGGGAAAGGTCAAGTAGGCTTTAAAGAAACCACCCTCGCTGTAAAGAAACAAGATGAGAAAATGAGTGTCACTCATATAGGAGGTGCTAAGTGCCAGTCACTATTTACCACAGACACAAAGTAAACCCCACCTATTTATATAATTCCTCTTCTTAAAAAAGGGCCCCTCCCACCCCCAGAGAAAGTTGCCCCCACTATTTAATTTCCTGTCCTAGAGATGAAATGCACATTTAGGTTCTACCTCCGAAGAATGACGAAGTCTACTTATACATACTCATGAATTGGTCTATGTCTGGTTCTGGAGCTGTATTTGTCATAAGCTTTGATTTAGGGAAAATTTTGCCACTGATGGAAACCACTGGCCTATCTCCAAAGTTTTGGCATATTCCATCAATTGCGGCCGCGAATCCACCACAGAAACAGTTTGACGAGATTAAAATGAGGCTCTGGTAACATAGATAATAGGGTTGAATGGCAGGTACCCGGTTACAGATTTACCGCCCAAAACCAGTCCCTTTCCCGGGATAAATAACTGCGAGAAACTGGTAAATTATAATAAATGATCTATATGAACAGCATGGCATGAAATGGAACTGTTAAATGATATGCGCTGTCTAAATCGGGTTTCTCTACGGCCTCTGCATGTATGAGTCATCAACGCTCAGGGTGGGGACAGACTGCCCATCTCAGTATGGAGCGCAGGTCACAATGCATGTAGACCTACCAACTTTTTTCTTGCGATAGCTAGGCCTGCATTTGTTTCAGCATAGTCTATGCTACAGTAATATAAAGACCGAATGAGCTTCTAATATACTCATCTCCATCTGGCTTTCGGGGGGTCAAGTTTTTTTTGGTAAAGATTATTACTTTAATTGCAGCTGCAGAGTTTTAAAACAGCCTATCACTCGAATAGCATTGCTTTAAAATCTGTGCACATGCGAGCACGCTCTCCTAGCCCACCTCTTAAGGTAATAAACTCAATGCAATATTAGCCTTACATTTAGCCAATTAAAGATGGGTTATGCATAATAACCTCATTTATAGCCTCTGTCTCTTGCGCTATATGCAAGTGCCTGTGATCTGCTGGTCTCCTTAAAAAAACACCCCTTACCTCAGAGTCCCATGCAGAACTAGCTAGACTAGAATAGCTTGCTGGACATTTGTTTTTTGCATGAATTATACCAACAGGCTATTCGAAGAGGGACGCAATCTCTTTTTTTGCTGAATGTTAAATACAGCAGCCAATAAAACTCACGGGTAGTATGAAAGAAAAGCGAATGCACGGTAGGCTATAGCAGTTACTTATTCAGACCCATAACCATTCAATCTGGAAGAGAAGTGAAAGCCTCCTGCATCTAATTCTAGTCCTATATTATTCTAGGATGTAATTAGAATGATGAAGATAAATGAAATAAGTTGTCCTTAACTGTTGAAAGCAAGGAAGGAATGAAGAAACGAGAGAAAGAGGTAGTAGGCTAATAACCTTAGGGGAAACATTACGAAAGCTATTCATAGAGTGCATTCGGAAAGCATTCAGACCCCTGGACTTTCTACATTTTGTTACGTTACAGCTATTATTCTAAAATGGATTAAACAAACTGAAATATCACTTTCACATAAGTATTCAGACCCTTTACTCAGTACTTTGTTGAAGCACCTTTGGCAGCGATTACAGCCTTGAGTCTTCTTGGGTATGACGCTACATGCTTGGCACCACTGTATTTGGGGAGTTACTCCCTCTCTTCTATGCAGAGCCTCTTAAGATCTGTCAGGTTGGTTGGGGAGCATCACTGTACAGGTATTTTCAGGTCTCTCCAGAGATGTTCGATCGGGTTCATGTCCGGGCTCTGGCTGGGCCACTCAAGGACATTCAAAGACTTGTCCCGAAGCCACTTCTGCCTTGTCTTGGCTGTGTACTTAGGGTCATTGTCCTGTTGGACCAAGAACACAATCGGGTTCTTGGTTACCTCCCTGACCAAGGCCCTTCTCCCCCGATTGCTCAGTTTGGCCGGGCGCCCAGCTCTAGGAAATGTCTTGGGGGTTCCAAACTTCTCCATTTAAGAATTATGGGGCCACTGTGTTCTTGCGGACCTTCAATGCTGCAGAAATGTTTCGGTACCCTTCCCCAGATCTGTTCCTCGACACAATCCTGTCTCGAACCTCTACAGATAATTCCAACAACCTCATGGCTTGGTTTTTGCTCTGACATGCACTGTCAACTGTGGGACCTTATATAAACAGGTGTGTGCCTTTCCAAATAATGTGCAATCAATTGAATTTACCACAGGTGGACTCCAATCAAGTTGTAGAAACATCTCAAGGATGATCAATGAAAACAGGATGCACCTGAGCTCAATTTCAAATCTCATAGCAAAGGGTCTGAATACTTACGTAAATAAGGTGGGGTATTGTGTGTAGATTGATGAGGCATTTATTTTATTTGATCAATTTTAGAATAAGGCTGTAAGGTAACAAAATGTGGAAAAAGTGAAGGGGTCTGAAAACGTTCTGAATGCACTGTACACCAACCTTTTAAAGGGCTGGTAGTGAGTTCAGAATTCTATCACCTGAAGAAGCATGTGGCAGAATCATGTAAACACAGTGCACATCTCAGCAAGTATGCATGTAGTCAAATAATGTTTTTTCATCTTGTGCACATGCTTCAGGTGATAACAAATCTGAACACATTTACAAAAGTTGGAATTATTCTTTCATGTGGATATATTGTCTCATTCTTACCTGCAAAAGGACCAACCACATGGACAACTGGTAAAGTAAATTAAAATATATATTCTGGCTTGTAGAGGAAACTTTGCTGATCCTAACGCTAATTTACCCCCAACGTTGAATCCAATGCAATTCAACGTGGGGTCTCCAAGTTATGCCTTCAACAAACAGAGCAGATTGGTAAAACACTCACAATAATGTATCTTGAGGGCCAATAACAACCACCTCCCACTGATGGATGTTATCATCGTCTATGAGACCGGCAGAAAATCCCTCCACAGGGTTCTTGTTGAGCTCTAAAAAGGGGTAAACAAACACGCGGACATTATTACCCAATACCCACCCCTGAACGTGTGATCTACTTGATGCCATGTCATGCGTGTTGTCAAGCTAGAATTCAGCTAACGGACCAGTGAAAATGAACATGGGATGTTATTTAGCTTGAGGAAATGACCTAGACGTGTGGCCACGATTAAAATAAATGGCACACTTCTACAAGTCTTAGCTAGCGAACATAACGTTACCACCACTGTTGTGTTTCGCTAGTTATCTAGCTAGCAAAATGGTATGTCACGCGTTAGCTAGCTAAACATACACCAGCTGGGAATTTGCATTGCGTACTAGCCGTAGCTACGTTGACATTTTAAATACAAGTAAAACAAACATTATTTGACTACAAGCTAGCCAAGTTACAGGTAACTACTACACTTGTTCAACTCGGCTTAATTTAGCTAACGTTAGGTGCTCGCTTACCTGCCAGTTGTTTTCGAAGCAACAGGGATGATTGATCGGTCATTTTATGTGGATTAGCCTACCTACAACGACCTGAACTGCCCCTAACATAAAATATAACAGAACAAAGAATTGGAGAGAGAGAGAGAGACCTAGCTAGCTTGTTACCGATGTTTCAACAAGGCCTTGTTAGTTGATCGTTTCACACAGAGGCACAGCTTCCGACAGCTAGGCTAGCAACATCCCCATACACCGCATGCGCCCTACTCGTCAAGAGAGAGGGAGGTGCAAGCCTACATCAGGGTTACCCAACTGTGCGAGTGATTTTATTTTGACCGAACATTTTCTGAGCAAAACAAATTGTTTATGATGTGGTATATTGTTGTACATAAGACTGTAAAAAAACACAAGCAAATAATCTCCAAGTGATTGTAATGTTGTAAATCGGTTCCAAAGTATTCCCACACCTAATAGAGATATACACCAAGTACACTAAACATTAGGAACACCTTCCTAATATTGAGTTCATCATCAGTTCGCCCTCAGAACAGCCTTAATTGGTTGGGGGGCATGGACTTTACAAGGTGTCGAAAGCGCCCCACAGGCCCATGTTGACTGGAATGCACTTGTGTCAGGTTGGCTGAATGTCCTTTGGGTGGTGGAGTAGAGGTTGACACGGGGGTGAAAATGCATTACAGTCCTGTCAATTGTTATCCTGTTCTGTCCTGATCCCGCAACATTTCTATAACTTCAGAACTTTCTTGTTCCTTCCTGATAAAAACCAATCCAGTCCCATCCCGTGCTCATTTTTGCACGTAGAAATATGTAGGCTGTTGGTTTAGGAAGTATTTAAAATAATTTCAGTAATGCCATATGCAACTGTAATACGTGGTTGTCTCACCTATTTTAGTTAAATGCACTGACTGTAGGTCTAAGTCACTCTGGATAAGAGGGTATTCTACACTGAACTAAAATATAAACACAACATGTAAAGTGTTGGTCCCACATTTCATGAGCTGGAATAAAAATTCCCAGAAATTGAGTATTGAGTATTTCTGTCCTTAATAAACACTGTTGTGGGGAAAAACTCATTCTGATTGGCTGGACCTGGCTCCCCAGTGGTTGGGGCTGGCTACTCAGTGGGTGGGCCTGGCTACCCAGTGGGTGGGCCTATGTCCTCCGAGGCCCACCCATGACTGCATCCATGCATCATGTGAAATCAATAGATTAGGGCCTAATGGATTTATTTCAATTGATGGATTTCCCTATATGAACTGTAACTCAGTAAAATCTTTGAAATTGTTGCATGTTGCCTTTACATTTTTGGTCAGTATAAATTACCTAAATGTATATCGATTAAGGCTGGATGAGGACAGAGACCCCAGCAGGATGGTCTGCTCAGCACAGCACCGGCATAAATCTGTAGCCTACAGCTGAGCATTGCCACATATGAACATTTACAACACATTAACATTTACAACATGAACATAAAAAATACATATGTCAGTCTGGTTTTATTTCACTCTTCACCTCAGATGGCACAGGTTTAGCTAAATATGCGAACAATTGGGCATGCTATGCCGCTTCAGGTCACTTTTCCCCCAGCTGTAGCCTATTTGATCATTCGTGGAGCAACCAATAATGTTCCACACATGACATATTTCCACCCCAAAAAACATATTTTATACTGTACTGCCTGTTCCTTTAGACCAGGGTTCTCCAACTGGCAGCCCATGGCCTGAATTTGGGCCAAGGGACATTTTATTTGGCCCCTCCTTTTCTGGGCAAAACACTTCTTTTTTTTAATAATAAAATAAAATGGTAGACAGAAAGGACTGTTAAAACACCAGCTCCAAGGGATTTTAATTTAGGAAATCTCATCCAAAGTATTCCCACACACAAGAGAGATATATGTGATCTTATACAAATGTAAGCAAGATTTATCTGTTTGGACTTTGTGGTCAATTTTTTGTCTACAAATTATTATTTCATTATGTTCTGGCCCCCTGACAATCCTCTCAAGAAAAAAAATGGTCTGCGGCGGAATGTAGTTGATGATCCCTACTGTAGACTGTAGACTGTTGATCCTGTTCCCATGTTGGTCTCTATGATGGACCATTCTTGATACAGACAGGAAACGGTTGAGCATGAAAACCCCAGCAGCATTGCAGTTCATGACACAAACCTGTGCACCTGGAACCCACTATCATACCCTGTTCAAAGGCATTTATATTTTTGTCTCTGCCCATTCACCCTCGTCACACCTCAGTGCATTCAAATTGCCATCAATAAAATGCAATTGTGTGCGTTGTCTGTAGCTTATGCCATAACCCCACAGAAACCATGGGGCACACCATTCACAACGCTGACATCAGCAAACCGCTCGCCCACATGACGCCATACACACTATCTGCCCGGTACAGTTAAAACTGGGATTAATCCATCGAAGGCCCACAGAAGACGGTCATGACGCCGAACTGCCGTCAGGTCAAGAACCTGGTGAGGACGACGAGCACGCAGATGAGCTTGCTTGAGATGGCTTCTGACAGTTTGAGCAAACATTCTCCGGGTGTGCAAACCCAGTTTCATCAGCTCCCTCAAAACTTGAGACATGTGGCATTGTGTTGTGTGACAAAACTGCACATTTTAGAGTGGCCTTTTATTGTCCCCAGCACGGTGCACCTGTGTAATGATCATGCCGTTTATTCAGCTTCTTGATATGCCACACCTGTCAACTGGATGGATTTTTTTGGCAAAGGAGAAATGCTCACTAACAGGGATGTAAACAAATTTGTGCACAACATGAGAGAAATACATTTTTTGTTCAAATGGAGCATTTCTGGGATATTTTATTTCAACTTATGAAACCAACACTTCACATGTTGTGTTTCTGTTTTTGTTCACTGTATATCTGTTTGGCCTTTTTGTGGTCAATTTGTATAATTTGTAATTATGTTCCGGAGCCCTGAAAATATGCCACAAAAAAAAGCATCCCGCAGTTGAATCTACTGTAGTTGGTGAACTCTGCCATACCGTCATTGGTGCAAGCGCAAACAAGTGCTGTTTGCATGGCTACCACTAAAGACACCTTGAAATTGTAACATGCCAATGGTTACAATTAGCATATCAACATAATAGTTGTAGAAGTAAGCTATTAACATCCTTTCAAATAAATGACATTTTGTACCTCACCTCCAGAAGTATGAAACTCTTATTTTCAAGAAAGAACCACCAGTAATAATCAACATACACAACCTAATTCCTTTCACAATTTTATTTCTGCAGCGCCTTTCAAACCAGAAATGTTCACACAGACATTGTAATAGTGTGTATAGTTTCCCCCCCTCCTTTTTACAGGCTTAAATGTACAGTCAGAGATATAGCTCCAACAGTCTAAAATTGATAGTAGGGAAAGTTTCTATTTCTAATACTTTTCTTTGGATAGGTGGGGGAATTCTGTCCATGCTTTGTAATATACACACATATTCAGAGAAATAACTTCAAATAACTTTATTTACTATAGTGATACTGAGATAGTATGGTCAATATTCAAATCAGCAGTGTGTGGAAGAAACTTTCAGGTGTACTGCATTTATAAAGCCAAAAGAAAAACGGCAAACGTCTTTAAGTTGGCAAAACCTTGTTTTCAGTCATATCCATTATGGAAATAGTGGGTATCATTAGTGTCACATAAGCACTGGAATGCAGATCAAGCTTTTACTTCATGGGCCTTTTCAATCAACCCGCCTTGTAAGTTGTCATTCTTCTTCAGTGACTTACATTACATAGGTTGCTTTAGATTCTTACACAACATTAGGATGGCTGCTAGGCTACTGGTCGTAAGAAAATAAACAAAACAAGTGACACGTATAAAATTATAGGTCTACCATTGCCTTGCTACCTGCCACTCATTGAACATTTCCCATTTTATAACAACTGATCAGGTGATGAAAGCCATACGAGTCACTAGACATGACCACATCATTCATCTGGGATGTATGATATAAAACTAGACATTTACTCTGTATGCTTGTTGTACATTTTGAGTCACTAGACATGACCACATCATTCCTCTGGGATGTATAATATAAACTAGACATTTACTCTGTATGCTTGTTGTACATTTTGAGTCACTAGACATGACCACATCATTCCTCTGGGATGTATAATATAAACTAGACATTTACTCTGTATGCTTGTTGTACATTTTGAGTCACTAGACATGACCACATCATTCCTCTGGGATGTATAATATAAACTAGACATTTACTCTGTATGCTTGTTGTACATTTTGAGTCACTAGACATGACCACATCATTCCTCTGGGATGTATAATATAAACTAGACATTTACTCTGTATGCTTGTTGTACATTTTGAGTCACTAGACATGACCACATCATTCCTCTGGGATGTATAATATAAACTAGACATTTACTCTGTATGCTTGTTGTACATTTTGCTGACTGGTGAAAGGAAAACAGGCAAGAAAGCATCTATGGGCAAACCAGAATATTCAGACAATCTTCACAGGGGAAAATGCTCCCCTGCTCTTGTTTCTGTTAGTTCCCTGTAGTGAGGAAATATAAGTCATTCATTCACTCTTTGAAACAGTTTCACACAAATGCATACACAAAACACACATGCTTCTTCGAGTGGGTAGAGGTTGCCTCTAACCACTGGTCCATTGCACAGTGAGATATTTTGTCCATCTCCTATTGGTTATTACTGAGGATACAAGCTATGGTTAGGGAAATATCCACCCACCTCTAATATAAATTCCACAACTGATCCACTACAATTCAATAAACTGTACTGCTTTTCAAAATTCAACACAAGCATCAGTCCTCATTTTGGCTACTCAATACAACAAAAATATTTTCAGTTACACATTTTTCTTATTTTTTTCCTTCTTCAAAAAGGCACCTTTCAAAGTTTAATAGCTTATGACATTTCCCTGTCAAGATTAAGACAACCATCACACTTCAACATCTGACAATGAAACAAAACACAAAACTACAATAAAAACCATAGAAATAACTCCCAAAACAAGATTGTCTCCAAGCATGTACATGAAAGACGGAACATATATGTTTCATGTACATCTTATAACTCACCACCCCCCCCCCCGCCTTGTTCTTTTATGTACAGTACTGATAAACCTCAACACAGTGCAATAACACCAGTAGTCATTGACAGGTGTAGTCCAGTCTGGCAACTCTACTGCAAGTTTTACAAGCAGACCTACATTGAAACTGATTGTGACTGGACTCCATAAGAGGTTTGAATCGGAAAATATGAAAGAAATAAAGCTCAACTAAATCTCACGTATTTGGATAGAGATTAGTGGCAATTGGTTTCTTTTCCAATTTGGGCAATATTCCTTTGTCTAATTTGTCTACAAAGTGATATTCCTGGCTTTTTACTGGTTAAGAACAACTTTAGGAAATAATAATAAGATGATGATGATTCATCTCATGTACTCGGACTAAAAAGCTGAATGGGGAGTATGTGGTTCAAGCTGTTCTTCCAACATGGCTGGTCAAAGGGAAATGCTCAGCGAGGCCCATTTCCTGTCAATATTTAACATCCTGTCAAAGGCCCAGTGGCACAGACAGGAGAATCTAGAAAGGTTTGCTGTCTATGGTCCAACGATCTACCTACTGGGCAACATTCTCATTCTTAATATGGCAAATGAAGCATCAATAAAGTGTCAGACAGGGATAAATAAGGTAAAACACTTCTGTAACAGCACCTATATATTGTTCTATCTATCACAGGTAAGGTCCATAACTTAAAATGACCTATTTTCTACATACAACTCAAAATGTACACAAACAGGCCAGTGGGCTGTGACAGGCCATGCAATTGGGATAACGTTCTTAAACTCTTCTGGTTTCCCTGAAAAACACACCAAAAAAAGATATATATTATATTTTTACACTGAGTGGCTTCTTATTTAGTAAGACTTCATGTCTTAGGAGTGAAGGTTCATTTGTGATTGCTTTGCGCTGAATTACTGACAGGATTAAATGGAGTGAGACTGTGACTGCAGTAGCATCGTCCTGCAGACAGCTTGACTGTGATTGGTCAGGGTATCGTTCCAGACGGTAAGGGTGTGTGTGTGGCTCTGCAGAGAGTCAGTCCGTTTAGTGGGGTCCTGTCTGACACACAGAGGAGTGTGTAGTTGCCCCCCCCACAAGCCCTTCATCTCCAACATCAGTTTACCTAAGAGTGCTTGGTGGTGGGGCAGACACAGAAACCACCAGTCCAGTCTACCCTGTCCAGACTATAGGCCCTTCTTAACACACATACCCCCCACCGGCTGACATCTCCATGGAAACTAGAGGGTGGGGGGAAGATACAGAGTTGGTTGGGAGGTTGAATGGGCATGGTGGTGCCGGTCCAGAATGAGTGACATCATAGCATAGCAGCATCACGGGTGCTGAGCAGAGTCCTCAAACACATAGCCCTGACTGTAGAGCTGTGAGGCGACGCTCAATGCATTCCTTACCTGCCGAGAGAGAAAGTAGAAGTAGTATTATTCATTGATTGATGTTATGAAAGGGACAACTCACTAAGCTACCAGTAAGTAAAAAAGGACAGCCAAAAGTGTCCAATTACCTTGTAATAACCTGTGTAGTCATGGAAATAAAGTCATGTTTTATACAGGTAGCCTAGAGGCAGGTAGCCTAGAGACAGGTAGCTTAGTGGTTAGAGTGTTGGGCCAGACAGAGATTAACATAAAGGATGCAGGTTCAAATCCCCGAGCCGACAAGGTGAACAAATCTGGCAATGTGCCCTTGAGCAAGGCACTTAACCCTAACTGCTCCTGTAAGTCACTGGATAAGAATCTGCAAAATGACTACATTGTAAAATGTAAAAAAACAACAACATATACGCTACTGGTGACTCACACTTGCTGACGCTGAGGATGTCGTTTTGCTCGGTAAGGAGCAGGGACAGGCCCTCCATCAGCAGCAGGGCCTTGTGGTAGCGCAGCACCGATGCCTCTCCCTGGTGGAACATCTCATCCAGAGCAGCAGCCTGCACCTGCAAGCCGAGTAGAGGGCGAAGAAGAGATCAGCGGCCGTATAAAGCATCTCAGAGTAGGAGTGCTGATTTGGGATCAGTTTTGCCTTTTAGGTTACAATGAATAAGATTACATGGACCGGATCCTAGATAAGCCCTCGTACTCTGAGAAGCTTGATACACATGGCCCAAGATGCTAAACACAGTGTCACCCTCACCATCTGAACAGTGTGGCTAAACAGCAGCCTCTCGGCGGTGATGGTATTGACGTGGTCCATGAGACGGTGCTTGCGGGAGAAGAAATGCTCCAGCCGTGCATTGAGGGAGAGGCAGGACGACACGCTGGACTTGTACAGCTCGTTCAGCCTCTTGACCACTAAACACACAGTCACAGAGGAGAGGGCTGAGAGTGGAGCAGTGTTCGTGTTGGAAATAGAGAGAGAGAGAGAGAGCAGTCCTACTCCACAGCAGGGTTGGGCTCAAGACATTTTTTTTCATGATACATCTGCCAGATGAGTGTAATGTTATATCCTTCTGTAAATGTTGGCTTTTAATCAGCCGTGTTCTTAAGTTTGTTGGGTCTCACCTTGTTTGACAGTAGCAGAGGGGTACAGTTTTCCCTGTTTGACGCGCTCCATGGCTGTGTGCAAGGCAGACGACAGAAGCTCTGCAGTCTTCATGTACAACACCAGCTGCTCCGCATAGCTGACACACACACACACAGATCAGAGTCATGATTTTGTAGCTGACGCTACAGTCATTGCCAAGTGTCTCTCAATCTCAAAGTGAACAGTAACCAAGTCTGACTCGCTTTTATCATCCATTTGTAAAGATCTCATATTCCCATGAAAAGGAAAGACTAGAGAAGTTGTTTCAGTAACAATGGTATAGCTTCACTAGCTGGAGGCTCTCACCTCCACTCCCGGCTGAGGGAGCTGATCTGGTCAGCCACTAGGCTTTGCTGCTGCAGGAGAGAGGGCGGAGAGGTGTCCCCGTGCTTCGCCCCAGCCCCCCTGACCCCTGCCACCTCCATCAGACAGCGGGCAAAGTCCAGGGTGAAGCGCAGGCTCCTCAGGGTGTCTGTGTGCTCCTGCTGCACTCAGACAGACAGAGGGAGAGAGACAAGGTCACGCACATCGGACGTCATAAAATATAGCCTACAGGGAGATGGGCGTTCTTCAAAACAGAGACCGAGATGGACAGAAAAAAATATGCAGAGACAAACTCAGAGAAACAGACAGCAGCAACCCCACATCCCAACCCCTACTCCCCCTCTCACCTCCATCAGTGTCTCCTCTGGCAGCTCAGGGGCCAGGAAGCTAACAGGTCCCCCCATGTTGGCCGTAATTGGGTCTGTGAAGCTGTAGCGTGGTCTGGAAGGACCCTCAAAGCCGTCCAGATAGGTGCCTGTCTGAAATCGGCTGGTAAAGGAACCCACTGGGCTTATGGAGCTGGAGGAGCCTGCTATAGAAATAAGTGTTTTGTGGTTAGAGAAAGTACCTCAGAACAGGCCCTTGATGGCAATTAGTCTAAACTGACAGTCATCCAAACTGACACAGAGTAGTGTATTGTGAATATCATTGCCACTAAGATCAGCATCCCTAGGACACTATAATGTATTTGGATGCTGTGTGGAGCAATGACACCTAGCTGCTGAGTCAATCATCTCACCTGAGAACTGTCTGGTCTTGGAGGTCTGTGGAGGGATGCTGCCGCTGGGTGGGGAGCCCACAGTGAACACCACCTGGGCTGGGAGGGCTGAGCCTGCTGCCATGGCTCCACCACCAGAGGGTGCTGAGGACAGCGAGACAGAACTCATCAGACATAACACAGGGAGGATGAATCACGGTAATGACCTAGCTACATGCAGTGGAGCAAGTTAGTAATTTACCCTGGTAGTTAGTTACTGCTTTAAAAGTCCAGAGCTGTAGAAACACATTTCAGTTCCTATAGAAAAAAGGAATGTTCCATTAGAGCAGAGTAGGCTTGGGTGGGCCCGGGTGGACAGAGCCCCACTAACTGGGGCCCTTCCAGGCCCACCAAATCAGATTGAGCAAAAACAAAAAAGAATACATAATTCTTTAAATAATACAGTCCTCAGCACATTAGGCCATTTAAAACCAGAGAAGTTGGTTCTATATGGCATCGATATGAGTCTGACAAAGTGTACATAGGATAATTTTGGTCATAAAGTCAGTCTCGTCTAAAACTGAGTTTTGTAAGTGAGTTTGTCACGACTTACTGGAGGGGTGGGTATGGATTACAATCATGCCCATTTGCCCATGCCCACTAATATGAGATAATCAGCTGTGCTGATTGCGCTGTGCGTGCTCTATCCAATCATAGCAGCCAGAACCTCCAGACAGTGAGACAGACCTGCCCAATACACGACGCCTCAGGCTTGTTTACATAAGACAACACCTCACCAATGTTATGTTGAAAGAACCCATAAGCCCTTTATGGAGTGCTCACTTGCTGATGTTTGATAGTGCCAATCACTCGAGTCTGTTGGAACTTAGCTAGCTGGAACTTGATTTTGGGCACTGATAAACAGTGCGCAGCTTGTGCTTTATTTAAGATAGTTTGGCAGCTTGCAGATGAAGTTGTAGACATGTTATTGTTCTCAGAAACCAGTTTTCAGCTCGCAGCCAGACTTTCCCTTCATGATAGATTTGAAGGAAGTTATTATTTCGAGGAAGTGGCTGGCCATGTGTTGCTACGGTGATTCAGTAGGGACAGACAACAGTACCTGCCATGATACGATATTCGAACATAGCACACCCACATCAAACCACATCCCCAAGCAAGTCGTTTGCCTTCAGTCATGGCCGCGTTTCTTAATGAACCACCAACACAAGGTCAAATCAGGAAGCACAGTCACCCATTAAAAAGTTTTTCTGTTGAAAACGACTCCTGTGGAACTTCACCCAATTGATACTGTGACCCCAGTCTAAAAAATAAGTGAGGAAATATGCACAGCTCTGCTGACCTTGGAAGCTCCAAATTCTAACCCTCAAACAGATCTATACGGAGTGACCCACATCCATACAAAGGAAAACAGAGTCAGTCACTGTGATATTATCTATCTAGTCAACCTCGGTTGGTGAACAGAACAGCTCTTTATGCTTTAGTCATGCAGGTAGACAATGACTGAAGGGTAAAACTTGGTGAATAGGTCTACTATGCTCACCTGTGATGTCTCTGTTTGAGCTGAGGTTCTCAGTGCTGCCGTGCTCCCCCAGCGGTCCTCCAAACGCAGCCATCAGCAGCATGTCAGACAGACGACCTGCACTCTGAGACCTGCCGAAGCTCTTGTTGTCTTCTGTAGTCCTCTGGCTGTATTGCCCAAGCTGGCCAGTAGGAGGCTGTCCTGGGTACCTGTGGTTTGAGGCAGCCTTGCTGCCGGGCGGGGCCAGAACCATACCCTGCTGGGCCAAGAAAGTCACCAGGTTGGGGGAGCTGGGAGGTTTGGGGAACTCAAAGGGTGGTATGGCCTGTGGACAGGATATCAGTGTCAGATGCAGAAGTAGAGTCGAGAGACTATAGACAGTGGAATTGATTGTTTAAAGCAATAGTACAATTGCTGAATAGTTCAGTTCTCTAAAACACAGGCGTTGTCCTAGCTGTGTCCAAAACATGAACTCACTCTAGAGGGGGATCCCAGGATGGTGGGGAGGGGGCTGCGCTGCATGAGTTCACTCAGCCTGGGGGAGGAGTGCAGGGGCCGCATAGCCATCATGCCTGCCTGCAGGTTGGCCACCACGGGGTCAGAGTGCTGCTTCCTGATCTTCTGCCTGCCGCCACCACCCGTGGCCTCCAGGAGACAGGGGGCGCTGTGGAGCCGGGTGCCCAGGCCTTGCTGCTGAGGGGGAGGCCGTGTGTCGGGGAATTGGAGAGCTGGAGATGGACAGGGGTTAAAAGTTACAGCACAATGTTATCTTTACATTATCAAGATGAGTATAACTATACAGCTGAAAGAAAGACACAGGGAAGTAAAACATCTAAAGGTGATGGTTCCTTTAAGTCAGGTTAAAACCCCTCTGATCAAGACAACAGGAAGTGAACAGCCTTGGTCTACCACAGAGCAACTCCCCAATGCCCCTGACCAGTTTAACCATTTCCACCACTAACAAAACACTAAAACAGTCAGCCCAAAATTTGGCGCGACAGACAGGGAAGGAGGGAGGGCAACCCCGGATTCCCACCTCCGCTCCGCGACCCCCTTGCTGCCCGTGTCCAACGGGCGTGCTTACCCTGGCAGCTCAGGGATGGTGCCCACTTCAGACACAGAGGGAGACAAGAGAGGGGAACAACAAAAAAGGAGGGGAAAGAAAGAAGAGGGGACATTTTGACACATCAATGCACTCTAGCAAACATACCTTGATGAGGAAGCTGGAAGGGTCTGGACCCTCCTACAAACAGCCTGCAGGGGCCAGCCAAGGTCCCGTGGCCTCCTGGGTAAGGTAGCGATGGGCCAGTCCTCCCGAATCTCAGGGAACTATTGCTGCTGCAGCCGCGCACCAGCGTACACAGCCTGTGGCGGGAGGAGGAACATAGTCACAAAATAAGACAATATTCCCTGTTATCTCCAAGCTAGCAATGTTACTACTATGCCACAGAAGAGACTGTGTGTTTATATAAGCTTGTGTGTGTAAGTAATGCATGTCAATGTATACTGAGTGTACAAAACATTAAGGACACCTGATCTTTCCATGACAGACTGACCAGGTGAATCCAGGTGAAAGCTATGATCCCTGATTGATGTCACTTGTTAAATCCACTTCAATCAGTGTAGATGAATTGTATTTTTTATTTTTATTTAAACTTGATTTAACTAGACAAATCAGTTAATAACAAATTCTTATTTACAATGACGGCCTACCCCGGCCAAACCCTAACGACGCTGGGCCAATTGTGCGCCTCCCTATGGGACCCCCAATCACGGCCGGTTGTGTTACAGCCTGGAATCGAACCAGGGCCTGTAGTAACGCCTCTAGCACAGAGTTAAGTGCTTTTGAACGGGCTATGTTAGTAGGTTCCAGGCGCACAGGTTTGTGTCAAATGCGCCGAATAGAACAGCTGTAGACCTTACAGTGAAATGCTTACTTACAAGCCCTTAACCAACAACGCAGTTAAGAAAAATGTTAAGTAAAAAAAAAATCAAAAAATCAAAGTAACAAATAATTCAAGAGCAGCAGTAAAATAACAGTAACGAGGCTATATACAGGGGGTACCGGTACAGAGTCAATGTGCCGGTTAGTCGAGGTAATTGAGGTAATATGTACATGTCGGTAAGAGTTAAAGTGAGAGTAGCAGCAGAGTAAAAGAGGGGAGGGGCAATGCAAATAGTCTGGGTAGGCATTTGATTAGCTGTTCAGGAGTCTTATGGCTTGGGGGTAGAAGCGGTTAAGAAGCCTTTTGGATATAGACTTGACGCTCCGCTACCACTTGTCGTGCATTAGCAGGAGGAACAGTCTATGACTAGGGTGGCTGGAGTCCATATGCACTACCTGAGGCCATATGCACTACCCTCTGTAGTGCCTTGCGGTTGGAGGCCGAGCAGTTGCCATACCAGGCAGTGATGTAACCCGTAAGAATGCTCTCGATGGTGCAGCTGTAGAACTTTTTGAGGATCTGAATATCCATGCCAAATCTTTTCAGTCCCCTGAGGGGGAATAGGATTTGTTGTGCCCTCTTCACGACTGTCTTGGTGTGTTTGGACCATGATAGTTTGTTGGTGATGTGGACACCAAGGAACTTGAAGCTCTCAACCTGCTCCACTTCAGCCCTGTCGATGAGAATGGGGGCGTGCTCGGTCCTCCTTTTCCTGTCGTCCACAATCTTGATCACGTTGAGGGAGAGGTTGTTGTCCTGGCACCACACAGCCAGGTCTCTGATCATCATTGTCGGTGATCAGATCTACCACTGTTGTGTCATTGGCAAACTTAACGATGGTGTTGGATTCGTGCCTGGCCATGTAGTCATGAGTGAACAGGGAGTACAGGAGGGGCCTGAGCACGTACCCCAGAGGGGCCCCTGAGTTGAGGATCAGCGTGGCGGATGTGTTGCTACCTACCCTTACCACCTGGGGGCATCCCATCAGGAAGTCCAGGATCCAGTTGCAGAAGGTGTTTTGTCCCAGGGTGATGAGCTTTGAGGGTACTATGCTGTTGAACGCTGAGCTGTAGTCAATGAATAGCATTCTCACATAGGTGTTTCCTTTTGTCTAGGTTGGAAAGGTCAGTGTGGAGTGCAATAGAGATTGCATCATCTGTGGATCTGTCGGCGCAGTATGCAAATTATTCTGGGATGATGTTGTTGCTGTGAGCCATGGCTACAGCCGTGAGTGCTATGGGTCAGTGGTCATTTAGGCAGGTTGCCTTAGTGTTCTGGGGCACAGGGACTATGGTGGTCTGCTTAAAACATGTTGGTATTACAGACTCAGTCTGGGACAGGTTGAAAATGTCAGTGAAGACACTTGCCAGTTGGTCAGCGCATGCTCGGAGTACACGTCCTTTAGTTTTTGCTTGTAAGCAGGAATCAGGAGGATAGAATTATGGTCAGATTTGCCAAATGGAGAACGAAGGAGAGCTTAAAATCGCGTCTCTGGTTGCACATTTAACATGCTGGTAGAAATTAGGTAGAACGGATTTAAGTTTGCCTGCATTAAATTCCCCGGCCACTAGGAACACCGCCTCTGTATGAGCATTCGAGTGCGGACTTAGTGGCAGCATCGGTTTGTGGTGGTAAATAGACAGCTACGAAGAATATAGATGAAAACTCTTGGTAAATAGTGTGGTCTACAGTTTATCTGGAGATACTCCACCAAAACCTCGAGACTTCCTTACTATTACATTTTGTGCACAAGCTGTTGTTTACAAATATACATAGACCGCCACCCCTTGTCTTACCAGAGATGGCTGTTCTATCCTGCCGATACAGCGTAAAACCCACCAGCTGTATGTTATTCATCTCGTTGTTCAGCCATGACTCATTGAAACATAAGATATTACAGTTTTTATTGTCCCGTTGGTAGGAAATACATGATCGTAGTTCGTCTATTTATTATCCAATGATTGTACGTTGGCTAATAGGATCGATGTTAAAGGCAGATTACCCACTCGCCGTCGGATCCTTACAAGGCACCTGGGCCTATGTCCCCGATATCTCTGTCTCTTTCTCCTGCGAATGACGGGGATGGGGGCCTTGTCGGGTGTCTGAAATAAATCCTTTGTGTCAGACTCGTTACAGAAAAAATCTTCTTCCAGTACGAGGTGAGTAATCACTGTCCTGATATCTAGAAGCTCTTTTCGGTCATAAGAGACAGTGGCAGAAACATTAAATACAAAATAAGTTACAAATAACGCAAAAACACACACAATAGCACAATTGGTTAGGGGACCGTAATCCAGCGCTATCAAGAACTGCAATGCTGCTGGTTTTCTCACGTTCAACAGCTTCAGTGTGTATCAGAAATGGTCTACTACCCAAAGGACATCGACACCATGTAGAGTCCATGCCCTGACGAATTGAGGTTGTTCTGAGGGCAAAAGGGGTGTGTGCAACTCAATATTAGGAAGGTGTCCTTAATGTCTTGTACACTCAGTGTATGTATATACTGACTGTGGGGAGCCATCATGGCTGAGGGAATGAAGGTTCTGCTCCATGCGCTGGTAGTTGGGGACCTGAGTGGGAACGGGAATGGGCACCGACTGACCGTAGTTACCACAGTTACTGCCAGAGAACTCACTTGGCCGACTGAAAGAAGAGAGAAAGCGGGAGCTACGTTTAACCATTCCCTGTCTAATCAATGCATTAACAAAGAGAGTGAAACAGCAAAAATACTGAGAGAATATTAACAGACAAAACATTATGTAATAGTGAGTGAAAGATAGAGCCCTTGATTTGTGATTGCTTTGGTAAAGAGGGGAGATGATTATGATCAGATTGACCTACTGAATAGTGCTGGGAATTGCCAGGGACCTCATGACACAATATTATCACAATACTTAGGTGCTGATACTATGTGTATTGTGATTATCACAATTCTATATGGATTCCGATTTGATAATGCAATTTTATTGCTATTTGATGTTCCAAAAATATTGCTCACTGCTGCAGAGAGAAAATTAGTTTTAAATCAGTCATGGAAATAAGAGCTGAAATATTGGCTCACTATTTTTTTTTAATATTGATTTTTTTTGCTGTGTAGATTGATGAGGAAAACAAATCATTTAATACATTTTAGAATAAGGCTGGAACGTAACAAAATGTGGAAAAAGTCAAGGGGTCTGAAAACTTCCCAAATGCACTGTAGTAGGTCTAGCCTGTAGAACGGGATCCTGCTCTTTTTAATTAAGGCCATCAAAACTCTGTTCTCTCACACAATTGCATTGCCTATAGAAATGTTGCGCAACATGAGCTCATGGGCTCACCTGAAGTATTTGATAAGACTACATTTGCTGATGTCAGAGTGATTAGAGCGACAGAGAGCTGAGTACCAGGCAGTTAGCAAGTTTGGTAGGCTACTAAATGACCATCAGCAGCATCAGAGACTAAACGATCACGTGGAATTTGACTGCGGTCATGACTTGTGACCGCCGGTGTGGCGGTAATATGGTCACCGTAACAGCCGTACCCATCACTACTACTGACCTAACACCTTTTTGTCATCAAGCCTTACAAACGAATCCCCCTACTCTAGAAGGATATCATTGGCCTGGGCTTCCAGTGCACAATACACATTGACTCACCCAGCTGCCAGAGTGAGGGAACTAGCATTACCATGTCATGGCTTTAGTATGTCTGAACACTGAGAATAAGTGAATCCCTTTCCAGTGAGAGTGTGATCAGAACTTACCTGATGGGACTGCGGGAGCCACTGTAGGAGGGGGAGTGGGGTGGGGTCTTGCCCTGACTGCCCAGGCCACCAGAGGCCAGTAGAGAGCTGAGGAGGAGGAGACAAGAGTTTAGTGGCTCTAATATATTATTAATAAGTAGGATTGTTCTTTTAAGCCGGTTTCACATTGGCATTTCCCAACAGCATTGTGTACAGGGTTTTGGAACAGGAACAGCTGAGCTATAGATAGATCGCAAAAATAGAAACGTCCCTTTTTCAGGACCCTGTCTTTCAAAGATAATTCGTAAAAATCCAAATAACTTCACAGATCTTCATTGTAAAGTGTTTAAACACGTTTCCCATGCTTGTTCAATGAACCATAAACAATTAATGAACATGCACCTGTGGAACGGTCGTTAAGACACTAACAGCTTTCATTCTATAGCTTTTTCTTCTTTTTAAATTGTAAGCCATGTTTTCAGCACTTTTATTTCCTGACTGATCAAAATGTATTTTCCCATGCTATCTCGTCTCTCTGCAGCAGACTTATACCAAGCAATATGTTTGAAACATCAAAGGCAATTAAGGTCACAGTTATGAAAACGTAGGACACTAAAGAGGCCTTTCTACTGACTCTGAAAAACACCAAAAGATGCCCAGGGTCCCTGCTCATTTGCGTGAACCAGCCTTAGGAATGCTGATGTGGCCAGGGTAAAAAATTGCAATATCCGTACTGTGAGATGCCTAAGACAGCGCTACAGGGAGACAGGATGGACAGCTGATCATCCTCGCAGTGGCAGACCACGTGTAACGTGTAACACCTGCACAGGATCGGTACATCAGAACATCATACCTGCGGGACAGGTACAGGATAGCAACAACAACTACCCAAGTTACACCAGGAACGCAAAATCCCTCCATCAGTGCTCAGACTCTCTGCAATAGGCTGAGAGAGGCTGGACTGAGGGCTTGTAGGCCTGTTGTAAGGCAGCTCCTCACCAGACATCACCGGCAACAAAGTCACATATGGGCACAAAACCACCGTCGCTGGACCAGACAGGACAAGCAAAAAGTGCTCTTCACTGACAAGTCGCGGTTTTGTCTCACCAGGGGTGATGGTTGGATTCGCGTTTATCGTTGAAGGAATGAGCGTTACATCGAGGCCTGTACTCTGGAGCGGGATCGATTTGGAGGTGGAGGGTCCGTCATGGTCTGGGGCGGTGTGTCACAGCACCATCGGCTGAGCTTGATGTCATTGCAGGCAATCTCAACGCTATGCGTTACCTCCTCCCTCATGTGGTACCCTTCCTGCAGGCTCATCTTGACATGACCCTCCAGCATGACAATGCCACCAGCCATACTGCTCGTTCTGTGCACGATTTCCTGCAAGACAGAAATGTCAGTGTTCTGCCATGGCCAGCGAAGGGCTCGGATCTCAATCGCATTGAGCACGTCTGGGATCTGATGGATGTGAGGGCTAGTGCCATTCCCCCCCCAGAAATGTCCGGGAACTTGCAGGTGCCTTGGTGGAAGAGTGGGGTAACATCTCACAGCAAGAACTGGCAAGTCTGGTGCAGTCCATGAGGAGGAGATGCACTGCAGTACTTAATGCAGCTGGTGACCACACCAGATACTGACTGTTACTTTTTATTTTGACCCCCCTTGTTCAGGGACACATTATTCCATTTCTGTAAGTCACATGTCTGTGGAACTTGTTCAGTTTATGTCTCAGTTGTTGAATCGTGTTATGTTCATACAAATATTTACACATGTTAAGTTTGCTGAAAATAAACGCAGTTGACAGTGAGAGGACATTTCTTTTTTTGCTGAGTTTATATCTATATTTTTTACAAATCGATAGTTGGAATAAAAGTATCAATATACACTGAACAAAAATATAAACGCAACATGTAAAGTGCTGGTCCCATGTTTCATGAGCTGAAGATCCCAGAAGTGTTCCATACGCACAAAAATATAATTTCTCTCAAATTTTGGCCACAAATTTGTTAACATCCCTGTTAGTGAGCATTTCTCCTTTGCCAAGATAACCCGTCCACCTGACAGGTGAGGCATACCAAGAAGCTGATTAAACAGCATGATCATTACACAGGTGCAGCTTGTGCTGGGGACCATAAAAGGCCATAACACAATGCCACACAACACAATGAAACAGATGTCTCAAATTGAGGGAGCATGCAATTGGCATCCTGACTGCAGGAATGTCCACCAGAGCTGTTGTCAGATAATTTCTCTACCAACATCGTTTTAGAGAATTTGGCAGTACGACCAACCGGTCTCACAACCACAGACGTAACCACGCCAGCCCAAGACCTCCACATCCGGCTTCTTCACCTGCGGGGTTGCCTGAGACGAGCCACCTTGACAACTGATGAAACGGTGGGTTTGCACAACTGAAGAATTTCTGCACAGACTATCAGAAACCGCCTCAGGGAAGCTCATCTGCACGCTCGTTGTCCTCATCAGGGTCTTGACCGGACTGCAGTTCAACATCGAAACCGAAACTGATTTCAGGGGGCAAATGCTCACTGTTGATGGCCACTGGCACGTTGGAGAAGTGTCCTCTTCAAGGATTAATCCTGGTTTCAATTGTACCGGGCAGATGGCGTGTGGGCGACCGGTTTGCTGATGTCAAAGTTGTGAACAGAGTGCCCCATGGTGGTGGTGTTATGGTATGGGCAGGCATAAGCCACGGAAAACGAACACAATTACATTTTATCGATGGCAATATGAAACCGATTTCATATATGAATGCACAAAGATACCGTGACAAGATCCTGAGGCCCATTGTTGTGCCTTTCATCCGCCGCCATCACGTGATGTTTCAGCATGATAATGCACAGCCCCATGTCGCAAGGATCTGTAGACAATTCCTAGAAGCTAAAAATGTCTCGGTTCTTCCATGGCCTGCATACTCACCCATTCATTAAGCATGTTTGGGATGCTATGTATCGACGTGTACGACAGCGTGTTCCAGTTCCAGCCAATATCCAGCAACTTCACATAGCCATTGAAAAGGAGTGGGACAACATTCCACAATCAACAGCCTGATCAACTCTATGTGAAGATGTGTTGTGCTGCAAGAGGAAAATGGTGGTCACACAAAATACTGAGTGGTTTTCTGATCCACGGCCCTACCTTTTATTAAAGGTTTCTATGACCAACAGATGCATATCTGTATTACCAGTCATGTGAAATCCAGAGATTAGGGCCTAATTAATTTATTTCAAGTGACTTGATTTCCTTTATATGAACTGTAATTCAGTAAAATCTTTGAAATTGTTGCAGGTTGCGTTTATATTTTTGTTCAGTGTAAAATCATCCTAAATAATATTACGATATGTAACTGTATCGATTTTTGCCCCCATCTCTAAAGACCATGTCCATTAAACTCACCTGCTGTTCATCAGACTGTCGTGGAACACCTTCCCAGTAGGCCCGTCACAGGTGAGCTCACCTGCTGAGAAACCATAGCAACATGTCAAAGAGGAATGACCATACAGCCAAACTGATGAACCTCAGAATCATCTCAGAAAGTGGACTACACTGCTATTGTACCTTCAGAATGAAAGTAATCAAAACAACTTCTCTCACAACCTCTGGATTCTATACACATTACAGACTGAAGAGCAACAAGAACACCACTTAGTGGTTGAGGAATGAGGATGCGCTTACTGGGAAAGTGGACGGGCACCATTACAAAGTCGTCTGTGTCACAAGAGGAGTTCTTGCTGCTGCAGCCACCTCCAGATGAGTCCTTGAGGAGAAGGCCAGGGGCATCCTGGGTAGGGGAGGCAAGGGTCTTGGTGCGGAGCTGCTGGACCTCAGCCAGAGACTGCTGCAGAGAGAGAGAGAGAGAGAGAGAGGAACTATGACCACAGCACTGACTCTGAACAACCCACTATATAGTACACTAATGTTCAAAAGGCTGGGGTCACTTAGAAATGTCCTTGTTTTTGAAAGAAGAGCAAACAGGCTCAAACCAGAATAGAAAGAGTGGGAGACCCCGGTGCACAACTGAGCAAGAGGACAAGTACATTAGAGTGTCTAGTTTGAGAAACAGATGCCTCACAAGTACTCAACTAGCAGCTTCATTAAATAGTACCCGCAAAAACACCAGTCTCAATGTCAACAGTGAATTGGCGACTCCGGGATGCTGGCCTTTTAGGCAAAGTTCCTCTGTCCAGTATTTGTGTTCTTTTGCCCATCTTAATCTTTTCTTTTTATTGGCCAGTGAAATTGCTTTTGATTTACAACTCTGCCTAGAAGGCCAGCATCCCAGAGTCTCCAGACATTTCACGTGTTTTCATGGGTGATTCACTTCGACAACTGTGATGCAAGACCAGGCCAGCCATCAACAAGACAGCTGGCAGCGATCAGAGAGGTTTGGCACAAGTGGGTGGAGTGCCTGCCACTCATCTATAACCCAAGTCCAGACATCACAGTGGATGAGCATCTGGTCGCTTTTAGGGGACGCTGCCCTTTCAAACAGTACATGCCAAGCCAACCGTCTAAATATGGAATAAAGATATGGGCAGCATGTAATGCCAGGACAAGTTATGCCTGGAACATGCAGGTTTACACCAGGAAAAAAAGGAACCCCAAAAGGAACCAGGGGAAGCGGGTAGTCCTGGAAATGACTGCAGGTCTCCAGGGGCACAACATGTGACAATTTTGTCACCTCATATGGTTTTGGTCAGGAGCAGCTCCAGAAGAAAATGACCACGGTGGGGACGGTCTGAAGGAACAAACCTGAGTTGCCTCCTGCCTTACTCACTACCAAAGACAGGGATCTTTTTTCCTGTAAATTTGCCTTCACCGATACACACACTCTTGTGTCCTACTGCCGAAGAAAGTGCTACTGATGACAACTCTGCACCGGGATGCCGCTGTGAGTACCTGGGAGGACAAGAAGCCCAACACTGTCCTGGAATACAACAGGAACAAGGAACAAAGGGGGTATGTTAATTTTTATCTTTCAAGTCTCATGTACTTTTTCTACTACCAGATTGTTTTATCTGCACCATAAAAATAAAGACATGTTGTTGTTTGGTGAAATGTTCGTTGAATTTGTGAATAATATGGAGTCAATTCTATTCATTTGAATATGTAAATATGTTTTAGATGTGATAAATTAAAAACGATGCAATTTGATGCAATTTTTCACATTACTATGCAAGACATGAAGTACCACTTGACTGTACTCATTATTTTATTTACTGATTGTTGCACTTTTGCAGGTTACTGGCACATACTCTTGTAAGAGGATGACGGCACGTTGGCCCATGGTGGTGTTCTTCAACATCCTAGATGTGTCGGCCAACAACGCATTTGTGGTGTGGATGGAGTTGAATCCAGGCTGAAAGCAGGGGAAATTCTTCAAGAGACGACTATTCCTAGAAGAGTTGGGGAAAGCCATGGTGGCACCCCTCATTCAAAGGCGCCAACACCATCCTCCAACACCATCCTCTGCTGGATTGGTGAAAGATATACAAGGGCCAGAAGCTAGATTTACGGGTGCCAGAGACGGAAGAGACAAAAGGAAGGAGGTACAATCTGTGTGCACCAAGAGATTTCAAAACGAGCATTAGGTGCCATAAATGCAGTGCATATATTTGCAAGGGACATGCAACACCACCATGTATTGTCCAACATATGCATGAGAACACACAAAATGTAACCACCATTGATTGAAGGATTTGTGAACATTTTAATGTTTTTGTTAGTAATACTGTTATTGATACTGTTGTTCTTTAATGTGTTCAGATATTAATTTTGTAATATGGTAAAGTTGTGAAAACTAAATACAGGCACAGACTGTGTGTGGAAAAATATTTAAGACAGACTCTCTCCAATACAACCTAACATTGCAGAGTTATGTGCATCCTTTCAAGCACACCCCTCTCATTAACGTGTGGTGAGTTATTCACAATTGTCGATGAACAAATAAGGTTTTATATGTAAGATGGTTAAATAAAGAGCAAAATTATTGATTATTATTATTTGTGCCCTGGTCCTATAAGAGCCCTTTCTCGCTTCCCATAAGCCGGGTTGTGACAAAACTCACACTCATTCTTATGTTTAATAAATGTATCGTATAGTATGTGTGGGCCAGGCTTACAATGATGTCAAAAAACAACATTTGAGAGTGCACTGACCCTGGTGCTAGAGGGGGTACGCAGCTGGAAGTTGAATGTTTGAAGGGGTACGGGACTATAAAAAGTTTGGGAACCACTGCTGTAGACTGACCAGGTGAATCCAGGTGAAAGCTATGATCCCTTATTGATGTCAATCCACTTCATGAAGGGGAGGAGACAGGTTAAAGAAGGACTTTTAAGCAATTGAGACATGGATTGTGTATGTGTGCCATTCAGAGGGTGAGTGGGCGAGACCAAAGTTTTAAGTGCCTTTTAATGGGGTATGGTAGTAGGTGCCAAGCGCACTGGTTTGTGTCAAGAACTGCAACGCTGCTGGGTTTTTCACACTCAACAGTTTCCTGTGTGTATCAAGAACGGTTCTCCACCCAAAGAGCATCCAGCCAACTTGACACACATGTCGGAAACATTGGAGTCAACATGGGCCAACATCCCTGTGGAATGCTTTCGACACCTTGTGGAGTCCATGTCCCGACGAATCGAGGCTGTTCTGAGGGAAAAAGGGGTGCAAATTAATATTAGGAAAGTGTATACACACACACACTCACCAGTGGGGAGGCTAAATGTGAGTTGGAAGAGCTGCTACAGGAGCTTGCTGAAGCAGAGCTGGGAAAGCATGTCATGGTCACAGCAGGAGCTGTATCAAAGAAAAATATCAATATAAATTCTCAAAATAATAAATACATTCATTCATTTCTCACACTGTCCTCGTCATATGATAGATTGGTTCGAATGTTTCAATTAGGGTTGAGAAGATGGATGCATAAGGACCGTTACTCACTCTTCTTCATGGACGAGCTCGTCTCTAGGAAGGGGTGACAGAAGAACTCCTCTACAATGACAAGAGATAAAGATTGAAAGTGAGGAACTTGCTCCTCAATTTTAAATAATGAGCACTGGTTTGACCCCTGTGAGTGTGGCCCCACTGACCGAAGTCCATGCGGTCCTTGTGGTTGCGCTGCAGAAGACCCAGCAGCAGATTCCTCAGGTGACAGGAGGTCTCTCTGGGGATGCTGGGTGGGGAGCCAAAAGTCACCATGAATGCATGATGGTACTTCACTTTCCTGCTGTAACAATTGATCGGGGGCCTGTTTTGCATTTCCCCACAAATGGTTAATGTTAGGATTGTGGTAGCTGATCCTAATCAAATGTTAAAAGCAGTGCGTGAGACTGTGATAATCACAAGTAATTTGTAACATATCCTTTGGTCAAATCCAGTCTCCCACAGCATTAGTTAATTAACATGGAAGCACCATTCAATACACACTCTCATGTGAAAGGAATCTGTACTCTCTATCTCTAAAAACACACAACTACGAGAGCTGATCAACACTGACTTGGGGCTGAGGTTCTTGTTTTTCTCATAAAACAGCCGGAGGTCCTGGGGACTGCTAGCCTGTGGGTAGCACACACAGACAGATACACACAAATGTTAACAGAACAAATCAACTGTGCAAACTTCAGTGTTCGCATGCACACAAGTTAGTTTAAAAAGGGAGTGTAAAGATCTGAAGAGGAAACAGTCAGCTGATCCTGTCTGGCCAGTTTGGGTTACTCGCTTTCCTAAGAGCCTTAGGAAAGGCTGGATAAATAGTCTTGTTGTTTTAACTCTAGCTTGTCTACAGTTTGCAATCTCTCACATTATGTGGAAAGAAAAGCCAGTCTGTTCGGGCTAAGCCTAAGAGAAAACCAAAGCTGATTGCTGTCACGCCAGTCTTAAATATTGTATGACAAGTCAAAAACAAACTCTCTCGCTGAATGACCCCTTTCTGCATCGAGTGGATTCATTTTAACCATTCAAACACCGCCCCTTTGATTAAGCCTTTGAGACCGGTATATATGGGTATGATTTGAGTCCTATATCATGAGGACTATGGTGCTCACCTGAAACGGGGCTTTCCCAGTCAGACACTGGAACAAAATGGTACCGATGCTCCACAGGTCAGCCTTGGCATCATAGTTCTGAGACATGATGACTTCAGGTGCCTGGTGGATATGGGGGAAACATTTCAGAGATGCACACACGTCAGACACGGTACCTAATGGGACAGATACACACCCTCTGCCTGCCTATGGTCAGGCTGTAACTAGAGGTGCTCACCATGTACATAGGGGACCCACACAGAGTGGCAGCCATCATGTTGTTCTGAAGGTAGCGGGCAAACCCAAAGTCAGCTGGAGAGAGGGATAGAAGAAGAACAGTAAGGGGGGTGGAGACCACAGCTGTGCACTCAGATACTCAGCAAAACCTTGGGGCGATCACAAAATGTTTGCAGTGAGTGGAAAAATTTAATACCAGCTGGGAACGACTGGAGAGGTTACAGTGGAGAGAGAACTCAATTGATTTTCCACTGAGCCACCAAGAGGACCAGTGACTGGAAGTTTTGTAAGAGATTTTTGAAACCTGTCATCTTACTCTTAATTGACAGGCACTGGAACACCTTTAAATTATATTAGTAACGGTCCTACTTCAGAATATCACACGGTCACAGGGAAAACAAATCACCAGTGGTAGCTAAAAAGGCAATGAGAAATATCCACACAAAAACACATGTCGTCATCATCACCACTAACTAACTACAGTGTTGCACTGTTAACTTCCTTTCAAAGTGAGCGATCCACACACACACACAACTGTTTAAAGATGTACTATGCAGAAATCACTCTGCCATTTCCTGGTTGCTATAATTCTAATAGCTTGCCTAACTTCCGTTTATGTGACAAAACAAGCAAGTATAGTGTAGAGAATCATTGTACCATCTAAACTGCTGTTTGTGCGGGTGATCTTGGAGCTGAGCAACCTTCAACAGCGGCATGAGGATTATAACACTGTTGTGAGGTATGCTTCAGCCTTCACAAAGGCGATACATTCTGTCTGCAGGATAAATGGGCTTGAGAGGGATTAATATGAGTGAGTTTTAAACACATACAAAAAATGCTGCTCTTTTGTCTTCAGCCCTGCACTAATTCATTCATCACACAATTGTGATTATCAGCTATTACATGGGTGTCAATTAATTCGGTGGAAAGATGGAACTCTTGTCGCTATAATTTATATGATGCATTACAGTGCACGTGCATGCACCACCACACACACACACACACGAGAAGTATTCAGACCCCTTGACTTTTTCCACATTTTGTTATATTATAGCCTTATTCTGAAATTGATTCAATTGTTTTTTAATCAATTTGCCCCATAATGCAGGTATTTAGAAATGTTTGCAAATATATATATATATATATATATAATAATAATAATAATTAAAAAATATGTAAAAACGGAAATATTACATTTACATAAGTATTCAGGCCCTTTACTCAGTACTTTGTTGAAGCACCTTTGGCAGCAATTACAGCCTCGAGTCTCTTGGGTAGGATGCTACACAAGCTTGGCACACCTGTATTTGGGGAGTTTCTACCATTCTTCTCTGCAGATCCTTTCAAGCTTTGTCAGGTTGGATGGGGAGCGTCGCTGCACAGCTATTTTCAGGTCTATCCAGAGACGTTCGATTGGGTTGAAGTCTGTGCTCTGCCTGGGCCACTCAAGGACATTCAGAGACTTGTGTCGAAGCCACTCCTGCGTTATATTGGCTGTGTGCTTAGGGTCATTGTCTTGTTGGAAGGTGAACCTTTGCCCCAGTCTGAGGTCTTGAGCGCTCCAGGGCAGGTTTTCATCAAGGATCACTCTGTACTTTGCTCCGTTCATCTTTCCCTCGATCCTGACTAGTCTCTCAGTCCCTGCCGCTGAAAAACATCCCTACAGAATGACGCTGCCACCACCATGGTGCCAGGTTTCCTCCAGACGTGATGCTTGGCATTCAGGCCAAAAACAGTTCAATCTCGGTTTCATCAGACCAGAGAATCTAGTTTCTCATGGCCTGAGAGTCCTTAAGGTGTCTTATTGGCAAACTTCAAGCGGGCTGTCATGTGCCTTTTACTGAGGAGTGGCTTCGGTCTGGCCACCATCTCCACAGAGGAACTCTGGAGCTCTGTCAGAATGACCATTAGGTTCTTGATCTCCTCCCTGACCAAGGCCTTTCTCCCCCGATTGGGCGGCCAGCTCTAGGAAGAGTCTTGGTGATTCCAAACTTCTTCCATTTAAGAATGATGTGTCCACTGTGTTCTTCAGGACCTTCAATGCTGCAGACATTTTATTATTATTACCACCCCCCTTTTCCTCCCCGATTTTGATCTTGTCTCATCGCTGCAACTCCCCAATGGGCTCGAGAGGCAAAGGTCGAGTCATGTGTCCTCCGAAATATGACCTGCCAAACCCCGCTTCCTAACACCCACCCACTTAACCCGGTAGCCAGCGGCACCAATGTGTCGGAAGAAAACACCATTTACCTGACGACCGAGGTCAGTCTGCAAGCGCCCGGCCCGCCACAAGGAGTCGCTAGAGTGCATTGAGCAAAGTAAAGCACCCCCGGCCAAACCCTCCCCTAACCTGGGCGACACTGGGTCAATTGTGCGCCACCCTATGGAACTTCCGATCATGAACGGTTGTGATACA
Source organism: Oncorhynchus tshawytscha (assembly GCF_018296145.1). Taxonomy (NCBI): domain Eukaryota; kingdom Metazoa; phylum Chordata; class Actinopteri; order Salmoniformes; family Salmonidae; genus Oncorhynchus; species Oncorhynchus tshawytscha. The sequence continues at coordinate 19,116,823 of NC_056461.1, forward strand.
GCCCGGGATCAAACCCGGGTCTGTAGTGATGCCTCTAGCACTGTGATGCAGTGCCTTAGACCACTGCGCCACTCGGGAGGCCCTCTGCAGACATTTTTTGATACCCTTCCCCAGATCTGTGCCTCGACACATTTCTGTCTTGGTGCTCTACGGACAATTCCTTTGACCTCATGGCTTGGTTTTTGCTCTGACATAAACTGTCAACTGTGGGACCTTATATATACAGGTGTGTGCCATTCAATTGAATTTACCACAGGTGGACTCCAATCAAGTTGTAAAAACATCAATGACAATCAATGGAAACAGGATACACCGGAGCTCAATTTCGAGTCTCAGGAAAGGGTCTGAATACTTATGTAAATAAGGTATTTGTTTTTTATTTTTAATACATTTGCAAGAAATTCTAAAAACAGTTTTTGCTTTGTCATTATGTGACATGGTGTGTAGATTGATAGATTGTTTTTAAAATGTAATCCATTTTAGAATAAGGCTGTAACGTAACAAAATGTGGAAAAAGTCAAGGGGTCTAAATACTTTCCGAATGCACTGCGCGCACACACACACCTATCTTGATGCAGGTGTTGGTGGAGTGGGACTTGCGTCCTGTGTGGTAGGAAAGCAGGATGTTCTGGGGTTTGAGGTCTCGGTGGATGATATCCTTGACTTGCAGCACCCTCATGGCTCCAGCTATCTGCTGCAGAAACACCCGGATGGTGTCCTCACTCAGGGTGCCCTTGGCTAGGGGAGAAACAGGGTTGGAGGGGTAGGACAGGACAGTCGGTAAAGGAAAATAAAACAAACTATACTAACAGAAACATCAGGCTTGTTCCTGTTCCACGGCAACCTATGAAAACACAGCTTCTCTGAAGCCTGGGACTGTAGTCTAAATAAATAAGCAGCCCAGGGAGACAAGGCCTAAACTTTCTGTGCTAAATTCAGGACCTGGTTGGTTCAACCCACACCCTCATTATCCAATGTTACATTACCCTGGCTTTCATTTTCACTTCGCTAACATACCCTTATTCTGATAGTTTGCCTCATTGCTCTAGGTGACTTTCAATTGACCGAGGCTTTAACCACACAAGCCAGCTCCAGTCATGGTGCGCTCTGAAACCTTCCCCCATTAAGTTTGCCCCACTATGTGCCACAGAGGCCCAAATTAAGGAATGTCTAGCAAGCAATTCTAATGGGAGGGTTGTCCTTGAATTACAGTAGCTACCCCGGCGAAACCCGGACGACGCTGGGCCAATTGTGCGCCGCCCTATAGGACTCCCAATCCCGGCCGGATGTGATATAGCCTGGATTCGAACCAGGCACTGAGATGCAGTGCCTTAGACCGCTGCGCTACTCGGGAGCCCTAAGTATTGCGACAATTTCAACGCAACATGCGACAATTTCAATGATTTTACTGAGTTACAGTTCATATAAGGAAATCAGTCAATTGAAATACATTAATTTATGCCCTAATCTATTGATTTCAGATTACTGGGCAACCTGAGATAGCTGTGGCATTGTGTTGTGTGACAAAACTGCACATTTTAGAATGGCCTTTTATCATCCCCAGCACAAGGTGCACCTGAGTAATGATCATGGTGTTCAATCAGCTTCTTGATATGCCACACCTGTCAGGTGGATGGATTATCTTGGCAAAGGAAAAATACTCAGTAACAGGGAAGTAAACACATTTTCTAGCTAGCTAGCACATAATGTTGTGGTAGCAAGTGAATATGCTAACATTAGATAGTTATTTAAACATTTGGCAATGGGCTGGCACTGGGAGTATGGGATTATGATTATGAGAGTGATTCAAAAGTTTATTCTTCATTTTAATAGGTATTTATCTAGCTGTGGCCATCTGGCTAGTCTCAACAAGGGCTTTCTACAAAATAGCAACATTAGCTCAGCTAGCTAGCCAACACTGGAATCTAGACCATAAACTAAGCAATGCATGCATTGCCAAACACAGACATGCATTGCCAAACAACGCTTCTGCCACCTTATGGTTTGGAGTATTTTAACAAAGCTTTGTGGCTGACGACTTCAAGGTCTTTATTGTGTGAACACAAAAGAGATTGACTGCTGACACTGTTCACAGGTGCTAATTACCCTTGGCTGGCGATTGGTAGACAATCCTGTGTGTGTGTGTGTGTGTCCTGCTTGAGAGATATCTGTTTATCTTGAATGCTAGAAAGTGAAAAAAAGTATTTAATATATTGTATAGATCAAGAAAACCGCCTTGAAAATCACTCATTACAAACATTTAGGACCTTGAGCATTCTCTCCTGTGGCAAACTTATTGGGGGAGGGGTCTACATTAAAGAAAATTATTAGCTAATCACACCCTTTTATTATGTCATTATTTGTAAGATTCCATTGATAATTTGGAGTCTAAATCCAAAGTGTCACTTGGCGTTACTCAATTTAAATGAAAGTAAATAACATTGTGAGTAAAATTATTAATCATATCACTTTACTAAATAATTTTTAAAGGATTTAATGACCTTAGAACATTTGGGGCCTCCGTTTCAGAAAATTCTCACAAACCTAAAATGTCTCATTGGAGTTAGTACTCCTACTGGTGACACAATGTAATCATAATGGAACATATTATTTGAAGACATTGAGCTACCAGATAAGTTGATTTAGAAGACGACAGTTCATTTTTTCTCCAAAATGCCATGCACAAATGCCACCTTAATTCAAGAAAGACCCGAGAGCTTCCCTGGGCGTTTGACCAATGACACAGTCCACTTACAGTGCAGATAGTCCGCCAGGTCCCCACCATTGCAGTACTAGAGAGAGAGGGAGATAAAAAAAATAATGACATTAGGAGACATACAGTGCATTCGGAAAGTATTCAAACCCCTTCACTTTTCCCACATTTTGTTACGTTACAGCCATATTCTAACATTGATTAAAATATTTTTTTTTTACTCATCAATCTACACACAACACCGCATAATGACAAAGCGAAAACAGGTGTATAGACGTTTTTGAAAATGTATTTCAAATAAAAAACTGAAATACCTTATTTACATTAATATTCAGACCCGTTGCTATGAAACTCGAAATTTAGCTCAGGTGCATACTGTTTCCATTGATCATCCTTGAGATGTTTCTACAACTTGGAGTCTACCTGTGGTAAATTCAATTGATTGGACATGATTTGGAAAGGCACACACCGGACTATATACAGTTGAAGTCAGAAGATTATATACACCTAAGCCAAACACATTTAAACCCAGTTTTTCACCATTCCTGACATTTAATCCGAGTAAAAATTCCCTGTCTTGGGTCAGTTAGGGGGCGGCAAGACAGGGAATTTTTACTCGGATTAAATGTCAGGAATGGTGAAAAACTGGCTGACAAGGTACAAATCTGTCGTTCTGCCCCTGAACAGGCAGTTAACCCCCTGTTCCTAGGCCGTCATTGAAAATAAGAATTTGTTCTTAACTGACTTGCATAGTAAAATTAAATTTAAAAAATGAGGATCACCACTTTATTTTAAGAATGTGAAATGTCAGAATAATATTAGAGAAAATTATTTATTTCAGCTTTTATTTCTTTCATCACATTCCCAGTGGGTCAGACGTTTACATACACTCAATTAGTATTTGGTAGCGTTGCCTTTAAATTGTTTAACTTGGATCAAACATTTCAGTAGCCTTCCACAAGCTTCCCACAATAAGTTGGACCACGCAGCCATCAAACCGTTAAGGAAGGAGACACGTTCTGTCTCCTAGAGATGAACATACTTGTGAAGATGCTGGAGGAAACAGGTACAAAAGTATCTATATCCACAGTAAAACGAGTCCAATATCGACATAACCTGAAATGCCGCTCAGCAAGGAAGAAGCCACTGCTCCAAAACCACCATAAAAAAGCCAGACTACGGTTTGCAACTGCACATGGGGACAAAGATCATACTTTTTGGAGAAATGTCCTCTGGTCTGATGAAACAAAAATAGAACTGTTTGGCCATAATGAATTTTCGCCCATTCCTCCTGACAGAGCAGGTGTAACTGAGGCAGGTTTGTCGGCCTCCTTGCTCGCTCATGCTTTTTCAGTTCTGCCCAAAAACTTTCTATGGGATTGAGGTCAGGGCTTTGTGATGGCCACTCCAATACCTTGACTTTGTTGTCCTTAAGCCATTTTGCCACAACATTGGAAGTATGCTTGGGGTCATTGTCCATTTGGAAGACCCACTTGCGACCAGGCTTTAACTTCCTGAGATGTTGCTTCAATATATCCACAGAATTTCCTGCCTCATGATGCAATCTGGGGCGGCAGGGTAGCGTAGTGGTTAGAGCGTTGGACTAGTAACCGGAAGGTTTCAAGTTCAAACCCCCGAGCTGACAAGGTACAAATCTGTTGTTCTGCCCCTGAACAGGCAGTTAACCCACTGTTCCTAGGCCGTCATTGAAAATAAGAATTTGTTCTTAACTGACTTGCCTAGTTAAATAAAGATAAAATAAATCAAATCTATTTCGTGAAGTGCACCAGCCCCTCCTGCAGCAAAGCACCCCCACAACATGATGCTGCCACCCCCGTGCTTCAAGGTTGGGATGGTGTTCTCCGGCTTGCAAGCATCCCCCTTTTTCCTCCAAACATAACGATGGTCATTATGGCCAAACAGTTCTATTTTTGTTTCATCAGACCAGAGGACATTTCTCCAAAAAGTATGATCTTTGTCCCCATGTGCAGTTGCAAACCGTAGTCTGGCTTTTTTATGGTGGTTTTGGAGCAGTGGCTTCTTCCTTGCTGAGCGGCATTTCAGGTTATGTCGATATTGGACTCGTTTTACTGTGGATATAGATACTTTTGTACCTGTTTCCTCCAGCATCTTCACAAGTACGTTCATCTCTAGGAGACAGAACGTGTCTCCTTCCTTAACGGTTTGATGGCTGCGTGGCCCCATGGTGTTTATACTTGCATACTATTGTTTGTACAGATGAACGTGGTACCTTCAGGCATTTGGAAATTGCTCCCAAGGATGAACCAGAATTGTGGAGGTCTACAATTCTTTGAGGTTGTGGCTGATTTATTTTGATTTTCCCATGATGACAAGCAAAAAGGCACGGAGTTTGAAGGTAGGCCATGAAATACATCCACAGGTACACCTCCAATTGACTCAAATGATGTCAATTAGCCCACCAGAAGCTTCTAAAGCCATGACATCCCTTTCTGTAATTTTCCAAGCTGTTTAAAGGCACAGTCAAATTAGTGTATGTACATTTCTGACCCACTGGAATTGTGATACAGTGAATTATAAAGGAAATAATCAGCATGTAAACAATTGTTGGAAAAATTACTTGTGTCTTACACAAAGTAGATGTCCTAACGGATTTGCCAAAACTATAGTTTGTTAACAAGAAATTTGCGGAGTGGTTTAAAAACAAGTTTTAAAGTGTATGTAAACTTCCGACTTCAACTGTAGGTCCCATAGTTGACAGCGCAAGTCAGAGCAAAAACCAAGCCATGAGGTCTAAGGAATTGCCCGAAGAGCTACGAGACAGGATTGTGTTGAGACACAGATCTGGGCAAAGATACCAAAAAACATCTGCAGCATTGAAGGTCCCCAAAGAACACAGTGGCCTCCATCATTCTTAAATGGAAGAAGTTTGGAACCACCAAGACTCTTTCTAGAGCTGGCCGCCAGGCCAAACTGAGCAATCGGGAGAGAAGGGACTTGGTCAGGGAGGTGACCAAGAACCCGATGGTCACTCTGACAGAGCTCCACAGTTCTTCTGTGGAACCTTCAAGAAGGACAACCATCTCTGTAGCACTCTACCAATCAGGCCTTTATGGTAGAGTGACACATCCGGCCGTGATTGGGAGTCCCATAGGGTGGTGCACAATTGGCTCAGCGTCATCCAGGTTTGGCCGGGGTAGGCCGTCACTGTAAATAAGAATTTGTTCTTAACTGACTTGCCTAAAAATATTTGTAAAAAAGACAGAAGCCACTCCTCAGTAAAAGTCCCATGATAGCCCACTTGTAGTTTGCCAAATATGCACTTAAAGGACTCTCAGACCACGAGAAACAAGATTCTCTGGTCTGATGAAACCAAGATTGATTTCTTTGGGCTGAATGCCAAGCGTCACGTCTGGAGGAAACCCGGTACCATCCCTACGGTGAAGCATGGAGGTGGCAGCATCATGCTGTGGGGATGTTCTTCAGTGGCAGGGACTGGGAGACTAGTCAGGATTGAGGGAAAGATGAACGGAGCAAAGTACAGAGAGATCCGTTATGATAACCTGCTCCATATCGCTCAGGACCTCAGACTGGGGCGAAGGTTCATCTTCCAACAGGACAATGACCCTAACCACACAGCCAAGACATCGCAGGAGTGGCTTCGGGACAAGTCTCTGAATGTCCTTGAGTGGTCCAGCCAGAGTCTGGACTTGAACCTGATCAAACATCTCTGGAAAGACCTGAAAAAAGCTGTGCAGCGACGCTCCCCGTCCAACCTGACAGAGCTTGAGAGGATCTGCAGAGAAGAGTGAGAGACACTCCTAAATACAGGGGTGCCAAGCTTGTAGCTTCATACCTTAGAAGACTTGAGGCTGTAATTGCTGCCAAATGTGCTTCAACAAAGTACTGAGTAAAGCTATATTTAAGTTTTTTAAATACATTTTCAAAATTGTCTAAAAACCTGTTTTTGCTTTGTCTTTATGGGGTATTGTGTGTAGATTGATGAGAGAAAAATACAATTTAATACATTTTAGGATAAGGCTGTAACATAACAAAATGTGGAAAAAGTCAAGAGATCTGAAAACTTTCCAAATGCACTGTATATAGCCAGTAGCCTCCCAAACAAGGCCTATCTGAAATATGAAAATAATCAATGAAATCACCAGGTATCCTATTGTTCTGGTAAAGATGCATCCGTAGCAGATTGCTAAACTGTATTTTATATGGAGTATATAAGTGTAGGCCTACTCTGTTTTTGCCAGACAAAACCAGAGAAAATATAACAAGTGCTTTCTGGTCACTAATCTGCATAAGTGCCTTTGCGCGCCAATGCTGATGACTGGTCATTGGTCAACAGTCAAGACACACAACATTTTGGTTCTGAAGCACGTTATGTCTTTGAGACAAGAATTTGGTGCAATACCATAGGCCTATGTTAGTAGCCAAATAGAATAGGCAAAGACATAAATATAAAATAGGTATATGTAGCCTATTAATATATATAGAAAAAAATAAGTATTTATCCCATTCAGCTTCACACTTGCGACCTCTATCAAAACCTTCTTGCGGCCACCGGGATGAGAACCACTGAGTTAGAGCAGGAGTGTATGTGTTGAACCTGACACCAAAACAAGGGCCAAAGACAGAAATGACATAAGTAGCTTACCTCCATGACCAGGTACACAGAACTGGCCGTTTCCTAGAGAGAGAGAAACAAACGCAAGTCAGGGTTGTGGCAGACGACAAGAGAAAAACAACAATACAGGTGTCTGGGGTTTTAGCATGTCAACACTTACAATAGGAATGTTGTGACTGTGTGTTATAGAGCAGGAGGTGTTGAAGGCACATACAAACTTGGGCTCGGTGACATAACTAGATGGTTACCGTTTCCCTGAAGTAGGAGAGGTAAATGAAAAGTGATGACTACTGTGAACAGGGACACTTCGGGAGAAAGATATGTTCAGTTAGAAGTTGATGTTCGTCAAATAAAAGTCTACATCACTGGAACTTATGTTCCCATCTTATTTGAAATCATCCACTATAATGACTACTGACCTTTCAAGTGGTTTGAGCTCAACCCGGAGGTATAGAATTAATGACACTTCGCTACTCGCTAGCCTAAATCTCTGGGTCATCCATGCGGAGTTAACGGAGTTAAGGTATGGGCCATGTCTGCTCGGAAGTCACGGAGGTTAGCGCTGAACAGGAATGGTCAAGAGGCCACAAAACCTCCCCGCTGTGCCGGCTGAAGTGTGAACTATGCTAAAGCTAAAGGGATTGTCTGAGTCTTCACACTCACTCAGCTAAATGTAAAGAGGATCAATATCAGGGTTCTCTACAATCTCATCGCACATCATACTGAGAGCAAGGATTAGGCCACAGAGCCATATCAAGAGCAAACAAGATGGGGGGGGGGTGCATGATAAACAGGAAAATGACACTTTCAGAACTAATAGGCCAGTCGTCGCCCATAGCTACAAGTTGGCACATCAGGCTGAGTCTGCATTACAACTAATTGGATTTTGTGGTGGGGGGACAGCTCGACTTGGCTGACAAAGGCAAAATATTGGATCACCAGGGAGGTTCACTGTTAAAGAGAGGGTACAAGTCTGTTGTCTGAAACCACAACGAATGCTCTTCGAGAGAGCATAAACAAACAGAGTCATAAGCCTGAGTCACACGCCATATTATGCCAACCTCAGAAGCTTGGCTGCTTTTTGCCACTGAAAACAAATGGGCATTACTGAGCCCAAACAACCCTTGTGTCTCTCTCATTTTTACCAACAGCATGTCAGCCATAGCACAGGCCTTACAAAAACAAGACAGTGCAGCCCACTTAAACGCCCTCTTATCAAATAGCAACAGATGACTCTGCTCTTTCTCCCTCTCTAGGTCTCTTTCAACAGCCAATCAGAGCTGAGTAATGGCTCATCCTAGAGTTAACTACTGCAGAGTCAGCGCTTCTGAAGTTGTCTTTTTAGCCATGTTGGTGATTGCAGCCAGCAAGCCAGCCGTCTGGTTTCCATTGTGCTTTGCCAGGCAGGCAGGGCCAGACATACTTGTCTACCCGAGGTGGTTTTGGCTTACTGACCTGGTAACATCTCCTGTTTATGACAACCAGCCTATAAAAGAGCACGAACAGTGTCAGCTGTGTAAAATCATGCAGCGCTCCTCCCCAATGCTACGTGCCGAGAAAAGTGTAGGCCTACATGCCAGCCAGGGAGGTGATAAAACTGCCCTGCTCTAAAATCCTGCAGGGGCTGAGATACTGTACACAAGATAACAGGACATATTAACACTTTAGTGATTGACAGAGCTCACCAACTGGAGTGTAGAGTAGGACAATACACTACCCCTCTAATTGGACCCTTCCAAATAGGTCTCACTCTGTTTGCCCACAAAGTAGGCCTCATGACTTTGGTTAGCTTCCCGTTGCACAACACTGTTACCCTAGCCTAGTTCGTATCCTTGCAAGAGTGTGGGAACTCTGTCCGGCGGGAAAAAATATTGGTAAACTGAAAGTCGTCTGTTCTTTCGACAAATTCATTTTTTCAAATACAGTTCATTTGGAAAATATTCAGACCCCTTCAATTTTTCCGAATTTTGGTACATTATAGCCTTATTCTAAAATGGATTAAACAAAAACAATGTCCTCATCAGTCTACACACATTACGCAATCACTTTTCACAGCTACTGTTTACAGGCCTCCTGGGCCGTATACAGTGTTTCTCACTGAGTTCCCTGAATTCCTATCGGACCTTGTAGTCATGGCAGATAATATTCACATTTTTGTTGACTTTAATATTCACATGGAAAAGTCCACAGACCCACCCCAAAAGGGTTTCGGAGCCATCATAGACTCAGTGGGTTTTGTCCAACATGTTTCTGGACCTACTCACTGCCACAACCATACTCTGGACCTAGTTTCGTCCCATGGAATATTGTGGATCTTAATTAGGGATGCACGATATATCAGAATCGGCCGATATTAGCTAAAAATGCAAACATCGGCCCGATGTCTAGTTTAACGCGGATGTTAAAAACCGATGTCAAAGCATACCTATGTAACGTAGGTACCTGACGTAATGAAGCCACGTAAACTTTTGCGCTACACGTGCAACACAGCATTCCAGCCTTCCACGTCTGCTATGTGGATCAAGCAGTCAACAAGTCGAGCAGTCATTTGAAAGAGTAAGAAGATTTAAGCGACACAACTTAAAGGCGAAATCCATTAAAGCCAAGATAATGGAATTAATTACCCTTGAAGATCAACCGTTCTCTGTCGTGGGTGATTTTGGCTTTCGCCGACTGGTCGAACACCGGTACACACTACCAAGTGCGCTATTTTTCAGATGTTGCCCTAACACAGTAATAGTGTCACTGCCATGAGCTTCACGACATACATACAATGGAACATTGTTTGGGTCTTTGCGTGTCAAAAAAGCTTTAGCTTGGTACCTAGCTACACAGCCTAAAAATAATGACCAGTAGAAACTGCAGTCATTTTCATTATTCTTAGCAATGATTTAGGAATCCTTGTGAGTAAATATTAGCTAGGTTGCCACTTGTTGTTCGCCTATTGAAATGGAACTTCAGTTCATGAAAATAAATAGCTAGCCAGCTATTTAATCCTGTTGCCCAAAGCTAAAGTTATAAGCAGCCAGCTAGCTTCATCTGGCTAGTGAGGCTCGACCGGACTGGGTTATGTGTTGTGTAGTGTTATGTGTAGTGTTAAGGATGGTGCCCGAAGGACATGGCTGACATTTTACATTCTCCCAACCACTTGTGCTATTTTTTTTTCATTGCGTTTTGTGTTACTTATTTTTTAACTTATTGTGTACATAATGTTGCTGCTACCGCCTCTTATGACCGAAAATAACTTCTGGACATCAGAAAAGCGATTACTCACCGCGGACTGGAAAAAACGTTTTCCTTTAACGAGTCTGACGAGAAGGATAGCCTGCTTTCATTGGAACAGGCACAGATCAACGCCTTTTGCGTGAAGAAAAGACGCCGGAAAAGGGTTCGCAGATCGGGCATCCCTCTGAAAATCCGGAGGCGAGCGAGTAAACTCCCACTGCCTTCTTCGTGCTAATGTGCAATCATTGGACAATAAAATGGACGACCTACGACTAAGATTATCTTACCAATGGGACATTAAAAACTGTAACATCTTATGTTTCACCGAGACGCGGCTGAACGAAGATACGGATAATATAGAGCTAGCAGGATTTTCCATGCACCGGCAGAACAGAGACACTACCTCTGGTATGGGGGTGTGTCTTTTTGTCAATAACAGCTGGTGGGCGATGTCTAATCTTAAAGAAGTTTTGAGGTCTTGCTCGCCTGAGGTAGTGTACCTTATAATAAGCTGTAGACAGCACTATCTACCAAGAGAGTTCTCATCTGTATTATTCGTAGCCGTCTACTTACCACCACAAAAGGAAGCTGGCACTAAGACCGTTCTCAACCAACTCTATAAGGCCATAAGCAAAGAAGAAAATGCTCACCCAGAAGCGGTGGTCCAAGTGGCCGGGGACTTTAATACAGGCAAACTTAAATCAGTTTTACCAACTTTTTACCAGCATGTCACATGTGCAACCAAGGAAAATAAATCCTAGACAACCTTTACTCCACACACAGATATGCACACAAAGCTCTCCCCCATCCTCCATTTGGCAAATCTGACCATAATTCTATCCTCCTGATTCCTGCTTACAAGGAAAAACTAAAGCAGAATGTACCAGTGATTCACTCTATACGGAAGTGTCCAGATGATGCGGATGCTACACTACAAGACTGTTTTGCTAGCACAGACTGGAATATGTTCCGGGATTCATCCAATGGCATTAAGGAGTACACCACCTCAGTCACCGGCTTCATCAATAAGTGCATTGGTGACGTCGTCCCTACAGTTACTGTACATACATATCCCAACCAGAAGCTATGGATTACAGGCAACATCCGCATCGAGCTAAAGGCTTGAGCTGCCGCTTTCAAGGAGTGGGAGACTAATCTGGACGTTTATAAGAAATCCCGCTATGCCCTCAGACGAACCATCAAACAAGCAAAGCGTCAATACAGGATTAAGATTGAATCCTACGACACCGGCTCTGATGCACGTCGGATGTGGCAGGGCTTGAAAACTATTACGGACTACAAAGGGAAACCCAGACGCGAGCTGCCCAGTGACACGAGCCTACCAGATGAGCTAAATGCCTTTTATGCTCGCTTTGAGGCAAGCAACACTGAAGCATGCACGAGAGCACCAGTTGTTCTGAATGACAGTGTGATAACCCTCTCGGTAGCAGATGTGAAGAAAACCTTGAAACAGGTCAACATTCACAAAGCCGCTGGGCCAGACGGATTACCAGGACGTGTACTTAAGGCATGCGCAGACCAACTGTCAAGTGTCTTCACTGACATTTTCAACCTCTCCCTGACCGAGTCTGTAATACCTACATGTTTCAAGCAGACCACCATAGTCCCTGTGCCCAAGGAAGCAAAGGTAACCTGCCTAAATGATTACCGCCCCATGGCACTCACGTTGGTAGCCATGAAGTGCTTTGAAAGGCTGGTCATGGCTCACATCAACAGCATCCTCCCGGACACCCTAGACCCTAGACCCACATGACGCTATTTCAATCGCACTCCATACTGCCCTTTCTCACCTGGACAAAAGGAACACTGAGAATGCTGTTCATTGACTACAGATCAGCGTTCAACCCCATAGTGCCCAAATAGCTCATCACTAAGCTAAGGACTCTGGGACTAAACACCTCCCTCTGCAACTGGATCCTGGACTTCCTGATGGGCCACCCTCAGGTGGTAAGAGTAGGCAACAACACTGATCCTTAACACTGGGGCCCCTCATGCATGTGTACTTCGTCCCCTTCTGTACTCCCTGTTCACCCACGACTGCGTGGCCAAACACGACTCCAACATCATCATTAAGTTTGCTGACGACACAACAGTGGTAGGCCTGATCACTGACAACGATGAGACAGCCTATAGGGAGGAGGTCAGAGAACTGGCAGTGTGGTGCCAGGACAATAACCTCTCCCTCAATGTGAGCAATACAAAGGAGCTGATCATGGACCACAGGAAAAGGTGGGCCGAACAGACACCCATTAACATCGACAGGGCTGTATTGGAGCGGGCCGAGAGTTTCAAGTTCCTTGGTGTCCACATCACCAACGAACTACTATGGTCCAAACATACCAAGACAGTCATGAAGAGGGCACGACAAAACCTTTTCCCCCTCAGGAGACTGAAAAGATTTGGCATGGGTCACCATATCCTCAAAAAGTTCTACAGCTGCACCAACGAGAGTCTCCTGACCGGTTGTATCACCACCTGGTATGGCAACTGCTCGGCATCTGGCCGTAAGGCACTATAGAGGGTAGTGCGAACGGCCCAATACATCATTGGGGCCAAGCTTCCTGCCATCCAGGACCTATATAATAGGTGGTGTCAGAGGAAAGCCCATAAAATTGTCAGAGACTCCAGTCACCCAAGTTATAGACGGTTTTCTCTGCTACCGCATGGCAAGCGGTACCGGAGCGCCAAGTATATGACCAAAAGGCTCCTCAACAGCTTCTACCCCAAGCCATAAGACTGCTGAACAATTCATAAAATCGCCACCGGACAATTTACATTTACATTATTTTCTTCTTCTTGAACTGCACTGTTGGTTAAGGCCTTGTAAGTAAGCATTTCACGGTAAAGTCTACACTTGTTGTATTCGGTGCATGTCACAAATCAATCAAATGTATTTATAAAGCCCCTCTTACATCAGCTGATGTCACAAAGTGCTGTACAGAAACCCAGCCTAAAACCCAAAACAGCAAGCAATGCAGGTATAGAAGCACAGTGGCTAGGAAAAACTCCCTAGAGGCCAGAACCTAGGAAGAAACCTAGAGAGGAACCACCCCCCTATGAGGGGTGGCCAGTCCTCTTCTGGCTGTGCCGGGTAGAGATAACAGAACAGGAAAATATTGGATATTGGTTTTGGCCAAAAATGTAATGTCGGTGCATCACTAATCTTAATATTTTTCCTCATAATCCTGGACTATCGGACCACCTTTTTATTACATTTGCTATCGCAACAAATAATCTGCTCAGGCCCCAACCAAGGATCCTCAAAAGCCATGCTATAAATTCCCAGACAACCCAAAGATTCCTAGATGCCCTTCCAGACTTCCTCCACCTACCCAAGGACGTCAGAGTACAACAATCGGTTAACCACCTGAGGAACTAAATCTAACCTTGCGTAATACCCTAGATGCAGTCGCACCCCCAAAAAACTAAACATTTGTCATAAGAAACTAGCTCGATGGTATACAGAAAATACCTGAGCCCTGAATTAAGCTTACAGAAATTTGAAACGGAAATGGCGCTACATCAAACTGGAAGTCTTCCAATTAGCTTGGAAAAAGACAGTACCGTGCAGTATCAAAGAGTCCTCACTGCTACTCGGTCATCCTATTTTTCCAACTTGAGGAGAATAATCACAATCCAAAATGTATTTTTGATACTGTCGCAAAGCTAACTAAAAAGCAGCATTCCCCAAGAGAGGATGGCTTTCACTTCAGCAGTGATAAATTCATGAACTTCTTTGACGAAAAGATGATCATTAAGAAAGCAAATTACGGACTCCTCTTTAAAAGTGGCAGAAATAAAGCCGCTCTTGAAAAACCCAAAGCTTGACCCAGAAAATATAAAAAACTATCGGCCTATATCGAATCTTCCATTCATCTCAACATTTTTAGAAAAGGCTGTTGCGCTGCAACTCACTGCCTTCTTGAAGACAAACAATGTATACGAAATGCTTCAGTCTGGTTTTAGACCCCATCATAGCACTGAGACTGCACTTGTGAAGGTGGTAAATGATCTTTTAATGGCATCAGACCGAGGCTCTGCATCTGTCCTCGTGCTCCTAGACCTTAGTGCTGCTTTTGATACCATCGATCACCACATTCTTTTGGAGAGATTGGAAACCCAAATTGGTCTACACGGACAAGTTCTGGCCTGGTTTAGATCTTATCTGTCGGAACGATATCAGTTTGTCTCTGTGAATGGTTTGTCCTCTGACAAATCAACTGTAAATTTCGGTGTTCCTCAAGGTTCCGTTTTAGGACCACTATTGTTTTCACTATATATTTTACCTCTTGGGGATGTCATTCGAAAACATAATGTTAACTTTCACTGCTATGCGGATGACACACAGCTGTACATTTCAATGAAACATGGTGAAGCCCCAAAATTGCCCTCGCTAGAAGCATGTGGTTCAGACATAAAGAAGTGGATGGCTGCAAACTTTCTACTTTTAAATTCGGACAAAACAGAGATGCTTGTTCTAGGTCCCAGGAAACAAAGAGATCTTCTGTTGAATCTGACAATTAATCTTAATGGATGTACAGTCGTCTCAAATAAAACTGTGAAGGACCTCGGCGTTACTCTGGACCCTGATCTCTCTTTTGAAGAACATATCAAGACCATTTCAAGGACAGCTTTTTTCCATCTACGTAACATTGCAAAAATCAGAAACTTTCTGTCCAAAAATGATGCAGAAAGATTTATCCATGCTTTTGTCACTTCTAGGTTAGACTACTGCAATGCTCTACTTTCCGGGACTGGGATTCTCTGCCTCTAACCCTATTACAGGGGCTGAGTCACTGGCTTACTGGGGCTCTCTCATGCCGTCCCTGGAAGGGGTGCATCACCTGAGTGGGTTGATTCACTGATGTGGTCATCCTGTCTGGGTTGGCGCCCCCCCTTGGGTTGTGCCATGGCGGAGATCTTTGTGGTATATACTCAGCCTTGTCTCAGGATGGTAAGTTGGTGGTTGAAGATATCCCTCTAGTGGTGTGGGGGCTGTGCTTTGGCAGAGTGGGTGGGGTTATATCCTTCCTGTTTGGCCCTGTCCAGGGGTGTCCTCAGATGGGGCCACAGTGTCTCCTGACCCCTCCTGTCTCAGCCTCCAGTATTTATGCTGCAGTAGTTTATGTGTCGGGGGGCTAGGGTCAGTTTGTTATATCTGGAGTACTTCTCCTGTCCTATTCGGTGTCCTGTGTGAATTTAAGTGTGCTTTCTCTAATTCTCTCTTTCCTTCTCTCTCTCGGAGGACCTGAGACCTAGGACCATGCCCCGGGAGTACCTGACATGATGACTCCTTGCTGTCCCCAGTCCACCTGGCCGTGCTGCTGCTCCAGTTTCAACTGTTCTGCCTTATTATTATTATTCGACCATGCTGGTCATTTATGAACATTTGAACAACTTGGCCATGTTCTGTTATAATCTCCACCCGGCACAGCCAGAAGAGGACTGGCCACCCCACATAGCCTGGTTCCTCTCTAGGTTTCTTCCTAGGTTTTGGCCTTTCTAGGGAGTTTTTCCTAGCCACCGTGCTTCTACACCTGCATTGCTTGCTGTTTGGGGTTTTAGGCTGGGTTTCTGTACAGCACTTTGAGATATCAGCTGATGTACGAAGGGCTATATCCTACCTGGTTGGCCGCGTCCGGGGGTATCATCGGATGGTGGCAGTGTCTCCTGACCCCTCATGTCTCAGCCTCTAGTAACTATGCTGCAATAGTTTGTGTCAGGGAGCTAGGTAATGGAACCCTGACCTGTTCACCGGACGTGCGACCTTGTCCCAGACCTGCTGTTTTCAACTCTCTCTCTCTACCGTACCTGCTGTCTCTAACTCTGAATGATCGGCTATGAAAAGCCAACTGACATTTACTTCTGGGTTGCTGGCCTGTTGCACCCTCTACAACCACTGCAATTTTTATTATTTGACCCTGTTAGTCGTCTATGAACGTTTGAACATCTTGGCCATGTAATGTTATAATCTCCTCCTGGCACAGACAAAAGAGGACTGGCCACCCATCAGAGCCTGGTTCCTCTCTAGGTTATTTCCTAGGTTCCTGCATTTCTTTGGAGTTTTTCACTTTGTGACATTGGCTGATGTAAAAGGGATTTATAAATACATTTGAATGATTGATTATCCCATAATTACAAAGCGAAAATGGTTTTTTGGACATTGTTGCTAATTTATACAAAATAAAAACAGAAAAATATTATTTCCCTAAGTATTCAGACCCTTTGCTATGTGACTCGAAATTGAGCTCAGGTGCATCCTGTTTCCATTGATCTTCCTTGATGGTTCTACAACATGATTGGACTCCACCGGTGGTAAAGTCAATTGATTGGACATTTTATTTGACCTTTATTTAACTAGGCAAGTCAGTTAAGAAGAAATACTTATTTTCAATGATGGCCTAGGAACAGTGGGTTAATAACTGCCTTGTTCAGGGGCAGAACGAGAGATTTTTTACCTTGTCAGCTCTGGGATTCGATCTTGCAACTTTTCGGTTACTAGTCCAACGCTCTAACTACTAGGCTACCCTGCCGCCCCACATAATGATTTGGAAAGGCACACACCGGTCCACATAAGGTCCCACAGTTGACAGTGCATGTCAGAGCAAAAACTAAAACAATTATGCAATTATGCATTGAAGGTACCCAAGAACAGTGGCCTCCATCTTTCTTAAATGGAAGAAGTTTGGAACCACCAAGACTCCTAGAACTAGAACTGGCCGCCCAGTTAAACTGAGCAATCGGGTGAGAAGGGCCTTGGTCAGAGAGGAGATCAAGAACCCAATGGTCATTCTGACAGAGCTCCAGAGTTCATCTGTGGAGATGGGAGAACCTTCCAGAAGGACAACCATCTCTATAGCACTCCACCAATCAGGCCTTTATGGTAGAGTGGCCAGACGGAAGCCACTCCACAGTAAAAGGCACATGACAGCCCGCTTGGAGTTTGCCAAAATGAACCTAAAGGACTCTCAGACCATGAGTAACAAGATTATCTGGTCTGATGAAACCAAGATTGAACACTTTGGCCTTAAAGCCAAGTCAATCAATCAATTTAATCACATTTATTTATAAAGACCTTCTTATATCAGCTGATGTCACAAAGTGCTGTACAGAAACCCAGCCTAAAACCCCAAACAGCAAGCAATGCATGAGTCATGTCTAGAGGAAACCAGGCACTGCTCATCACATGGCCAAAACCATCTCTTAGGTGAAGCATGGTGGAGGCAGCATCATGCGGTGGGGATGTTTTTCAGTGGGAGACTAGTCAGGATTGAGGTAAAGATGAACGGAGCAAAGTACAGAGATATCCTTGATGAAAACCTGCTCCAGAGCGCTCAGGACCTCAGACTGGAGGATCACCTTCCAACAGGACAATGACCCTAACCACACAGCCAAGACATCGCAGGAGTGGCTTTGGGACAAGTCTCTGAATGTCCTTGAGTGGCACAGCCAGAGCCCGGACTTGAACCCGATCTAACCTCTATGGAGACCTGAAAATAGCTGTGCAGCAACGCTCCCCATCCAACTTGACAGAGCTTGAGAGGATCTGCAGAGAATAATGGGAGAAACTCCCCAAATACAGTTGTACAAAGCTTGTAGCGTCATACCCAAGAAGACTCGAGGCTGTAATCGCTGCCAAAGGTGCTTCAACAAAGTACTGAGTAAAGGGTCTGAATACTTATGTAAATGTGATATTTATATTTTTTTTATATTTTTAATCCATTAAACATTTCTAAAAACTTGTTTTTGCCTTGTCATTATGGAGTATTGTGTGTAGATTTATGAGAAAAAAAACAATTCAATACATTTTTGAATAAGGCTGTAACCTATCAAAATGTGGAAAAAGTCAAGGGGTGTGAATACTTTCCGAAGGCACTGTGTATCCATAAAAACTATGCCAGCTGATTCATGATTTCAACTGGCTAGGAAACGCTGCCTGCCTCATCCCGACAAGTTCATTACCACGGGACAGCTGGAGATCGAATTTGAATATTGAAACAATGTTGCAAATGTCGGAGAGACAGACAACAAGGTTTATACAAACATCCGCTGTTGAAAATGAAATGTTAGTCTAAAAGAAATGTGAGATAAGACACCGGCTGGAATGTGGTTTTAACCAATTCAGGATTAGTGCCACCTGTCGTATAATGATTGATAAATGAATTGTACAGAGAAGCTCAGTACAGAACAACAAACTTGTGTAACCAGCAAGTAATGCAACAAAGATAACATGAAACAAAAGTGGGTAAAAATATGCATTTCACCCCTCCCCCCCTGCAAAAAAATGAATAGATAGCCTATCTTCAATTTATGTGACAAAACAAGCCATGTATAATGTAGAGAATCATTGCACCATATAAACAGCTGTGAAATATATGTTCAATAACCCAAAATATTGTATTTTCAGCTGTTTGAAGCTGGTGTAATAAAATTAAAGTAAAAGAAGCCAAAATTAAACTTAAGACCAGGAAGCATATAAATAGGCACATATAACAAATCTACCACTTCAGACTTGGTTTCAATGAGAATGACAGATCTATAACTCACATGTGTGAATTTGGTCAGGCTGTCCAAAAAATTACATGTTGTTGCTTCCAAATTGACATTCAAATTTGAGTTATAGAGTTGTCATTCTCATCAAGTCTAAGAAGGGGTAGATATGTTCTATGTGCGCTATTTCTATGCCTCCAGTTCTCAAGTTTTGGTTTTGTACATCTGCTTCAAACAGCTGAAAATACAATATGTTTGGTTATTGACAATGTCTTTCACAGCAGTTTAGATGGTACAATAATTCTCTACACTTGTCACAAACTGAAATTAGGCAAACTATTAGAATTTTTGCAACCATGATATGGTGGAGCGATTTCAGCATATTGCACCTTTAAGGATTTGGCTTAATACATACCTGAAAGTCATGTAATGCAACAATGTTCTCATGTTTTAGTTCCTGGGGAAAATAAATGGGAAATGCAAGTTTACAGCTATTCAAATTGAAAGTCTTACTGTATACACTATCGATAATAAAACTGGTTGTCTTACCTTAAGTATCTTGATCTCTTTTCCCAAAAGGGTCTGAGATTTTGCCAAGTTTTTCTTATTTATGCATTTCACAGCCACCTCCCAGTCGTGTTTCTATAGACAAACAAAAATAATTATGAAAAATTATAATACACATTTTTCCTAATGTTTTCTGGGTGCATGTAATGCCGTTTAATGAATGCTTATCGGTAAAAAGCATGGAACATAAGGAAGTGGAAAGGTAGCCTACTATAAAGCCTTATGCGTGCTTTGGTTCGGCTGGTGGCTAGGAAAACCGAATGAGCATGACTTACATACTCCCTTAAAAGACCTTTGTTTGAAAAATGAGAAAAAAAGCAGGAATAGTACTGTGTCATTCTTGAGACATCGTAGCCAGTATACACTTCCTCAAAATAGTCTGAATCAATCTAAGATAACTCAAGAAATGTCATTCATTTGGACTTTTTTTTGCAGAGGAGCTCTTAGTCACGCAATTTTACATCTAACATCTTTGGTGCAGTATATCTCAAGTGAAAAAAAAAACGTGCGTGAAAACTATTTGTCTCTCGTTGTATGATAACAAACAGTTCATTGAATAATCCCTAATGTTGACCAATCACCAACGAAGGGGCATAGACTTCGGTTACAGACTTTGGCTTACCTCTGTGAAAAAATGTGTGCACGAACAGCCGAAAAAAACCCATGCTGAAGACCAAAACTTCCCAAAATGTCATTGGCGTCATAATATATGCAAACTGTTCCAGATGAAAAGCAAAGCATGCAGACGCCTTAAGACATGGGCTGCGGTCCAAACACTTAAAGACACACCCTCGTCCACTTACCCTTGCCTTATGCCCTTGGGGGGATCCCCCTCGCCATCTTGGAGGGTGGTCCAAATGATTAGCCAAGCAAGGAAAGTTTGCAACGTAAGCCCCTCAGCCCTCGTTTTTAGTCGGCTTTGCGAGTGAACAATTATGTACACTCCGGGGCCTGAAACTCCCCCATAATTTGCGACGATTGCACATCCGCTAAGAAAAGTCAGCAAAAAGTTCAAAACAAGATCGATGGAGAAGTCAACATACAAGTTTAAGTAAAAACGAATGCAAATAAGTTAGAAATGTTGCTACTATGCTACTTTGTTTGGTTATCTTTTGGAAATTGCAGAAAGAAAACATTTTTCATCAGAAGATCCAGCTAGGCAGGCTAACGTTAGTTAGTTAATTAATTTGCTAGCTATAATACAGTAGGCATATATTAATAATTACATATTCAATAAGTAGACATGCACTCATAATTGACTGTAGCAAAGCACCCACAAGCTATTGGTGGCTGAAAACACAATCATCGTGGGACGAACGAGTGAAGAATTTCCAGCCAAAGGTTGTCCAATTTCCAGCCAAGTGTATACTCGTTAGACGTCATGATACGTCATCAGAAGTGTCCCCTTAATTGAGGGCTGAGGGGATAGGGTGTGTCTTAAGTGTTTGGACCACACCCATGGTAACAATCGATGTTCCTTCTAAGCTGCGCTCCTGCGCGGCACAGCTCCCTGGGACAGCCCACAGAAATATCAGCCAAGGCATTCCTAGTCAATCTGCAAACATTTCTGTAAAAAAAAACTAACAATAAAACCTTGTGTTCCTACTTTAATTTTTTGGTCTCGGCTGTTGACTTTAGGTGCAATCGATTCAGCTGCCCTGCATGCAGGGTAGGAGAACTGTTTCCATTTTTAACCATTTCATGTGTCTGAGGGTACAAACTCTGCCTTCCCGGTGGGTCCAGAGAGCAAATCAAGTGCCCCATTAGGTCTACTGCTGGCCAATCGGATGGCTCAGATTACCGTGTCCGAGGTAACGTAGCAGGCATAAAAGAAAGCTACAGCAAAGTTGATAGTGTGAGATTTCAAAATGTATAAAAGCATGACTAATGAAAGACAGTCAACAAATACAGCAAAGAGATGCTATTTTAATGAGTAAGTTCATATTTAAAGTTCTTACTCAGCACTGTCAACACTTTGTAGGCTATTCAACACTTGTATAAGCCATAAAATGCACGTTCTTCCTATTTCCACTGAGCGCTACAACAAGCACTGCAGCAGTAATGAATGAGTAGGAAAGTGGATCTGTAGGCTTGCATTGTTATTATTATTAGCGGCTTGGGTCATTTTTAATATTGTGGAATATTTCACTTTCTCTGTTCATAGGAGTAACAAAGATAATTTGTGCATGAGGCAGAAATAATGTGGTGCGACTCGAGTTTGGCCATCAGCTGGAAGACAGTGTCCTTTTTTGGTCAGTGTCAGTGGAGCAAAGGGAGAGCGGAGGGGTGTTGAGAGGCGGGCCCTCAGATGCAGGCACCATCAGCCCAGTAAAATAAAAATAAAAAGTACATTATTTAAATGTATTCTCACTTAGCTGTGCTTCACAAGTAATACAACAACAGATATATTACAGGTGTGATCATTTTGCCAACCTCAAATGTTGAAACATATATTTTTAATGGCCCAAACAACAATGCAATTCAAGCAAAGCCAATATGCAGGCACACCTGTCAATTGAAATGCATTCCAGGTGACTACCTCATGATGCTGGTTGAGAGAATGCCAAGTGTGCAAAGCTGTCATATGTGTTATTTCATAGTTTTGATGTCTTCACTATTATTCTACAATGTAGAAAAGGTAAAAATAAAGAAAAACCCTTGAATGAGTAGGTTTGTCCAAACTTTTGACCGGTACTGTATATTATTTAGTATATGTAAAGACATCAAGAATAGTCCGATGGGTGACAAAATTAGCCTATAGCTTGTGAATAATGCCCAGATTGTGTGTAGTAATGCAAGTAAAGCATTCCTTTTCTAATCATAGCCGCACTCCTCATGTAGTCTAGCCAATAGGCATATATGTTTTGATGAGGTTTGCATCACAACTAAAGTGGCCAAATAACTTCTTAAACTTAAGCACATTAAATCAGCTTTACAACAGGTTTAGAGCCTAACTGGCATACATACACAGCATGTGAGTTTTACGTTTGGGAAAGATCATTTTCACCATAAAAATGCACCTTTAGAATAAAAGCATTACATACATAAATCACATTGTGGAACATTTGCATTTATAGCCTACTGCCATGTGAGCATTTCTGCATAATGTGAAGAAATAGCCTAATAGTTTATCAATATTTTAAGCTAAATGTTCTGATCTGTGTCAGCCTCACAAAAAGTTGATGCTAGTGGTTGAATTCATTTGGGATCTATCCCACAACTATCCCAGACTGTTTGGAATTTCTTTCTCGCACAGAATATAATAGCTAAACGTTTGTACTATGGGGAATAGTGGATGGACATAGCCTAGTGCTTTAGTTAGGCCTACTCATCTTGTTGGCTGACGAAAATGAAATGTGGACAGTTCTTCCAATATCTTCAATATGCGCCTCGTCCCTGATGTGTCAGTCTTTACTTGTAGCCTATGAGAAAGACCCAATCAAGTGAAGGAGAGCCATTTGAGTGAGAGGAGCTTTGGAGCACGCAGCAGGGAATTATCATTATTATGTTCAGCCCAAGGTCACAACGGCCACTGGCTGCAAAAGGCATGGATGTTTTTTAGGGGACATTAAGGCCACACAAAGAGGATGCCGCCAGGGAATTTGAGGCATTATCAAGTGTTTGTCAAGTTATGAATGAGAGAATGAAAAAGTCTCATGGAATGTAGGCCTACATTGAACACCACACATTGGCTGCTACTGTAGGCTGAATGACAGAACAGCTATTGCCATGTTAAATTGTTATTGAATGCATTTTCTCCATTGTTTTTGATGGTAGGCCACTCTGATCAAATAGCCACAGTAGTCTACATGGCCACTGTTAAAACTGTAACTTAAAGTAGGTACAGCCTCAGTGTTTACAGTAAATGCACACTGGAATTTGCACAGAATTTTCACAACTTTCAAGCAGACTTGAAATTTGCTCAGTGCTGAATTTTTTTGAGGGAACATTGGTAACAACTTGGGCTGGGAATTGGCAGGGATTCGATACTGTGATTTTATTGCGATTTGATGTTCCAAACATATTGCGCACCATATATCTGCTGTAGAGGGACAGGAGAGAGCCATGCGAAAACACGTTTTTATAAGTCATGGAAATAAGAAAATTGCCTCCCTATTAAAAAGAATATGGAGAACAAGCTATGAATTAAACAAAATACTGGTACAGGTGCAGCCAACTAGCGCTAAAATAATCTGGCGATATAGTCAAAACGATACAATATCATTAAAAAAAATATATCCCAATCTGTAACTGTATCTCCCCCCATCACTAGTAACAACATACAGTGGAATGAATAAGGTAGGCCTGCCTGGCTTTCCATTTTCCCCATGGGACCAGAATTCTCCCTCCTCAGCATAAAGTGTGTTGTTGTTGGACAAACATGTCTCAACATGCCATTGTGATCAATGGTCAAGTTTGGACTTTTGAAATAGACAAAAGCCCCCCCAACATATAATTATAATAGGCTAGATGTTCGACCATCCCCATCACAAACACACCCACCAAAACTGTGAAAGGCAAATATTGTAATTTAGGTTCATAATTCACTTGTAATAAATGATTACTCATATTTCATCTGCAAATGGCTGTTCATATTTTTCATCCTCAAACCCGATGATTGCATCTTTCAGCTGCCATGTCCAAATTAAGGTCGTACGACAGCATACAATGATAACAATGCAGACGCAACTATTTCATTTGGATAATAACTACATTTACACAATCTAGATTGACACAATGACACTGCCACATCGTTCCCTCACCTCTCTATTCCTGCCTTTGAACACCACCGCAAATGCACCGTGTCCTATCAAGTCCTTCCTGCTGAACTCGAATTTCCCCACGGTCTCCATCGCTCCAGAACCTCGGGGTTTTATTTTGAAGTAAAATTACAAGCGTTGCACGGTCGCATATCTCCTCTCTCTGAAGTCCCTTTCTCCTCCGTGAAGTCGGGGCAGCAGGAAAGTTCACCCCGTCTTTCAATTGTCATGAACTGCCTTCTTAAGAAAGAACGACTTTCTTCTCTCATGTTTAGGTAACGAATGGAAAGGAGTCAGCCTCCTTTTAACAATATGCGAGTCCCATGTTTTTTTGTTTTGGTAGCTAGCTAGCTTACACAACTGACGCAGTGTTTACAAAGACACAATGCCCCAATGTAAGCTAGCTAGCTGCTTGCAAAACATATCCACCTTAAAAACAGAAGGCACGCCTGGGTGTTTTTGTTGGTATACAGAGGATATCGTTGGCTCCGTTGCAACCCGTTCAATAATGTGTTTTAATTTGTTCCAACGCAAGTCCATAACATTTATGCAAGCGGCATCTCGTAATATTTTCAATGGGCTAATAGTTCCCCCCCAGAGGAACCCTCGTATCGATTATGGTCTCAACAAGGTTAGTGCACGCCTTCAGTTGTTCTCTAAGTCCAGCAATTTTGCGCACGCGCACAGAGCTACAGCTGTATTTTCTTTTACGTCAAACTAGGGTGGTGTCACATCAAGTGTGCTGTTGTTTTTGTTTGCCCACTTTTCTGCATGCAACCACCTAGACTAGATATATTACCTGGACAGCAAAGTAAAGAACAGTAACCTAACCTATAATAATTGTCTGACATCAACAGAAATTGCCTGCTATCTTTGATAGCATAACTGATGTAGAGTGTTATTATGGCCCAAGCACAAATTGTATGGAATCTTTTATAGCCTCTACACATTTTTGGTGAAGTGAAATAACATGATGTGTGTTTTTATGATGTTCTCATAAGAACAGGTATGGGCTGAGTCAATAATTAACTGTCTTTAGTTAAAACCAAGTTTACATCTCTCTACTGGCACCATGTGTTATAAATCAGTGTCGCATGAGGGTCATGCAAGTGGCAGATCAGACACAACACTATTTTTTGGGGTCATTTAGCAGACACTTACAAGGAGCAATTGGGGTTAAAGGGCCTTGCTCAAAAGCCTGGTCTCATAGACTAGATGTATTACATGTAAATCCGGGATGCTAAAATTAGTATGATATGTTACACAAGACAGAAGGTTACTTAAGGCAAAAATGAAAGGAGGGTGGTTGGTCAAGCTGGATGAGTGTGCATATAATGTGAACATACAGCAACAGGTTAAGGTTAGGGTTAGGTAAAAGGGTTAGGGTAAGGGTTAGCTAACATGCTAAGAAGTTGCAAAGTAGTAAGTAGTTGCAACGTTACTAATTAGATAACATTGTCTGTAATAAGATTTTAATATGCAACCTTTGGATTGCTAGAAGTTGCAAACGATGCGTGTTTGAATCTCATCAAGGACAATTTTAGCTAGTTAGCAACTACTCACTACTTTATAGCTACTTTGCAACTACATAGAATGTTGGCTAACCCTAATCCTAACCCTTTTAGCTAACCCTTCTCTTAACCTTAGCCCTTTAACCTAACTCCTAACCTTTAACCCTAACGCCTAGCTAATGTTAGCCAGCTAGCTAATGTTAGCGTTGGCCACCTAGCGCAACAAATCATATGTTTAGCAAATTCGTAACATATTGTACGTTTTGCAAACATTGTGTGAATTGTAAAACATTACATAGCATACACAATGGATATCCACAAATTAATACTAAATGGAGTGTTCGGATTTATGTACAGAATAACCCAAAATCCTCTGAGACCAGGTTGTGCCAGTTTGGGGATTCAAACCAGTGACCTTTCGGTTACTGGCCCAATGCTCCTAACCGCTAGACTACCTGACACATCTCCCACATTGTCTGTGCGCGTGTGCATGTGAATTATGCCTAATCATTATAGTTTATAATATGAATATTGAATTAGAACATGTAAGAAAGGGCCATTACTATGAATACTAGCTGCATGCCTATTAAAATAGAACTATGTGTTGTCCTGAGTGTTCTATCATGGCTACAAAACATGTAGGCTAATAATGAGGTTTGACACCACAATAGAATAGAATATAATAGAATGTGAGAATATAATGTTGTCTACTCTGCAGTAGATTGGGCAGTGTTTCTAATTCGAGGGACAAACTGACTAACAGACAGTATTTCAATTCGATGCAATGTACAGTATTTTCCCTTGAAGGAATTTTTAGAAGCCAATACAGACTAAAATAACATAGAGGGCAGGACATAGAGAACAAAACATCAAGAACAGCGGCTTACAGCAGATAAGGTTAGCTCATGTTGATATTGTTTGCCATTCTTTTAAAAACATTGTTTTTTTTCAAACACCAGATAGTACAACCAACTGGGCACAGATGTCAATTCACTGTCTATTCCATGTTGGTTCAACCAGTGGAAGCAACGTTGATTCAACCAGTGTGTGCCCAGTGGAAACCACTTATGAGACAAATAATGTATTGGTTAAGAATCTTTATTTTGTCCATAAAAAAATCAAAAGGCTAGGCTACTTATTATGGGTGCTTAGAGGACACAGTCAAAATCTACCTACAACATGACGCATTACAGTAACCTAATGTCCTGAAATGAGTTTCCTACTGTCAATCTTAACCAAATTGACATCTCAGCACAGCAAGTTGGATGTGCGATTCAACGCATACAGTACAAGAGTGAAGAAAAGATAAGCTACTAAATGGAATGTGGAAACATTTTGAGTTGAATGAGCTCAATTACAGTGTGGTTATTAATGAAGATAATGATCTAGGCCTAATTATCTAGTTCAGGCTTCTACTAAATTATCTCATTAGCCTGTCTTGTCATTTTTTATTCGTTTCATAGGCACATTTGTGTAAAAGTATCAACATGGTCAGTAAAGCAAGTTCGAACTTTGTGGTGGTCACATGAACAGTGCATTCAGAAATTATTCACACCCCTTGACTATTTCCACATTTTGTTGTGTTAGAAAGTGGGATTAAAATGGCTTTAATTGTCTTTTTTGTCAATGATCTACAAAAAACACTCTCTTATGTCAAAGTGGAAGAAAAATGTAAAATATTATTATTATTAATGGAAAATAGATTAGATAAAGTATTCAACCCCCAGAGTCAATACTTGTTAGAATCACCTTTGGCAGAGATTACAGCTGTGAGTCTTTCTGGGTAAGTCTATAGGAGTTTTGCAAACCTGGAGTGTACAATATTTGCCCATTATTCTTAAAAAAATTCTTGAAGCTCTGCCAAGTTGGTTGTTGATCATTGCTAGACAGCCATTTTAATGTCTTGCCATAGATTTTCAAGCCGATTTATGTCGAAACTGTAACTAGGCCACTCGGGAACATTCAAATGTTGTCTTGGTAAGTAACTCCAGTGTATATTTGGCCTTGCGTTTTAGGTTATTGTCCTGCTGAAAGGTGGATTTGTCTCCCACTGTCCACTGATTTGTCTCCCACTGTCTGAACCAGATTTCCTCTCTGACTTTGCCTGTGCTTAGCTTCATTCTATTTCTTTTCATCCTAAAAAAACTCCTTGATTCTTGCCGATGACAAGCATACCATAACATGATGCAGCCACCGCCATGCTTTGCCCCAAACATAATGCTTTCTATTCAGAACAAAACATTTTTTCTAGTATTGCTTTAGTGCCTTATTGCAAACAGGATGCATGTTTTTGAATATTTTCATTCTGTACAGGTTTCCTTCATTTAGGTTAGTATTGTGGAGTAACTACAATGCTGTTGATCCATCCTCAGTTTCCTCCTATCACAGCCATTTAACTCTGTAACTGGGTTAAAATCACAATTGCCCTCATGGTGAAATCCCTGAGTTGTTTCCTTCCTCTCTATACACTGAGTCACCTGTATCTTTGAGTGACTGGGTGTATTGATACACCATCCAAAGTGTGATTCACAGAGTGAGTCTATGTAACTTATTATCTGACTTGTGTTGTGGAAATTCAACACCAGGGACACCTGAAGTCATTTTTTATTTTATTTACTTTTATTAAGATAGGATCCTAGGTGTAATTTAGATTTTGTCCACAAGATGGCAGCAGTGTGTGTGCAAAGTTTCAGACTGATCCAGTGAAGATAACCCCACTACACAAATTGAACAACAACCGTCCCGGTATTGGGACACCAATCCCATAGAGGTTTTTAATAAGTGTGATGCAGAAAGTGGATATCCAACAGAGATTTGTAATAAATATATAGAGTAATATT
Organism: Oncorhynchus tshawytscha; assembly: GCF_018296145.1. Taxonomy (NCBI): domain Eukaryota; kingdom Metazoa; phylum Chordata; class Actinopteri; order Salmoniformes; family Salmonidae; genus Oncorhynchus; species Oncorhynchus tshawytscha. Next base: position 19,145,565 of record NC_056461.1, read on the forward strand.
GTTAGGGTAGACTAAAATGAAAACAATGCCTTACAGAAAGGATAATGTTATCATGTTTGTTTAGTTATTTAACATTACAATAAGGGTAAAAGAAGAACATCGTTTGAGAGTGATCCGTGTTTAATAGCAGTAGTGATTGAGAGGGTCTTCCTACTGGGAAGAAAGAGTCCTAGTTGAAGGAAACAGATATGGACAGTAGTGAAGCTAACAAATCGAATGGTAATATTCGTGGCTTTCAGATAACACTCTAATAATGCAATACTTTAGTAATTTGAAGAAGTAAATGTTTCAATATAAGGTCACATGAAGAACAGAGGGATTGAGCCTTGGGACTGATTATATTAGAGGCTGCCATCTGGTGTTTGGGTTAGATATAAGCTTCCTGTGGACAAATAGATAAGCCGCCTGTGAAAATGAGTGGTACTCACTGAACTCAAACAGGCTCTAAGAGACACAGTGGGACATTTAGGCAGAGGCATGAATAATTGAATAAGAGACGTTTTTGACTATTTCCAACTATTATTACTAAAGGTAACGTCATCTTAAACAATAATCTGTTTCCATTATGTGGAACTGTGTCCAAAATTGAACTAGATCCAAGTAAATGTTTTTAGTACCGAATAAAGCGTGCACCAACTTTTTGAAGGACCTAGCACATTAGTTAAACAACAGGTTTCATATTTTGGCTAGTTTATGTCACAGGGACAGTCAGTACAGGACATATTATGTCAGTGCAACAGGTCAAAATGATTAGATTACAAGAAAGGGGATCTGGGATTGTTTACTCTAGAAGATGCCTATTCCGCTTAACGGGACACTATATCATCTGATGTGTCTGAAATATGATTCTGCACAGGCATACATTTTCAGATAATACACATTTCTAATTTTGTCAGATTTTCCTTGCTAGTTATAGCCTAATGTTAGCTAGCTAACATTGAACTTGGTTGGTCTCTGGCTGGGCCACTCAAGGACTTTCAGAGACTTTCCGAAGCCACTCCTGCGTTGTCTTGGCTGTGTGCTTAGGGTCGTTGTCCTGTTGGAATGTGAAACTTTGTCCCAGTCTGAGTTCCTGAGCGCTCTGGAGCAGGTTTTCATCAAGGATCTCTCTGTACTTTGTTCTGTTCATCTTTCCCTCAATCCTGACTAGTCTCTAAGTCCCTGCCGCTGAAAATCATCCCCACAGCATGATGCTGCCACCACCATTGTCACGAATACCACCGAAGGTGGCTCCCCTTCCTGTTCGGGTGGCGCTCGGCGGTCGTCGTTGCCGGTCTACTAGCTGCCACTGATCCCTTTTTCCTTTTCGTTTGTTTTTGTCTAATTGTTTTCACCTGTTCCTTGTTGGGGTTTTGGGATGGGAGAATCTTGTTTCTCATGGTCTGAGTCCTTTAGGTGCCTTTTGGCAAACTCCAAGCGGGCTGTCATGTGACTTTTACTGAGGAGTGGCTTCCGTCTGGCCACTCTACCATAAAGGCCTGATGGATGGAGTGCTGCAAATATGGTTGTCCTTCTGGAAGGTTCTCCCATCTCCTCAGAGGAACTCTGGAGCTCTGTCAGAGTGACCATCGGGTTCTTGGTCACCTTCCTGACCAAGGCCCTTCTCCCCCGATTTCTCAGGTTGGCCAGGCAGCCAGCTCTAGGAAGAGTCTTGGTGCTTCCAAACTTCTTCCATTTAAGAATGATGGAGGCCACTGTGGTCTTGGGGACCTTCAATGCCGCAGAAATTGTTTGGTACCCTTCCCCAGATCTGTGCATCGAAACAATCCTGTCTCGGAGCTCTATGGACAATTATTTCGAACTCATGACTTGGTTTTGCTCTGACATGCACTGTCAACTGTGGGACCTTATATAGACATGCGTGCCTTTCCAAATTTCTAAAAACCTTTTTCACTTTGTCATTATTGTAACAGGTGCATCAACCGAGAGACTGAAAAATAGCTTCTATCTCAAGGCCATCAGACTGTTAAACAGCCATCACTAACATTGAGTGGCTGCTGCCAACATACTGACTCAAATCTCTAGCCACTTTAATAATTAGAAATTGGATAAAATAAATGTATCACTAGTCACTTTAAACAATGCCACTTTATATAATGTTTACATACCCTACATTACTCATCTCATATGTATATATTGTACTCTATACCATCTACTGCATCTTGCCTATGCCGCACCGCCATCGCTCATCCATATATTTATATGTACATATTCTTATTCATTCCTTTACACTTGTGTGTATAAGGTAGTTGTGAAATTGTTAGATTACTTGTGAGATATTACTGCACGGTCGGAACTAGAAGCACAAGCATTTCACTACACTCGCATTAACATCTGCTAACCATGTGTATGTGACCAATACAACTGGATTTGATGAACTCAGTCACCGTGTTCATGTATACGGTCAGACCAGCATTAAATAAACCTTAGGACTGGTACTTCCTGTTTGAGTTTCTGCCTATAGGAAGGAAGGAGGAAAATGGAGACATAATCTGATTTGCCGAAGGGAGGGCGAAGGGAGGGCGGGGGAGGGCCACGTAGGCATTTTGAAAGGGAGAGTAGCAATGGTCCAGTGTTTTACCAGTGTGAGTACTACAGTCAATGTGTAGGTAGAAGTTCGGTAGCGTTTTCCTCAAACTTGCTTTGTTAAAATCCCCAGCTACAATAAATGCTGCCTCAGGATATGTGGTTTCCAGTTTGCTTAAAGTCCATTTTAGTTCCTTGAGGGCCATCGTGGTATCGGCTTGAGGGTGTATAGGTTCAGGTAGCCTATACAGGACAGTTGTAAATAAAATAAAAAACATTTGTAACTGATTAGTATGCTATTACAATAGCAACTTTAATTACTGAACAAGTAATGGCATTATTGCCACCAGCCGGCAGTCAAAAAATGGCAGCATTAGGACACTGTATATAGCTTCGTGAAATGTTAGGCTTAACATGAGAAAATGACGACCAAATAAACCTTTATCCATTAGCTGTAGCAAAGCTATACAAAAAAAATTGTGCCTAATGACTTTCGGCGATTGCCATTGATTAGGCATGAATTATTAACATTAATTGATGCATCTTGCTGACAAATTGACCTTTTTTGCAGCCTGAAAAGTTGGGACATCTGAAATGGAGCTGAAACTGTCCTGGGAAAAACGTGATGGTCACCCTAACACACATGATCAATTTAGGTAAATTTACTAGACCAGGCTACAATGCGTATTACCATGAACTTCTAATAGGCATACTGGTAGCCAGTGATTTAGTGGTAAAACAATTGGTGGGTAAAACTCTTATTGACGGTCACGGTAAAAAATAAATAAAGAAGTTATGCTCCCTGTACTTTCAATGCATTTTTCTGAAAAAGGTGAGTAAACTTGCGCTTACCCTCCAGTATGCATACAGCACTGCCGATAGCCTACCTCGGTTTTACACACGCTGTAACACACATGAACACACACAGAACAAGTAGCCTACATAAATTATAATAGCCTACATGAGTTTACTCAAAACATGTTTTACACCCTAGTTTATGAGTTGTCCATAATTCATGAATTAATGCTTGTCTTCACAGATCGAAACCGTGCCAATATGTCCTCCAAACACTGGCTTCGAGGGCATTATCACTTTTATACAACAGGTTCAAATAACGATTGACATATTTTCATTAGAAACGTTATATTGAGGAATTTATTCATACTATTTCATCCTTCCACAAGATATAGTCCGGGCACAAATCTAGGGTTGCTACCCAAGCCGGCTGGTCGTTCATTCTATTGGCTTGGTTGCTAGAGACGCGACCCAGTTGTTCAGTCTTTTTGTTCTGTGTCTATGAACCCGATCCAGTTGGTCAGTCTTTTTGTTCTGTATCTATGAACCCGACCTAGTTGTTCAGTCTTTTTGTTCTGTACCCGACCCAGTTGTTCAGTTGTTCTGTGTCAGTCTTTTTGTTCTGTATCTATGAACCCGACCTAGTTGTTCAGTCTTTTTGTTCTGTCTATGAACCCAACCCAGTTGTTCAGTCTTTTTGTTCTGTATCTATGAACCCGACCCAGTCGTTCAGTCTTTTTGTTCTGTTATGTATGGATACGCCCTAGTCGTTCGTTCTAAATGTTCCATTGCCATACTGGCTGGCAACGTTCTTATCCCTTTCTAGCCAGCCAACTACAGCTAATTTACAGTCATGTCAAACAGTGCCGCCAGAATAACAGCAAAGTAGCCACAATTGCATTTGTTTAAGCTGTTTTTTAGTGACATTTATTTGGATACATCCGTAACAATAAGCTAATGAGGCGCGTTTTTGCCCTGGCAAAGGAAATGTGCTCTCTCGTCAGGACACTGTTATTCAGAGCTAGCCAACAACACAGCTAACACAATCGCTTGAAGCTGGAGAGACTGCAAACTAGCTGCAAACTAGCTGCACTTCGTTTCGTTTGACCTTTTTTCAATTGACATTCCTTTGTATATATACATAAAAAATGATGCCAGGTTATTCATGATTTCGACTAGCTGAGAAACGCTGCCTGCCTGTCTGTCTCGTCCCGACTCCCGACACGTTCATTACTACTTGGACAGCCGGAGATCAAATTTGAAAATTGAAACAATGTTGCAAAAGTCGGAGAAACAGACAGCAAAGTTTATACAAATCTAAATGTTAGTTTAAAAGAAGTGTGAGATAATGTCTAGATGCTTTTTATAGTGAAGATCAAGTGTATAAATTGCATGGCTTGGCTGATGAGACAGTGAATTGCGTAGTCAGATGGAACAGAATAAATAGGCATTTTAATAATATCATAGATTTAGCCGGTGGTAATTTATGGAATAGACACCATCTGGAATGCGGTTTTAACCAATCAGCATTCAAGATTAGACCCACCCGTTGTATAATTGTCATTATTAAGAATTTAACAATTGAATTAGAACATTGAACTTAAACTTAACTTGGAGATCTCAAAATATACACTGTGAATGTAACTATGGCAATGTATCATTTCATTATGTTTCACCGTGAAAACAGTTCTCATGGGCACACAAATCCAAAATAATGTAGTCCTATGCCATTACAAAATCGAATGCTTCTAACCTAACTTTAAATTCTTCTAACCCGAAAGAGTCACCTTACTGTCATTATGTATATGCTACTTGTTGGATCGATTGGATGTGCATCGGTGTCTAGCTGTAGGCTAGTTGTCTAGTGATATTGTGGACCATCATCAGCTGATCTGGGAAAGAAAACAAATAATAGAGCTAAATAAGGGGTCTACTACTTCTGGCCACGGATAGCACAGAGAACATATGCGCACACCTGAGCACTCGAAACAGCTGACTGACAACAGCAAACAATGATACATCAACAGATAAATCTAATGCATTGGAATAAAAGCAGAGGTTGTTTTTTAAAATCAAGGATACTAAATGGACAGCAACTGCCACATAGAAATAAATGGTTTAAACCATAACAGACAGGTGGGGGTGTTTGTTTAATTTGGAAGCTTTTATTTTCATATTTACCACTGTAAAACATATTTACCACTGTAAAACATATTTACCACTGTAAAACATATTTACCACTGTAAAACATATTTACCACTGTAAAACATATTTGCCACTACAAATAGGGAATGGATAAATGTGCATTTTTTAGAGATCCTCCAAAGTTGGACTTTGTTGCTTTTAGGGGAGCTAATGTCTAATTCAGGGGAGCTTAACCCCCCCTTACTCCCCCGTAATTTGCACCCTGCTAGCACTACAGAAAGCCTACCATCGATTTGATCGGCATGCAACCGCATACCATAGACGTGTCACAATTTCAGCACCATGGACAGCGATCGGTAGTTTATACTTTGTGAGTGGCTGTCTGTCTGGCTGACACATTCGAGGTCTCTGGCCTCCAACCTTGCGGGGGTCCAGAGAAACTGCATTACGCCAGTATGAACAGGGTAAAACATGCACATACCATTGGATTGTATTCAAATTTCCCAAAGTATTTCATAGTTTTGATGTCTTCACTACTTTTCCACAATGTAGAATATAGTCAAAATAAAGAAAGACCCTTGAATTGGTAGGTGTTCTAAAACTTTTGACCAGTAGTGTATATGCCTAAAATATTTAGTCATGGCTCCGAATGTCTTGGACGTGAGATATAGAATACAATAGAATAGATTAGAATTTAATTGAATACTGAATAGAGCATTGCTTCCTTATTCTCAGATGGAACTTCATAATTAGGCTAGTTAGAAGTGGTAATGGCAATGTTACAATAGGCTACATGGATGGTCACACTGTCCAATATAGGCTATTAAATAAAATGCAGTAATGTCATATGGCTGCATCATTAAGCTTAAAACACATTAGCTGTTTGTTACAGCACTTATTGATCACAAAACATTGGCTTTATTGGCTGTGTGTTGTGTAATGTGGGTACAATTGAAGCCTCATACACTCAAAAAGACAGCCAAAAGTTAGTTGAATTTCCAACATGTTGTCACTATGGTTTCAAACATTTATAAGCACAGCAAAGCTCAAATAGCAGAACCAAATGACCTGGATTGCAGTTGAGATTACATTAAAAGTACATGGTGCAAGTGATCAATGCCGTTTGAGATTCTGCACAGATTATTACAGAAAATCTGAATATCTCCACAGACCTGCGACGACTTATGCATGATATCTTGAACATGCATGCTTTATATAACAAAGGAGTTGATTGATGACTTCAGGAAGCAAAGGAAACATGACCCAATCCACATCAACAGGACTGTAGTAGAGAGAGTCAGCAGTTTTAAAATCCTCTGCTGTCTATGTCCACATCAGCGAGGACTTGTCATGGACCACCAACACCAACACTCTTGTCAAGAGGGTGCAATAGCATCTCCACGTCCTAAGGCGGCTGAAGAAATTTGTCATGCCACCCCGGGTCCACGCCAAATATTACTGCTGTACCATCGAGAGCGTCCTGACCGGTTTCATCACGGCCTGGTACGGGATATAGCTCCGTCCATGACCGCAAGGCCCTTCAGCGGGTGGTGAAGACGGCCCCGAACATCACTGGACTCCATCGAGGACTCAGATTATGATTGCTAAATACTGCACAATTCAAACACTTGCCCCTCAATCCCCCCTTCCCCAAAACACGTGTAAATTGTGGACTATAAATTGTGCCTTCCTGTATTATGCTTAGGCTAAAATATTTATTCTATTCTACTGAGCCATATGCAGTTGAAGTCAGAAGTGTACATACACTTTAGCCAAGTACATTTAAACTTTAAACGTTTTTCACAATTCCTGACATTTAATCAGAGTAAAAATTCCCTGTCTTAGGTCAGTTAGGATCACCACTTTATTTTAAGAATGTGAAATGTCAGAAAAATAGAGATAATGATTTCTTTCTTTCATCATATTCCCAGTGGGTCAGAAGTTTACATACACTCAATTAGTATTTGGTAGCATTGTCTTTAAATTGTTTAACTTCGGTCAAACATTTCGGGAAGCCTTCCACATGCTTTCCACAATAAGTTGGGTGAATTTTGTACCATTCCTCCTGACAGAGCTGGTGTAACTGAATCAGGTTTGTAGGCCTCCTTGCTCGCACAGATTTTCTATAGGATTGAGGTCAGGGCTTTGTGATGGCCACTCCAATACCTTGACTTTGTTGTCCTTAAGCCATTTTGCCACAACTTTGGAAGTATGCTTGGGGTCATTGTCCATTTGGAAGACCAATTTGCGACCAAGCTTTAACTGATATCTTGAGATGTTGCTTCAATGTATCCACATAATTTTCCTTTCTCAGGATGCCATCGATTTTGTGAAGTGCACCAGTCCCTCCTGCAGCAAAGCACCCCCACAACATGATACTGCCACACCTGTGCTTCACGGTTGGAATGGTGTTATTCGGCTTGCAAGCCTCCACCTTTTTCCTCCAAACATAACAATGGTCATTACGGCCAAACGGTTCTATTTTTGTTTCATCAGACCAGAGGACATTTCTCCAAAAGTACAATCTTTGTCCCCATGTGCAGTTGCAAACTGTAGTCTGACTTTTTTATGTCGGTTTTGGAGCGGCTTTTCAGGTTATGTCGATATAAGACACGTTTTACTGTGGATATAGATACTTTTGTACCTGTTTCCTCCAGCATCTTCACAAGGTCCTTTGCTGTTGTTCTGGGATTGATTTGCACGTCTCGCACCAAAGTACGTTCATCTCTAGGAAACAGAACACGACTCCTTCCTGAGCGGTATGACGGCTGCGTGGTCCCATGGTGTTCATACTTGCGTACTATTGTTTGTACAGATGAATGTGGTACCTTCAGGTGTTTGGAAATTGCTCCCAAGGATGAACAAGACTTGTGGAGGTCTACAATACTATTAGTCTTGGCTGATTTATTTAGATTTTCCCATGATGTCAAGCAAAGAGGCACTGAGTCTGAAGGTAGGCCTTGAAATACATCCATAGGTACACCTCAAATTGACTCAATTATGTCAATCAGAAGCCTCTAAAGCCATGACCTAATTTTCTGGAATTTTCCAAGCTGTTTAAAGGCACAGTCAACTTAGTGTATGTACATTTCTGACCCACTTGAATTGTGATACAGTGAATTATAAGTGAAATAATCTGTCTGTAAACAATTGTTGGACAAATTACTTGTGTCATGCACAAAGTAGATGTCCTAACCGACTTGCCAAAAATATAGTTTGTTAACAAGAAATTTGTGGAGTGGTTGAAAAACGAGTTTTAATGACTCAAACCTAAGTATATGTAAACTTCCGACTTCAACTGTATTAACTTACATTGATAACAGTCTGTTTGCCATGACAATGAACGAGCATGGCAGAGGGGAATGGGCTAGCCCAATAGTTTCATTGAACAAAAGTATGAGTATGTTGGGACAGGAGGACTGAATGGTTTATTGGTCTATAATCAGGCATTGGGATTAAAGATATGATGCAGTATGTTTGTTTCTATTCAGCGGCAGACGAGCCACTTGGGTTGGAGCAGAACAATTCTATCATTGGTTCCTGAATCAACTAGTTGTGCAACAACCTAATAACAGTGTTTACATTACCGATCCAGGAACCAAATAAGTATTGGGGACGCATTTACAAGTTTTAGTTTGAGTGGTTGTTGTTGCAGAACAAATGGGCTATGACTTTGATGTAATGCTGGCTGAGCTGTGATAAAATATGAGCAGATTAGAGTTATTTGTTTGGACTTTCCAGAGATGCAAAATTTAAAAAAAGAGATGAGATCTCAAGAGGACAGGCAAAAAGAGACGAAGGGTTCAAAGAAGAAAGTTTGCAATTGGAGAGGAACATCCTGTGAGAAAGTTGAGAGTGATTGACACAGTTTCAATAGTTCTGTAAAATCAATACCATTGATGTATAGAAAGTCACAAGCATGGAGGATCCTATAATTATTTGATCTATTCAATTCTGTAGCCACAAGTACACTACATGTACAAAGGTATGTGGACACCCCTTCAAATTGGTGGATTCGGCTATTTCAGCCAAACCCGTTGCTAACAGGTGTATAAAATCGAGCACACAGCCATGCAATCTCCAAAGACAAACATTGCCAGTAGAATGGCCTTACTAAAGAGCTCAGTGACTTTCAGCTTGGCACCGTCATAGGATGCCACCTTTCCAACAAATTTGTGCCCTGCTGGAGCTTCCCCGGTCAACTGTAAGTGCTGTTATTGTGAAGTGGAAATATCTAGGATCAACAACGCGAAGTGATAGGCCACACAAGCTCACAGAAGGGGACCACTGAGTGGTGAAGCACGTAAAAATAATTTGTCCTCGGTTGCAACACTCACTACCAAGATACAAACTGCCTCTGGAAGCAACGTCAGCACAAGAACTGTTTGTTGGGAGCTTCATAAAATAGGTTTCCAAGGCCGAGCAGCCACACACAAGCCTAAGATCACCATACGCAATGCCAAGCGTCGGCTGGAGTGGTGTAAAGCTCGCCGCCATTGGACTCTGGAGCAGTGGAAACACTTTCTTTGGAGTGATGAATCACACTTCACCATCTGGCAGTCTGATGGACTAATCTGGGTTTCCTGGAATCCAGGAGAACACTACATGCCCCAATGCATGGTGCCAACTGTAGAGTTTGGTGTAGGAAGAATAATGGTCTGTGTTTGCTTTTCATGGTTTGGGCTAGGCCCCTTAGTACTAGTGAAGGGAAATCTTAACGCTACAGCATACAACAGCATTCTAGACAATTCTGTGCTTCCAACTTTGTGGCAACAGTTTGGGGAAGGTCCTTTCCTTTTTCAGCATGATAATGCCCCTGTGCAGAAAGCGAGGTCAATACAGAAATGGTTTGTCGAGATCGGTGTGGAAGAAGTTGACTGGCCTGCACAGGGCCCTGACCTCAACCCCATCAAACATGTTTGGGAGGAATTGGAACGTTGACTGCTAGCTCAAACTAAAGAATCTATCCTGCGAGAGTGGGACATTCAGACTAAGAGAAAGAACAAATAGATGTCTTCCATTTCTCTCTCCATGTGTATAAAGACTAACAGAGAGGGGAAGAAATACACAGGTCTACAGAGAGGCAACAGAGGAGACTGAGAGAGATGGCGATAATGGAAGCAGTTTTGAGAGAACATCAGGAGACAGGGAAGGACATTCAGGAATTAAAGACATCGGCAGAGAGGATAGATGGGATCCATGAGAGAAAGATGGAGGAGATGCACTGGGAGATTAAGATATTTAGAGAGACGGTGAGATAGGGGGCGAGTCTGAGAGGGACAGAGAGACTAATACACATGGAGAGAGAAATGGAAGACATGTGGAGGAAGATAGACTAACAGAGAGGGGAAGAAATGGCCAAAGTCAGAAAGAGATAGAGAGACTGCTACAAATGGAGAGAGAAGGAAGATATGCAGGAAGAGCTAGAGAGACTGCTACAAATGGAGAGAGAAGGAAGATATGCAGAAAGAGATAGAGAGACTGCTACAAATGGAGAGAGAGAAGGAAGATATGCAGAGAGAGAAGGAAGATATGCAGGAAGAGCTAGAGAGACTGCTACAAATGGAGAGAGAAGGAAGATATGCAGAAAGAGATAGAGAGACTGCTACAAATGGAGAGAGAGAAGGAAGATATGCAGAGAGAGAAGGAAGATATGCAGAGAGAGATTGAGAGACTTGGAGACAGGGGCGTCATTTCAGCTATACGTAGGGATGGCAAAGTGAAGCCCATTTACTGCATTCCTACTCCCACCCTTATCACCTTGACTGCTATAACTTCATTCAATCTCAGTCGAAAGGGGATTTCACATTCCGCAAACACGTCATACAGAAATTAACTGTTACGCGCTAGTTCAGCACCGGGATCAAAAACTCTAGTTTCATGTCAAGTCAAACAACAGTTACATATCTACAGCCATTTTCCACCTCTGCACTGTTTTGAGAGAAAAGTTGCGCTGTTCACTGTCTCAGAGATACTGTATATAATGACGAGACGGTCTTGTCTCTGCCCAAACAATGGGAGTCATTGTCCCAAAGGCGGGAAGACAGGCAGTCTGGTTATCGGTCTGCTTATTGTGGACAGATTTTGAGTAAACCCTATCACTTCGCCTATTCCTATGGACTATGGCTGTCCATAGTCGATATTCCCTTAACACATGCCACTTCGATACAGCTACGACCGGAAGTTCCATTTTTTCGTTGCAGGTTAGGAGAACTTACGCAGCAGGTTCAGAGAATTAAGTTAAGGTTAGGAAAATGCACTTCTAACCTGCTATTAAAAGTCACTCCGGTCGTAGCTGTATCAAAGTGGTGTGTATTTAAGGAGTACCAAAGTCCAGCCTTCCAGCCCTGCTCTGAACCGCCCGCATGGTCCTAAAGCCACGCTACTAATAATGCTACACTGCGTTTGCCTTTTAATCGGGATTGGAATGATTTTAGTAGCATATTTTAAATGGTTGGTGTTGAGCTAGGGTATGGCGACCGCCATACCCACTGAGGCCTCCGCTTGGAGAGGTTTAGAGAATGGTGGAAAGTCAGAAATAAACAATGGAGGAAGGAGAGTGAAACCAGGGAGATGGAGAGGGAGATGGAAGGACTCATAGAGAAGGTGAGAAAGGGTGATGAAGAGAAACAGAAAGGGATGGAGACACTGGCCAGAACGGAAAGAGAGATGGATGTGATGCAGAAGGAGATAGACTTAATCCATTATTCAGGAAGGTGGAGAGACAAAGGGACGAGAAATAGGACGAATTTGAAACGCAAAGAAAGATGGAACATGGAGATGCAAGAACAAAATAAATTATATAAAAGACAGGAGATTAGAGAGGTGAGGCAACACATGGAGAAAGAGAGAAATACAAATTCAACAACTGAGAAACAGAATAAAAACATAACAAACAAGCTGGATGAAAGTGGCGAAGAGAGAGAGAGAGAGAGAGAGAGAGAGAGAGAGAGAGAGAGAGAGATAGAATGACAATGACAGTGGTTCAATGACACAAAGACTAAAATGTCGGGGGGAGGAGAGGAAATTGTGGGAGGAAAGAGAGACAGAAAAACAGAAGGCACAGTAAGACATAAAAGAGAGAAAAAAACGATCTAATACAAAGCATGTTTAGGGACGATGACAAAGAAACGACAATGAGAATTGAAAATATAGAATATCAGAGAAAAAAGAAACAGAGATAACACTTGAGCATTACCTAAAAACAATAGTGAAAAGTGATGTGGACAAAGTCATGACAACAAAAGGGAAAGAGGAGAGAGAGGAGGAGGAAAGAGAGATCAAACTGAATGAAAGTGACAAGAAGAGAGAGAGCGACAAAGACAGAAGGAAGTGACAACAATGGCGGATAGAAGAGCAATTGGGCAAGAAAGAGAGGACGGGAGAAGAGAGTAAAACATACATATTTAATGAAAAGCTTGTTTAACTAGGCGTGTCAGTTAAGAACAAATTCATATTTACAATGACGGCCAAACCCGGACGACGCTGAGCCAATTGTGCGCCGCCCTATGGGACTCCCAATCACGGCCTGATGTGATACAGCCTGGACAAGGAAGATACAACAGTAGATACATTGATAATTGAGGAGGTATGGAGTCAGAGAGGGAAACAATTTCAAACATCAGGGAACAAAGAAAAAGGGACAAACCACTTAAGAGCTATCTTGTGATGACAACGGGGGGAAATTGGAGACAGAGGAGGGAGGAAAGAGCGATAAAGACAGACAGAATAACAGAAAAGACAGCATGGCTACATGAATTTAAAAGCTTTCAAGATGTAAAAAATAGACAAAGACAGGGAGATAGAGCAGAAGAAAATGAAGGCAATGGAGAGAGAGTGAGAATCCAGAAAGAGGAGGAGAAACAAACAGAAAGAACAAGAAAAGCTCATTTACTTGGAGAGGAAAAGAGAAGAGTCAAGACAAGTAGTAGAAGAACAAAGGAAGTCCAAAGAGAGCTGGATGACAGGCAAAAACAGATAGAGAGGGAGACAGGATGGCAAGGGTAAAGGATGAAACAGAGAGTATTATAATTCAAATACAGCGAGAACAAGCTAAATAAATTGTGGGGAACAGCAGAGTCAAGCCAATGAGAGGAGGAAAGGTGGAAGGTAACTACTCAGCAAATGGATGAAGAGAAAAGGAAAAATCCAGAAAGTGGAGAAGAAACTGATGTGGAAATGCAAGAAAGACAACAAGAGATTGGTCATGAAGAAAAAAAACCCAGACAGAACTAGAAAAAGCAAGGGAGAGAACGAGAGAGCGAGTACAAGATGAAAATAAAAGGATGTGAGGATGAGGGTAACAAATAGATGGAGAGAAAAGAGAGAGAAAGTGGTGCAAAATGAATCAGAGAGGAGGGGAATTGGAGAGCAGAGGTTACACATTTAGCAATACAATTAAATTGTGTATAGAGGCAGAAAAACAGCTAGTATTAAAACAGCAGAGGAAGATGGAGACAGAGATGGGGGAAAAAGAGCAGAGTTAAAAGGTGGAAGAACAGCTTGAAGAACAGTTGAATAGGGCAAGACAGGCAGAGGCAGAGAAACATGGAGAATTAGAGAAAGCGAGGAAGATGGAGAGAGAAGGAAGAAAGACAAGAACAGATTGAAAGACAAAAGAGTCAAGAAAATTGAGTGGCAGAGCAAAGAGGAAATGAGGACAGAAGAGAGTAAGGAAGATGTTGAGGGAAACAATAATATAGAGAAAAAGAAAAAGCGTCAGGAGGAAAACCAGCTGGGGAAATTATAAGATCGAAAAAAGAAACAAACTGAAAATCGAGAGAACTTTTCCGAGGAGGAAGGTGATAACTAATGTCGTGTCTTTGGCTATGACGGATTAAGTGATATGACATGCTATTCTATAAAATAATTTCTCTGTAATTAATATTACCTAATTAAGCTAATCATGTAAATGTAATTAACTAGAGAGCTGGGGCACCATGAAGGAATATTTATAGAGCTGTTATCTTCCGAATATACTCTTAAAGACCTAGTAATATTTTACATCAATAGCAGTCAATATTAATCGTCATCTTAATTCAGTCTCATCTGAAAGTTGTAAATTCTTGATTATCTGCACGAACCCTGGCTAACAAGTTGAATCAGCAATACAAAATTGGGTTTAATTATTTATTTACTAAATACCTAACTAATCACACAGAATTACACTTACACATAATTAAATCATAACTTGATTACAAATTACATCATAAAGGAAAACGTCCCTAGTGGGCCGAACAGATATGACAGCTGGTTACACAAAAGAAAAGGGCTGGGTTTGAGTGAAAGAGCGGGAAGACTGAGGAACAATGGGCGAAGCTGTGCTATCGTAAATACAGTACCTTATGCATTCTAAATTACTACCCATTTGGAAAAGGAAAATGCAATAAATATTTACTCTGAGCTGTGCTTCGGTAGGTTGGTGGTAGATGGAAGGCCGTGTTGCCCAACCGAGTCCTTTGTCCTTTGAAGAATGTCTCAGGTTGTCAATTGGATACGTTGTAGTAACGTCGTTGTGTGATAGACGGGATACTCTGTCTGTTCCTTCCTAACCCTCATTTGCTGCGGCTGTTGCTAACTCAATGGCTAGGAGGTATCACTTCTGTAGTGAATAAGAGTTCAAAGTTCATACCATTCGCAACCAAAGCTCACGCTGATGTTGGCTTCGTTCTGTAGTTATTATCTGAACCATTCTGACATCGGACCGTCGTCCTCACATCCTCGGAACAGGAGGTTACATTGTCATCAAGGCTTTATATAGGAAGGGAGAGGAGGCGTGTTTGAAAAGTTTTATAGCCCATGTCCCTTCACAGGGACGGGCCACTGATTGAGCAGAGCCCTACCTTATGAAAACCCAAATCTCACATTTTAGAAGCTAAAATCACATTTCATCCCATCACGAATAATTTATATTCAAACATTTATATTGAACAACAATTCCATGTGAATCCGATAACTCTGATGTGTAGACTTTCCACTGTAATGTTTTTGTCATCTTATCATTGATGAGAATGTCTCCGATGACAACCGAACTGACATCATATTCATTAAGTTCCACCGCATATGTTCAATTGGTCGGATTACCAAAATATAGTTAATTTCCCCCCACCTTCTGATGTTCCCAGAATCTCTATGTTAACCAAGGGTTTTGCAAATGTAACATCAGTAGGGTAGAGAGAGGAAAAAGGGGGGAAGAGGTATTTATGGCTGTCATAAACCTACCCCCAGGCCAACGTCATGACACTAAGTTATACAGCATAGGTAAGTTAGTTGCTTCCATCTCTTCCACTGAAGTCAAAATGCCAGAGAAGCTGGTGTTTGGAGGATATATTGGCATGGGTGTTGTTTGGCCCGAGATGAAGTCGATGGCCAGCAAACCGTGCCAATATACCTTCAAACACTGGCTTCGAGGGCATTATCAATTTTATACAACGGGTGATCAACATATTTAAATAGTGATTTACATATTTTCATAAAAAACGTAATTTTGATGAATTTATTAATACTATTTCATCCTTACACAACATATAGTCCCGACACAAATCTAGGGTTGCTACCCAAGCTGGCTAGTCGTTCGTTTTATCGGATCGGTTGCCAGAGATGCGACCCAGTCGTTCACTCTTTTTGTTCTGTGTCTATGGACGCGACCCAGACATTTGTTCTAAATGTTCCATTGCCGTATTGGCTGGCAATGTTCTCATCCCTTTCTTGCTAGCTAGCCAACTACGGATAACTTACAGTCATCCAGAATAACAATAGTAGCGGCATTTGCATTTGTTTAAGCTGTTTTCTAGTGACATTTATTTGGATACATCCATAACAATGAGCTGAGGTGCGATTTCGCCCTGGCACAGAAAATGTGCTCTCTCGTCAGGAAACTGTTGTTCAGAGGAGCTAGCCAACAACACAGCTAACACAATCACTTCAAACTGAAGCTGGAAAGACTGCAAATGAGCTGCACTTCATTTCGTTTGACCATTTTTCAATTGACATTTCTTTGTATACATCCATACAAATTATGCCAGCTGATTCATGATTTCGACTAGCTGAGAAACGCTGCCTGCCTGTCTGTCTCATACCGACACGTTCATTACTATGAGACAGCTGGAGATTGAATTTGAATATTGAGACAGACAGCAAGATTTATACAAATCTCCGCTGTTGAAAATGAAATGTTGGTCTAAAAGAAATGTGAGATAATGTCTAGATGCTTTTTATAGTGGAGATCAAGTTTATGAATTGCCTGGCTGGGCTGATGAGACCGTGGATTGCGCTGTCAGATGGAACAGAATAAATAGGCATTTTAACGTCATAGATTTAGCCGGTGGTAACTTGTGGAATTGACATGGTCTGGAATGCGGTTTTAACCAATCAGCATTCAGGATTAGAACCACCCGTTGTATAAATACTTTATAGTGTTGGATTCAACATTTTGAACATTGAGATATTAAAGACATGATAGATCAGATGCATAGTATATTAAGGAGTGAAAGAGACTGAGTCTCTGTAGAAAGACAGATAGCTGTGGAATGTGTTGGGTGGAGAAGAGGAGAGCAATGTGTTAATATACAGGGGAGACAGATGGACATCTGTGGATTAGTTGAGGTCAGGAGGTGAGGACAAGTCCACTGAAGGGAGTAATAAGGGTTTGGTATTTTGTTACACTTTTCCTGTTATTAAACCATAAGATGTAAGGATTGGAGAGAAGGAGGAGTGTCTTAAGTGGGATATATATATCTGGATGAGAGAAATGTTGGGTTGTCTGAATTACAGCTGTACAGAACCTTTGGGAAGAATTAAACTTGGTTAAAGCTTCTCTAGTGTCCTTGAGTTATTTACTCTGAAAAAGAAGAACCTAACAATAGTTAATTACGTTCCTTTTTTGAGAAAGGAAGTAAAAATGTCATGACTTAGGTATTATTTCAATATACAATACCAGTCAAACGTTTGGACACACCTACTCATTCAAGGGTTTTTCTTTAGTTTGACTATTTCCTACATTGTAAAATAATAATGAAGACCTCAAAACTATGAAATAACACATATGGAATCAAAAAAGTGTTAAACAAATCAAAATAGATTTTATATTTGAGCTTCTTCAAAGTAGCCACCCTTTGCCTTGATGACAGCTTTGCACACTCTTGGCATTCTCTCAACCAGCTTTACCTGTAATACTTTTCCAACAGTCTTGAAGGAGTTCCCACATATGCTGAGCACTTGTTGGCTGCTTTTCCTTCACTCTGCGGTCGAACTCATCCCAAACTGATTTTCTTTTGCCTTTTTGTGAGGAAAAACTGAACTCAAACACATTCTGTATATAAATGTTTTTTTTATGATTATGGAGGTCAGGTCATTTGATGCAGCACTCCATCACTCTCCTTCTTGGTCAAATAGCCCTTACACAGCCTGGAGGTGTGTTTGGGGTTATTGTCCTTGTCATGCCCTGACCTTTGATATCCTTGTTTTTCTATATATTTTGGTTAGGTCAGGGTGTGACTAGGGTGGGTATTCTAGTTTTTGTACATTCTATGTTTTGTATTTCTATGTTGGCCTGATATGGTTCCCAATCAGAGACAGCTGTTTATCGTTGTCTCTGATTGGGGATCATATTTAGGCAGCCCTTTTTCCCACTTTCTGATGAGGGATCTTGTCTATGTTTAGTTGCCTGTCAGCATTATTTTGTATAGCATTTAGTTTGTTCTATTTAGTTGGTTTGTTCGGTGTATATTTATTAAAAGGAATATGTACGCATACCACACTGCGCCTTGTTCCGAGCCTTACGACGAACGTGACAGTCCGGTTGAAAAACAAATGATAGTCCCACAAAGCACAAACCAGATGGGATGGCGAATCGCTGCAAGAATGCTATGGTAGCCATGCTGGTTAAGTATGCCTTGCATTCTAAATAAATCACAGACAATGTGATTAGAGTGTGTACATTATCTGAGAGTAACTTACTTTTTTTTTACTACTATGTATATTTTTCCATAGTTGCTTGTCAAATGTCAACAGTATATAATTCTACTAATGTGTGAAACTCTAACTTCTAATCTTTCTGTTCTGTTTCTCAGATTGAATGCTTTCAACTGACTTGGCATATATGCTGCTCCACCACACTTTACCCTCTCAATTCATGTATTCTTTGCTTTCCTATTCAGACACTGGCCTCCCTCTCAGACGCCAGAGCTTCTTTCCTGCCTTCTCCACCTGAGTTCCATATGCTACCTTCATCCCTTGGATTGGTTCATCATCCATACACCTTTATCTTTCTATTATTGTCATTTGTCAAGTTTTTTTGCAAGTGCTTACTTTAAAAAAATGTTATCATGAGTAGTTGATTTTTTTCCACCACCAGGGGGCAGTGCAGGTCTACTAAAGTGAGGACAGGGGAGCTTGAGGTGAGGTACTGTAAATGAGCGACACAGAGTTTCCATCTGAGGTATACCAAAGTGTTTTTACCGAAAAGGCTCAGACTTTTCTGTTTCCATCTACGCAGGTCGGCACCCATGACTCACTGGGCC
Source organism: Oncorhynchus tshawytscha (assembly GCF_018296145.1). Classification (NCBI taxonomy): domain Eukaryota; kingdom Metazoa; phylum Chordata; class Actinopteri; order Salmoniformes; family Salmonidae; genus Oncorhynchus; species Oncorhynchus tshawytscha. The sequence continues at coordinate 19,164,551 of NC_056461.1, forward strand.
ATGGCTCCGACAGACCTGCTCTTACTTGGGGCCAAAGCCAGGCCACTGGTACTTTTCAGCAGGCATATATATAACAATGGATAACTGTGAACTTGAAAACCTACTCACAGAGCAACTGTCTTCATAATGCAGAGGTTGTTGATTCTACTACTCAAGTCTTTAGTGTCACACTGCTGATGGAAACACAATTACACTAGAGCTGACGGTAACATACAACACTGGCGACAGACACCCTGGTGTGTTAGGTGGAAGGAAATGCAGCACTACAGTAGTAGCCTAGTAGTAGAACACCTCACCCTCCCCCCAGTAGTAGCCTAGTAGTAGAACACCTCACCCTCCCCCAGTAGTAGCCTAGTAGTAGAACACCTCACCCTCCCCCAGTAGTAGCCTAGTAGTAGAACACCTCACCCCCCCCCAGTAGTAGCCTAGTAGTAGAACACCTCACCCTCCCCCAGTAGTAGCCTCCCCCAGTAGTAGAACACCTCATCCTCCCCCAGTAGTAGCCTAGTAGTAGAACACCTCACCCTCCCCCAGTAGTAGCCTAGTAGTAGAACACCTCACCCTCCCCCAGTAGTAGCCTAGTAGTAGAACACCTCACCCTCCCCCAGTAGTAGCCTAGTAGTAGAACACCTCACCCTCCCCCAGTAGTAGCCTAGTAGTAGAACACCTCACCCTCCCCCAGTAGTAGCCTAGTAGTAGAACACCTCACCCTCCCCCAGTAGTAGCCTAGTAGTAGAACACCTCACCCTCCCCCAGTAGTAGCCTAGTAGTAGAACACACCCTCCCCCAGTAGTAGAACACCTCCCCTCCCCCAGTAGTAGCCTAGTAGTAGAACACCTCACCCTCCCCCAGTAGTAGCCTAGTAGTAGAACACCTCACCCTCCCCCAGTAGTAGCCTAGTAGTAGAACACCTCACCCTCCCCCCAGTAGTAGTAGTAGAACACCTCACCCTCCCCCAGTAGTAGCCTAGTAGTAGAACACCTCACCCTCCCCCAGTAGTAGCCTAGTAGTAGAACACCTCACCCTCCCCCAGTAGTAGAACACCTCACCCTCCCCCAGTAGTAGCCTAGTAGTAGAACACCTCACCCTCCCCCAGTAGTAGCCTAGTAGTAGAACACCTCACCCTCCCCCAGTAGTAGCCTAGTAGTAGAACACCTCACCCTCCCCCAGTAGTAGCCTAGTAGTAGAACACCTCACCCTCCCCCAGTAGTAGCCTAGTAGTAGAACACCTCACCCTCCCCCAGTAGTAGCCTAGTAGTAGAACACCTCACCCTCCCCCCAGTAGTAGCCTAGTAGTAGAACACCTCACCCTCCCCCCCCAGTAGTAGAACACCTCACCCTCCCCCAGTAGTAGCCTAGTAGTAGAACACCTCACCCTCCCCCCAGTAGTAGCCTAGTAGTAGAACACCTCACCCTCCCCCAGTAGTAGCCTAGTAGTAGAACACCTCACCCTCCCCCAGTAGTAGAACACCTCACCCTCCCCCAGTAGTAGAACACCTCACCCTCCCCCAGTAGTAGCCTTGTAGTAGAACACCTCATCCTCCCCCAGTAGTAGCCTAGTAGTAGAACACCTCACCCTCCCCCAGTAGTAGCCTAGTAGTAGAACACCTCACCCCCCCCCCAGTAGTAGCCTAGTAGTAGAACACCTCACCCTCCCCCAGTAGTAGCCTAGTAGTAGAACACCTCACCCTCCCCCAGTAGTAGCCTAGTAGTAGAACACCTCACCCTCCCCCAGTAGTAGCCTAGTAGTAGAACACCTCACCCTCCCCCAGTAGTAGCCTAGTAGTAGAACACCTCACCCTCCCCCAGTAGTAGCCTAGTAGTAGAACACCTCACCCTCCCCCAGTAGAAGCCTAGTAGTAGAACACCTCATCCTCCCCCAGTAGTAGCCTAGTAGTAGAACACCTCCCCCCCCCCAGTAGTAGCCTAGTAGTAGAACACCTCACCCTCCCCCAGTAGTAGCCTAGTAGTAGAACACCTCACCCTCCCCCCCAGTAGTAGCCTAGTAGTAGAACACCTCCCCTCCCCCCAGTAGTAGCCTAGTAGTAGAACACCTCACCCCCCCCCAGTAGTAGCCTAGTAGTAGAACACCTCACCCTCCCCCAGTAGTAGCCTAGTAGTAGAACACCTCACCCTCCCCCAGTAGTAGCCTAGTAGTAGAACACCTCACCCTCCCCCAGTAGTAGCCTAGTAGTAGAACACCTCACCCCCCCCCCAGTAGTAGCCTAGTAGTAGAACACCTCCCCCTCCCCCAGTAGTAGCCTAGTAGTAGAACACCTCACCCTCCCCCCAGTAGTAGCCTAGTAGTAGAACACCTCACCCTCCCCCCAGTAGTAGCGTAAATGTTAACCAGGATTTCACATGAAACATCCACTGCTGCGTTCCTGCTCAGCAAACCCCAGCGCGACAGACTCACAGACACACAGTAGCAATGCAGCCTCTGTAGACTGCCTTAAAGGTTGGGTGTAGAGGAGGGGACAGTTTGGGACATTTCGATCCAAGAGCCAGAGCACCTCAGCCAGTGCAACGTTTTTTAACTCTTACCGTTCAAGTAGTCAGTGTGGGGCACCATGCGTCATGTATTATTGCAGTAGTGGTTGTACAGCGCCATGTGGAGGCACATCAGAAAGGGTTATTACAGAGGAGGTGTGCGTGTCAAATATCCCATCTGCAGAAGAACTAAGATCCAAGGATATTTCCATCTAAAAATCAGACTGACAAATGCGATATGTGCTGGCTTATGGCTCATATAAATCATGTTTTATACAATGTAGACAGTACTGAGATGTGCAAATTCAGCGGTTGTTCTGTTCTCAGATCCGGTGTGTATTTTCATGTCAGAACCTTCCAGCAGTGCAGGTGGTGTAACCTGTCGGAAGGAACACCATCTCCTGTCATTGCTATCAATATCACCACAGATGCTCTGTAAGTGTTTTCTCTGGTCTTGGATGTGGAGCGGCATCGTGGCAGCCCAGGGGTGATTGATCGGCTCTCCCTGGCCCATCTGGAGGATACCCTGCTGTGGCTCGGTCCAAAGCCTTGCGGTCTCAGTTCTGTCAGTCTGAAGGGATTGAGGGTGAAGGGATTGAGGTTTTCACACGTACACACATGCACAAACGCATACATTACACACACAGGTGGAGACCAGTGGAGGCACTCCTCAGAGGGGTAAGGGGAGGACCATCCTACTCAGTGAATTTAATAAAAATACGAAAAATGGAATACTGATCCTTTTTAGATAAAACTATACTAAACGTCAAGTAACTGATTAAAACACATGAAGGTAGCACCATGGTGTAGACAAATGGTGTGTGGCTGCTATGAAAGTGAACTGCGGGTGATCAGACTGTATTCATTCCGCAGGTTCTGTTGCAAAACATTTCTTAAATAGAAGCAAACGGAACGAAACCGGGAGGGACCTACCTGAATTTCTCCAATTGAAACTCTTGTTTTAGTATGAACTTGCAGTGTTTGGACTAACTGTTTGGACTAATGATTACTGCCAGATCAGCTAGATGCAGGCAAAACTGTAAAGCAGTATTGAATGTGTCACCTTGATTACTCCAATTTGTCTCTCGACCTACGCACCTGTATTATAAACTTTCATTTGTGATGGGTATAGGGCAAATTCAAGTATCATGTAGTAGCCTAAACCTATCAACAACAAAAAACGTCCTCCCTAATCTTAAACGGCACCGACTGCCACTGGTGCACACACACACACACACACACACACACACACACACACGTGTCCTTTAGTGCACACCTGGCATTGCTGCTAGTGTCTGAGTTTAGATCCCAGTGTCTCCTGCAGGTCAGAGCACAGCTGTGTGTGGAGGTAAGAAGGGTTGTATGTAGTGTAGCAGGGTTGTGCAGAGGTCAACTCCAACCACTGAGATGAGGTCCATTGTGATCTTTCTGGTTGAAACAACTTGTCAAGATCTTCCTTGAAATTGGAATCTCTTTGAACATAATGATCTTTTGCCCTGTACAAAGACCCCTCAAGAGTATTTTGCTACTTTAAATGGAGTCAATTGGCAATAACTCAGTTTCTTTATTTTGACCTGGCATTGTGCTGCTTATGTAATTAGTCAGACTGTTTCTTCCAAAGTTCAACTGCTGCAGTCTCTGATCTGCAAAAAACACATGGCACGTACGGCTGCTTTCTCTGCGTGCTCATTTCTTAATGCTAGAAAACAGTGGAGGCTACTGAGGGGAGGACGGCTCATAATAATGTCTGGAATGGAGTGTAACGGAGGGAATGGAGTGAATGGAATGGTATATGGTTGATGCCATTCCATTGACTCCAGTCCAGCCATTATTATGAGCCGTTCTCCCCTCATCAGCCTCTGCTGGAAAACGGTTTGTTTCAATCCTCATGCCATTGTGTGTCTGCCTGAGTGTCTGCCTCACATTTATTTCTCCTTGAGTCAATAACACAGTATCTGGAGTGTTATTGGCTCTAGTCACTGAATCAACATTGTTCAGACTTATTCTCAAAAGTCACTGAACTCTGTCACAAAACACATGCACTACACATAATCCTGAATAAACAGATCTGAAACAAGGAATGAATGTAGAAGATGGCTTGTTACCAGGAGGAGATTGGCATAGTTTGATTGGCATGGTTTGTTTTGCAACGAGGAAACAATAACCTGCGCCTGTACATAAGAAACATGGCTCCCAACAACACAGACAAGAAAGTAACTGTCAGCCTGTGACGGGCTGCCGACACATTGTCCTCCTCTTTCTGTTCAGCCTGGGCTCCCTGTGACACAAAATCATTACACGACCCAGTACACTCCATCTTACCCCCTCTTTATTTTCCTACAAAAATATTTCACCTTAGAAAAGACGGCTGAGAAATGTACATGTTTTTTGTTGTTGCAACTGCCATAGAACGTTTCACCTCAAATAGATCTGTATATATAGACTGTAAGTAAATATATCTTAGCAATATTCATAAATCTAGTTGTGTTTTGAGTGGGTGCCCTCCTCTCAGCAGGCAGGTCTCTGGTGGATATTCATGTCCAGTCACTGTACTGGTACCCAGACATCCTCCTATCCTTAGCGATAGTTCATGTTAGGAGAGACAATGGAGAAGGAGAAATGGCGCAGCTGGGTGACCGCTGGGTATCGCTGACAGCTGCAGTGGCCACTGACCTGACCAGACCAAGGCATCATGAAAACCCCATCAAGCACATCCCCGAGTAGGGCTCGACCACAATCCCTCTGTGCTTATTACAAAAATACATCCTAATAATCAATGCTAACGGGTTACCCTCTCTGATAACGGCAGGAGGTGCGACTGTATCTCAGCTGAGAACAAAAAGAAAGATACAGGGGCCAAGGTCTCAAAAGGGCACGCGAGTCCAGTCAAGGAGGGAGAGTCAGTGTCATTACAGGAAGTAGTGTCCATTCCATCCAGATAGCCTTGACATTAGAAACTCAGTGAGAGAACAAGCTGTCCAATTATAGTGGAGTGTTCATCCGACCAGCCCACACATTACCAGTTGAATGAGTGAGAGGAGACAGATACATTTGTCCAGCTAGCTCAGACTGTAAAAAACGCACACGGAGTGGTCTGTGTGTGTGTGTGTGTGTGTGTGTGAGGGTTCTTAAAGTAACTTTCCAGTAAAAAAACACATTTAAAAGTTAATATTCTGCTAACTCATACGCAAATAATGCTGTTGACTCATCCTATACTAGTATTTGTGGCCAAAGCATAAATTGGAGACAAAACACTTGAAAAACCCAACCTCAAACAGTTAAAAAAATGCTTGGTTATTTCCTCAGAGAGGATGGTCATCTTCCTGAGGAGGATGAGCTAGCCAATCAGTGGTCTAGTCGTGTGAATATTTTTAATGACCGGTATACGCCAACACTATTCTGTTGTTGGGGCACGCCCCACAACATTCCAACTGAGAAAAGCTGTTTTTTAACATAATACATTTTTTGGGGGAAGGAAAACTTTCACTAATATTGTAATTAATAATAGGTCATATTTCACAGAAATCCCAAAACACTGGAGAGTTACTTTAAACTCTTATAGTGATTGCAGAAACAAGGGGACAGGGAGCACAGCATCCCAGAGGACCACTCTCCTTCTAGACTGCTTAGTCACGGAGGGACATTTTGCTATAAACTTGTTATCATTATCATCATCAAGTTGATATACTATTTCCATTATCGTCACGTTATCACATTTCTAATTCAATCCAGTATCATAATTTAAACATCATTCATTTGAAAGCATATTGATCCATTGAGAAAGATTTGGTATAATAAATAAAACAAATTAACAATGAGGATCCCAATTAAGATAACAATAACAACAAATTCCTCCAGTCATCGTTTTGATTCGATGGTGTAGCTGGTCTGGCAGTACCCAGGCGAAAAGCCCCTTAAGCCACTCCCCCGCTCTCAGCAGATTGGCTGCTGTACTTCCTGTCACAGAGTGAGGCCGCTCCCCTCTGCTTACATCATAGAGGGACGTAGGATAGTACCCCAGAGAGAGTCAAGAGGGCAAGTAGCCAGAGGGGGGAGGGGGAGGGCTGGGCTCCCAAGGGCGAGGCAGAGTTGGAGGTGCAGGAGCACACCTCGTAGCCGTTTTCGGCGTGGTCGGCGTGGTGCTGCCCGTGTAGCCGCGTGTTAGCCGTGTTATTGGCCTCTGTGGCTGGGGAGTCCGACTGCATCTCTGTACACACCAGCCAGTCCTTTCCTATGGACCGTGGGTACCCAGCCTCCACCTCCATATCACTGCCCACCACACGCCAGTACTCCTTCCCCTTGAAGAAGTATGAGGAGCCTTAATGAAAAGAGGAAGAAGACAAAGAGGCTGCATAAGTGAAAAAGAGGGTGTGACGATTGATTTTGCTATGGTAATACATCAGTCACTTGATTCTGTCTTGCAGTTTTTCGTCCAGTCCCTCTCTCTATTCACCAGTTTGTTTTCCCACACTAGTTCGTATTCCCACAACAAACTCTCATTCTCTTCCTCTCTCTCAAATATAATCACCCCCCCCTCATCTGTCTCCTGTGTCTCTATAAGCAGCGATCTCTTCCTCTCTTCCTCTCTTCCTCTCTCTCCCTTCCTCGCTCTTATCCTCACTAGCACTATCTCTCCCACTCTTTCCATCCCTGCCACCACATCCACCTCTCTCCCTGAGGTCTTTGATGTGCTTCCAGTTCCCAGGCCCCCCAGGGTCCACGTGTGTATGTATGAATCCTCTGGTGGCTCAGACTGTGTCCTGTGCTCACCGACACCAAACAGCTCCGAGCAGGACCTCTAGAGTTGGCGACGGTACAGAGCCCAGCACACGGAGGAAAGCGCTTACATACACTCAGCCACAGGAGTCGCTACAGGGGAGAAAGGATCTAACTGGCTCATGTGGAGACTCGGCTGGAGCTTGCCATGCGTGTGTGTGTCTATGCACTGTAGAGTGAGTGTGTAAAATGGCTGTGTGTGTTACTGAAGAAGGGGTTTTGATAACTTGTGGTCACTATACTGTATGAATATGTTTGATAAGCTATTGTATGTATTTGTAGCTACATTATATGCTTGTTTGTGTGTGTGTGTGTGTGTGTGTGTGCGCGTGCGCGCTTGAGTTTCTGTGAGACAGATAGAGAGGTGAGGGCTGTATACTGCATGTGTGCTTTGGTGTGATATGACTTACCAATGTGTCAGACTGAGTGTACTTTAATTACTGTTAGACTGGCGCTCCACTGGTTAGGGTCTGACTGAGATAGGCATGAGTAAGGAGCTCACTGCTGAAAGTACTGTGCAATAGCTGGGACATGATGCCCTAGCACCCCCCCCACACACACACACACACACACACTCCAGCTGCAGGCGATTGCTGCCATGACAACTCAACAATGAAAACACAGGCTCAGCAATGAAAACACTATGGTTGAATCCCAAATGACACCCCATTCCTTATACAGTGCACTACTTTTGACCAGAGCCCTATGGGCCCTGGCTGAAAGTAATGCACTAAATAGGGAACAGGATGCCATTTGGGACACAGCACCTATCATTCCCAGATCACACTCCAGGTCAAAAGACCGAATATCAAATGACATGTTAGGGGCCGTCTGCATTGAGGGCTTTAGAATGCATAGCGGCGTCACCAGGACTGTAGTTTAGGCAGGCTTGACTGACCAATGACCTGGGCTGTTTTTGACTAGATTAGTCTCCAGTCTGAGAGAGTTAGAGGGCAAGGGGGTTGGAGAGGAAAAGGACCCAGTGTGGGTTAGTAGTGGATATACTGTAGAAGTAGACCTGTCAGGACCCTGAGGACATACACTCAGGTACTCCATTCTTTTTTACTAATGCTTCCATTCTTTTTGTGTACTGTCAAGTGCAGTGTACTGAATGTGTTTTTCAGCTTGTATTTAGTTTTACGAAGTGAGCGATATGTGTATATGTAGTGAGTAAATGTGTGTGTTTAGTATGTTGATCTGTGTGTGTCTAATACTCACCGTCAGACCATCGCATGGCGTCGTCTAGTGGGGACGGGATCCCCTTCCACAGTGTGCTGTCTTTTGGGTAGCCCTGATCCATATGCCGTAGATGGTCGTCATAGCGCCAGTAACGGTTGTCCTTGAAGAAGTAGGTCTTGTCATTGTGGAGCCACACAAAGGCCGCGTCTACGCCCTCCATAGGCAGGCCGAAGTCACTGATTGGCCGAGGATAACCCTCCTCCACGTTGTTGTCCTTGAATATCCAATACTTTAGTCCTGAGGAGGCGGGACAAAGGAACGTCAATCAACAAGAGTGAACTGGATAACTTGTTTAATTTAATAACTCAACTGAATGAAAATGACTTGTGATTAAATGTGTTTTGTGATTAAACTAATTCAATTGACTGAAATATAGAGATTCAGGTTTTTACCAAGATACAGGTTTTTACCAAGATACAGGTTTTACCAAGAGGTGTTCTTGTTTTTGTGCTTTGGTAATCTTGATTGTATTTTAAACTCTCTGTTATCCACAAAACCGTCAAAAACACGCTCCAAGGCCAATGATGACACATGAAAGCAGCAATCAGCAGTTACACAATAACAAAGTGTTTCCCTACCAGTGTTTTGGTAAAAGGCTGAGGGATGCAGCCGGAGAAATGTAACCACTCTGAAATTCATTGACAGAGCTATGGTTCCAAGGACTGACCATCCATGATATAAAATGATAGTTTTAACCATGTTTGTGGCTATATAGTGTTTGTTTACATTAGCTTTATTTACAAACATCGGAGTAAAACAAGCTTATATTTTGTGTTCTGATGGGGTGTGACAGTTGAACCTATGAGCTCATGAGGCATTTTATAAGTTATATCCTTCAAGAATCAATGGGCACAGATCATACATTTATAAGTCCACAAATGGAAGTAGCAACTGATAGACCTCTTTTCATGTGTTTCTCAGAACACATTCACCTTCCTTTGACCAGCCCATCATTGGGATCATAGCTGCCCTCCCTGCCTCAACCACGTCCACGGCAGAGTTTCCGAGTTATGTACCTTTGAAGAAGACGATCTTGTGGTCCCCAGGTCTCTCGTAGACAGCGTCCACACTGTCCAGGTTGGTAGGCAGGCCTCTCCAGAACCTGTGGGTCTGAGCCGGACGCAGAGACACCAGGTGCTTCTCCCGTGTCAGACGCCAGAAATACTTCCCTAGGAGGAAAATAGAGAAAGTAAAAGAAAAGTAGGAAGGAAATGTTTTTTAAAAAGTGGAAGAGAGAATACAAAAGTCCTTCTCTCTCTGTTTAAGTGTGTGTGTGTGTCTGTACAGGATTGTGCACTGTATGTGGAGTGTGTGTGTGTGTTTGTATGCATTGTATGTGTGTTAATTGTAAAATAAGATAAATGGTCCACAGGGAAAACATGTGTGGACACCTCAGGGCATATTGTACCCAGGCAGGCACACAGCTGGCGGATCCAACCAAGCGAACAGGGAGAAGCAGATTCAGCCTAGCTCCCAGTATCTGTGTCGGACTGCCTTAGTCTAAGTTTGTCTGAGTTTAGTCACAGCCTGTGCATTATTACTTTGTAATCTGCAGCTCTACAGGGTATTAACAGCGTCCATACATACTTAACTTTAATTATTACCAGGAGTTCTCTTGAGGTTAACCGATGTTAATTAAGATTTTTTTTTTTGCAAGAGAGACGTGTCTCATATAACCTTATAACTGGACAGTAAAATGTATCGAATTGATTGTGTGAGTCAGATGGAACTGGGGGCCCCTCTAGGGCTATCCCCTGTTTTGGTGTGAAGGTGTGTGTGTAACTCAGAGAGATATGCTTGGCTGGGTTCTATATTGATCGCAGGCAGCGCCACACTCTGTTTTCTCTCCTTTCTGGCCTCTCTCTGTACCTTTGAAAAAGAAGGCCTCTCCACGAATCTGGGCCACTGCATCGAAGTGACTTGTGCACCTGTTAGGGGCATCTCGTGCCGGCCTAAGAGAAGAAAGAAAGGGAGAGAGGGGGAGGGGAGAGAATGAGAGGGGGAGCGAGAGACAAAAGTGAATTATATAATTAATTGAAGAAACGAAGACAGAATGTTCTGTACACCAAACCACTTCTCTATCCCCAGTCAGACGTACTGTAATGTGTGTACGTGTTACTATGCCAGTCTAAATCAGTGTCTTTTCATCTTAAACCAATGTGTGCGTGTCTCTGTTTGTTTCATGTATGCAAAGCGCCCATGCGCACTATATTTGTGTTTATTTTCTGCGTATGCGTGTCAATTAAAAAACGAGCCAAACATCAGAGGAGATGTTATCGTCCTGACGCAGGAGACCGAGGTCCTCACACGCATTATCCCAGTGCTAATGACTGAGTAAAGCGCTTGACGTGTCCTGGCTGCAAATGACGAGGCAATTACAACGACAGGGCTGCTTTTGTGAGACGCTACTCGCCTAGATCCTTATTAACAAAGATCTCCATTCAAGGCTTATTAACAGAGGAGCTGCGAAGAGACTACTATATTAGTGACCTTTGTCGGGCTAAATCCACCTTCTCCACACATTATCCAGCAAGATGGAGTGGAGGAGAAATGAGAAGGGAAAGCTACAGAAAAGAGGACAAAGTCTCCGCTTTGTATGAAAATCTATTACATTAGATGAGTGCTGTGTCATCTGGAGACTGGATTTGGTATAAATGGACTCATTTTGTACTGTGAGCACACGCTCGGCTGTACTTTACTGTGACTCGAGAACAAGGTGAAGTAAGAGACTGCTATCTCTCACTGCTGCGGCGTTGTGACAATGTCCAAACTCGCTGACCTCCAGGACAGATGGATGACTGAGGGAGAGAAAATGGGTCTGGAAGTTTCTGAGCTTCAGTTTGGAGGTATACAGGGGTGTGTAGATTTAATGTGTCTGCTTGTGTGTCCATGTGAGTGTGTGTTTGTGTGTGCGTGTGTGTGTGTGTGTGTGTGTGTGTGTGTGTGTGTGACTTACGGGACAGTAGATCTGTTCTCAGGGAGGTCCAGTAGTACAGGTGGGTCAGCGGTCTGGGAGGGATCATCAGGACGCGCCGTATGAGACACTGAATCTCTCACCCCTGGGAAAGATGAGAGGGCAAAGGTCAAGTCAACAGCACTTTGACACGCAACCCCGCATTCAGATACAGATATTCAACACATAGGCTGCGTTTACACAGGCAGCCCGATTTGTATATTTTTTTCACTTATTTGTCTTTTAACCAAACAGATCAGCTCTTTTGCCCATAATTGGGCCAAAAGATGAGAATTGGGCTGCCTGTGTAAATGCAGACATACAGCCCCAGCATGACTCAACATGGTCTCTCCCTCCCTCCTTCCATATCTCTCTCTCGCTCTCTCTCTCTCTCTCTCTCTCTCTCTCTCTCTCTCTCTCTCTCTCTCACACTCCCTCCCTTCTTCTTTGTCCTACCTTGCCCGCTAACTCGAGTCTCTTCCCTTCTCCCCCAGCCACTTATCCCCTCTCACCTATCAGTCTTCCTATCCTCCTCGCCTCCCTCTCTCTTCGCCCCTCAAGTATCTGTCTTCCTCTACTCTCCTCCTCTTCTACCTCTCTCAGTAGCATGGCACACAGTGATAAGCAGGGCCTGTGCCACAGGGATGACCAATTAAAGCCCTCTCTTCGCTCCTTGCATATAAACAAATCAATTCTGCTTCCTGTGCCGAGGCCTTGGGTTTTCTGCTCTGCACCGCCATGTCGCGCTGAGGGATGGGCGGCCACATCCCGCTAGGAATCATGGGTAATTATAGGAGACATTTGCAGTGAGTGGTTGAGGGGTGGTGGTAGGTAGGATTTTCTGCACAGCATGTGTACATAGAAGGGATGGCAGGATGCCAGTCCAGTGATCTGTGTAAGTGAGGTAGGTGGGGGCAGGTATAGAAGAGTTATGGAGGAGTAGCTAGGCAAGAGGTGTTCAGATGTGTGGGCCGAAGGATAAAGATGACTGAAATAGGAACGATAGGAGGAGAGTGGAGGGAGATGACTGGACTATGTGAGATGGAGAGAAAGAGAAGTGTTGGTTATAGTATAGGAGAGAGACGTGGGCTGGAGAACGTACCGTAGAGCTGCCAGACGCGGACCTTGTCCTCATAAGGGAGGTCGTACTTGAGTGGGTCCCCCACAGGACCCTGGTAGTACGGCCTCATGATGGACTCTATTGCCGAGGTGTGGGCCAGGCCAATAGCATGACCAAACTCATGCACTGCTACCGCAAACAGATCCATCCCGTGAGAGTCTGAGGAGAGAGAGCGAAAGGATAGAAGTGAGAGAGATAACGGTGAGATTTCTCCATCCATTGGAGCAGAGAAATGCTTTAATAAAGCTTTTGTATCATGAACACACCCCTCACTGATAGACAAGACAAGTCAGAAGAATGTTGTGTTGGGCTGCCCTAGAAAGCCTTGGCTTGAGTGAACTGGAATGGCTAATAGGAGCAGGAGCCTATTGTGACATGAGGAGGTAGGACCCAGGAGCAGAGAAGAGAATCAGACGATAGGTGACCGAGTTGATGCGACTCAGGATCTTGAATGGTCCTACATAGCGCAGGGCGAGACTCCGAGAGTACTCTTTTAAGCGGAGATCACGGGTGGACAGCCACTCCCGCTGACCAGGTTGGAGGAGCCGAAGGGGCCTTCGTTGTCGGTTTGCCTAGTGTTGTTGTCAAACAGAGGAGCGGAACAAGGAGAATTGCGCTCTGGTCCAGGTGCAGCAAATTTGTCAAATGAACGCCTCTGCTGAGGGCACCCCCGCTTCGGCCTCCTGTTCAGGAAACGGGAGGGGGTGTGAACCCAAACTGACACTCGAAAGGTGACAGTTCAGCAGTTTGTTGAGAGCATATTCGGCCCAGATGAGGAACTTGTCCCAGTTGGTGACTTGAGTGGAGACAAAACAGCGGAGGAACTTCTCCAGCTCCTGTTTGACCCGCTCAGTCTGCCCATTCGTCTGTGGGTGGAACCCAGAGGAGAGACTCCCGACGCCCCCAACAGGGAGCAGAAGGCTTTCCAATACCGCATGATGAACTGGGAGCCACGGTCCAAGACAATGTCCTGTGTGAGTCCTTGTAGTCGAAAGACATGGCTAATCATGAGATCAGGTGTCTCTTTGGCCGAGGGCAACTTGCATAGGGTGATGAAATGGGCGACCACCAGGATAGTGGTAAGCCCTTGGGATGGAGGTAACCCCATGATAAAGTCTAGGGACAGGTGGGAACCAGGGCCAGTTGGGGATGAGCAGAGGTTGGAGCAACCCAGCCCGTTGCTGTCATGAGGACTTGCTTTCGGCACAGATGAAGTAAGCTGTAGCGAAGGATCTGAGATTCTCAATCATGTTTGGCCACCAGAATTTCCGCCTCAGGAACTCCAGTGTCCGATTAACCCCTGGATGCCCTGTTCATGTAGAGGAGTGTCCCAATTGTAGTACTCGAGAATGGGCTGAGCGTGGAACATAAAGTCTATTAGTGGGACCCCCGCCGGGGTCAGGTTCTCGGTCTGGGCTTGTCGGTCCGTGATCTCAATACTCCATACTACAGGGGCCACAATGCGGGAGCTGGCGATGATAGGCTCGGGGTCTTTCTCCTCGTTAGAGACATCATGTTGTTGGGACAGGGCGTCTGCTTTCTGGTTCTTGGATCCCAAATGATAGGCTAGTGTGAAGTTGAACCTGTTAAAAAACAGAGCCCACCGAGCCTAGCGAGTGTTCAACCTCTTCGCTTCTTGAATGGAGACCATGTTCTTGTGGTCCGTCCAGATTACGAAGGAATGAGGTGCCCCCACCGACCGGTGTCTCCACTCGTCAAGTGCCCACTTAACTGCCAAGAGCTCCCGGTTGCCAGCATCGTAATTGCATTCCACCTTTGAGAGCCGCTTGGAGAGAAAGGCACATGGGTGCAGTTTCCTGTCCCCCTCATTCCGCTGTGAAAGAACCGCCCCTGCTCTGGTATCCGAGGTGTCCACCTCTACCATGAAGGGACGAGCAGGATCAGGATGAACAAGGATGGGTCCGGAGGTGAAATGTCCCTTGAGCTCCTTGAATGCCCTGTCAGCCTCGGGGGTCCAGCAAAACCAGGTCTGGGACTGACGGGTTAGGGATGTGAGAGGCGCTGCCACCTTTATACACCACACAAAGTTGTGTATAAAACGTCTGTAAAAATTTGAAAAACCCTGGCCTTGTTTGAGTGAGGCGGGACGGGGCCAGTCGGTGACCACCGTAACCTTTACGGGGTCCATCTAGATGCCGGCGGGAGAGATAATATGAGAGATAATATGAGAGATAATATAGCCCAGGAATGAGACTTGGGATACGTGGAACTCACACTTCTCTATTTTGACATATAGCTGACTCTGCAGGAGGCGTCTCGGGACTTGGCGGACATGCAGGATGTGTTCTGGAAGGGTCTTGGAGAAGATCAGGATGTCGTCGGGGTAAATAAAGACGAAATGATTCAACATGTCCCTAAGAGTGTCATTGACCAATGCTGGTAAATTCAATAATCCGAATGGCATGAATCATAGTGGCCACTAGGGGTGTTAAAGGTAGTTTTCCATTCATCTCCCTCCCTGATTCTCACCAGATTGTAAGCATTGCGGAGGTCCAGTTTGGTGAAGAATTGGGGCCCTTGGGCAAGCTCCAAGGCGGAGTACATCAGGGGTAGGGGGTAACGGTTCTCAATCATAATCCTGTTCAGCCCTCGGTAATCGATGCAGGGATACAGATGTCCATCCTTCTTTCCCACGAAGAATAAGCTTGCGCCAGCTGGGGATGTTGAGGAACGAATGAAGCCTGCCTCCAGCGACTCCCGGATGTAGTCATCCATGGATGCAGTCATCCGAGAGGGAGTAAAGAATCTGAAGAGGGATGGGGCATTTCACGCAGGGATTTGTAATACCTCTGGTAAGGTCCTGAAATGATCCGCGGCCCCGGAGTTCACGAAGGCTTGAATATGGTGCTGATGGTTGTCCCAGTGTAGGGTCACCGGTAGTGACAGTCGGTGACTGGGTAGCCTGGGAGTGACTACACAGCTTGTCAGGGTCTCCCCCTGTCCTGGCGAGCCCCTGTGTTTCCCGTAAGCTCTGGGCAAGTAGAACAGACAGAGATGGCCGAGACCTCCGCAGTAGAGGCAGCAGCTTTTGCACATGCGCATTGTCGCCTTCCTGTGGGCTTCCTGTGGGCTCAGACGTATGCGTCCCAGCAGCATGTACTGGGGAAACCAGGATACGGGGATGGTATCAAAGGGACGCTGTCTCCCTCATTCTTGGATGCGGTTGTTGATCTTGAATACAAGCGTTATCAGGGACTCGAGTTTCTCTCCCAGTTTCTGAAAGGCCAGTTCATCCTTGATAAAGTTAGACTGACCCTGGTGGAAGTCGGTGACCAGTGCCTCAGTATTCCACCCACTCTCGGCAGCGAGGGTGCAGAACTCAATAAGGAAGTCAGCCACTGCTCGCGGAGGTTGAAGTGCCGGCATCGCCGCTTCTCGTCTGCCGATTGGGTGGTCGAAGACTCGTTGCAACTCGGAAATGAAGGCTGATATCAAATCAAATTTTATTGGTCACATACACATAATTAGCAGATGTTATTGTGGGTGTAGAGAAATGCTATGGAGCTGCAAGATGGTGGCTGCTGTTCCCACACCACTGTTGCCCATGCCATGGATTTACCGAGAGTAGAGAGAGGAAATAGGTGATCTTGGCCCGATCGGTGTGAAACAAGGACTGTAGCTCGAACACCAGAGAGCACTGTGTTAGGAACCCCTTGCATCTTCCCGGGTGGCCGTCATGCTACTCGGAGGCTGGGATCTTCGGTTCCCGTTGCAGGTTCCCTGGGAAATCTACGGTGACGACTGGAGCACTGGGCGCTGAGACTTAGGCAGTTGTTCCTCCTGGGTTGTGGGTGTGCATTGGTTGGAGGGAGTTGGTAAGTGGCTGGAGAGTCTCTGATATTTGGGAAAGTTGTTCTTGCTGTCACCCCAGCAGTGCTCCTTGGTGGGTTATAACATTCTTGATCTGGCCGATCTCTGCTGGGTCCATGCTGGAGGCAGACGCTTGCTGTGACATGAGGTAGGACCCAGGAGCAGTGAAGAGAAACAGACGAGGAACCAGTGGTTTAGAATAAACGTAAATACTTTACTTGGAAAAAGTTAAACAGTAGGTACAAAGTAAAACTGGGACAACAATAAACACTAGGACTCGAAAACCTACTCAGGAGACAAACACACACAGCAAACAAATCAAACATCTGCAAAGGGTAACAGAAAACACACATCTCTTAAAAGGGAATCATAATTAGTAATAGAAAACACCTGAGTGTCATAATAGTCTCTAGGGCGGTCTCTGCCGCCCTCTTCTGACAGGTGAAACCATGACGCCAATCTCCTGTTTCTGTAGCGTGAGGCAGCTTGATGCACAAGTACACCACCTGGACAGGACGCTAGTCTATTGCAGGGCCTTAACCCCCATTGATCTCCTTCATGTTGAGTGTCAAATCTTTTTTACAGTCTTTGGTATGACTCGGCTGAGAATCAAACTCCCAACTTTTCAATCTCAGGGGGACACAGTGTTTTTCTCTTACTTCTAAACTCATCTTCATATAGTTACAGTTAAGGAGACTGGCAGACAGGCACAGAGGCTTTTAATGCTTTTAGGGTAGTGGTGCAGAGAGATAGTTATGGAAATGCAGCCTGATCCACGAGCTGTCAGTCACAGACGAGCATGGAGGGACACCTGGAGCGAGGGCAGCATGCTAGAAATACCGTTCCTCTCCTCCACGGCTGAATTTGCTTTAAAAAAAAAAGAAAGAAAACCTGTTCGTCTGGCTCTGCTAAGCGAGACCAAGAGTTCTAACCTGTGGCTAAGAGATTTCGATTGCGGCTCTATCATCCACCAAACTCGGTGTGGTGTGTGTTAGTGTGCCACAGCTAGCTAGGTTCCCTGGTGCTTTGTGTGTGGCTAGCTTTAGATTAGCACAGGCTTGGCTGCATCTCAGGGTCATGTTGAAACACAGACAAATGAGAGAGTTGGTGATAGATTCACTCCTGGTTAGTGTAGCCACCAGGGCAAGGAAAGCCCAATACATGTTGTAATCTAAGGGAGCACATTGTGCAGAAATGGAATGGAGAAATGGAGGAAGGGATAAAAGGAGGGAGAGAGGTTTTGGTACCATGGTGACATTTCCTTTACAAGGAGTATGCAGGGTGGAGGAGGAAGCATCTGGGCTGGGATGGGTGGCAGCAGGAGGTACAGAGAGAGAGAGAGAGAGAGAGAGAGAGAGAGATATAGAGTACAGGCCAGATGGAGTCTGTCTGTCCCATTAGACTTAGGGATGGGAACCTTTTCTAAAAGCAAGCCACAGGTGGCCAGAAAAGGGTGCCGCTGGGAAAACATTAGTAGTCTGTGGAGGATGAGAGGAACAACCCCCTATTCCCTTTTAGAGTCCTTTGTTCACTGACTACAGCAGGTTCAGCCTTGTGGCTGTTTACTCAGCCAAAATGCGTTCAGCTTTGTGGAACCTGACTCCATGCCCCTGTGACCATCTCCAAATATGACTAGGGCTCCATTTCGATGTCTCTCTCCAATCCTCAGGAGAGGGCTGCTGTTCCTCTGTGGTGATGGCGATGGTGGTGATGGCGTACAGCCTGTTAGCCATGGGGTGCACCCTGGTCAAATAAAATAAAATTTGATTTGATTTGATTTGATTTGGTCTCTGAGGAGCCAGTCAGCCAGAGCAGGGAGACTAAATGACTGGCTGACAGCTTGATAATGTGGATGAGCAGGGTGGAGCAATTTCTACCTTCTCCCATATCATTCTCTGTCTCTCTATCTCTCTGTCTCTCTTTCTCTCTCCCAGTTTCACACAAACATGAACACACTCAAGTGTGCACACGCACACAGGCATGAACCAAAGCCAAATTGAAAACACACCTGCTTAATGAGCCTTTTGTTTCGGCCACCGTAAGCTGTCTGCATTAGCGAGCAATCAGCAGCGAGATTATGAATAAAAGCAATCTGTCTGCTGTCAAAACAAAAACAGCGTTCCATTTATGTGACTCGGGCCCCAAGAGCCTACCCTGGCCACCACATTTGATGTCACCCCTTACAATCAACCAGTGGGGAGCAGAATGCTAGCGAACTTAAATGGAGCGTTCAGCATTCTTCTAGCTCCGTTTTAAATTCAGTGGTAATTACATACATTAGCAGATGGCCCTGAAAGTGTGGAAAGTTGTAAGGTCCTATCGAGAACAATACAATGAGAGATATTTTCAGAGAATAGGCAAGGGGCGAGAGAAAAAAAAAAAGGGTGAGAGGAAAAGCAATTGCTCAAGTCCTTATTCCTCTGGTAACGTCCATCCTTCTTAAGAAGATTAGGGCCCAGGAAGTCTCACTGCTAGCTCCCGACCGTACAAGTTTTCCAACCTCTCCAAAGACGATCCTCTTGTTGGAAAGTTTCAGCAACAACAACCCACTCCAATGTCTAGGACATTGGGGGAAAGCCAGGCTTTGAATCCTGTTTCAGACTGACTGAAAAGTACCTTAATGAAAGAAGCACCTGTATGGCTCGCTGTTATGACAGAAAACTAGGGACAACTGGTTAAGGTTTAACTCCCATTTGTAACCCAAAGCACCAACAACGTTTTCATTACACATGTCAAAGAACGCAATCCTTCAGTGTCTTAAAACACAACAACAACCATATCACACATACATGTACATAACGTTAGTCAAGGTAAGGCATTGGTATCAGTTTTAGTATGTGGTCTTTGAGATTAGTATCCTACTGTGTGGGGGGGACTAAGAGTCGCAGTGTTGACCCGACGGACTGTGATGTTGAGAAGAAGTTAAGAGATGATTAATTAACTGTATTTCCTGCGCCTTGGTTGACTCACGTCTGCCACCAGAAAGTCAAGGATAACACGAAAAGCAAACAAACACAAATAAATCCAAGTGCTGAAGGACTAGGAAATTATACAAGAAATCAAGATGGTGGTTTGGGGTGTTCATTCGTTTCAGTAAAAGGGTTCATATCATAAGCAAATACTGGAGTGATCTCATTCCCTGTGTGGGTTGAGAAGGGTAAATCATAATATTTATCATCATCATTATCCTTCACTTCCACCTCCTCATCATCATCATTTATTCATGCAGTGATGTGAGATGGCTTGGAGAGAGGCTGGATTTTCCAATCATCTTCCTTCACTTTCTCCCACTTCATTAAATCTAGCCCTCCATCCGCCAACCCTCTCAGTGTATTCCCTTGACCCCCACCGCCTCTCTCCCTCCCTCCCTGTCTGCTCCACCTGCCAGTCCCTGTGTAGGCAGCTGCTGCCTGCCTGCCTGCTCGGCCTGGCCTGGTGGGAGCCCTAATTGGAGCAGAATGAGCCACTGTCCAGGAGCATATGGCCCCCAGGCCTCCTGCAGGACAGAGGGAGACCAGGGCACGGCCTGGCAGCCTGGCGCCATCACCAGGCATACAAGCTGGGCCAGTCTGCATCACGCAGCCCCGCTTCTCTCCTACCCCCACCTCCTACCCCCTACACTGAGGTCTGGGTCCCACAAGCAAGCATACAAGGCCCTTCCTCATCCTCCATTCGGCAAATCAGATCATGACTCCGTACTCTTGCTTCCTGTTTAAAAGCAGAAGCTGAAACAGGAAGTACCTGTGATTCGCTTCGTTGGGAAATGGTCACTAAAATCAGAGGATATGCGAGGATATGAGGATATCCAAGGATATGCTTCATTTTTATGCATGCTTTGACAACAACAATGTGCCGGGTGTGAAGGCGGTCACCGACCCAGAGGACTGGGTGATCTCTGAGGCAGACGTGAGAAGGGTCTTTAATCAGGTCAACACCCGCAAGGCCGCGGGCCCCGACAGTATTCCAGGGTGCGTTCTCACAGTAATTTTCAACTTCTCCTTGCCCCAGTCTGCAATCCCCACATGTTTTAAGATGACAACAGTCACCCATGATCAAAACAACTCTTAGGCTTCATGCCACTATGATTACCACCCTGTAGCACTCACTTCCATAATCATGAAGTGCTTTGAGAGGCTGGTTACGGCACACACTATCTCCATCATCCCAGCCACCCTAGACCCACTCCAATTTGCATACTGCCCCAACAAATCCATAGATGACACAATCTAAATTGTTCTCCACACTGCCCTCAACCACCTAGAGGAAACAGGGGGGACGGGGGGGGGACGAGAATGTCCCCATCCACATCGATGGGTTGGCAATGGAGCAGGTAGACAGTTCAGTGTCCAAATCACTAAAGATTTAAAATTGTCCAAACACACCCACACAGTCTAGAAGAAGGCGTGACAGCGCCTCTTCCCCCTCAGAAGGTTGAAAAAGTGTGGCATGGGCCCTCAAATCCTTAAAAGGTTCTGCCGCTGCACCATTGAGAGCATTTTGACTGGCTGCATCACTGCTTGGTATGTCAATAGCACTGCCCTTGATCGATTGCGCAGCAGAGGGTTGTGCGGACAGCCCAGTACATTACCGGGGCCAAGCTCCCTGCCATCCAGGACCTCTTTGTCAGGCGGTGTTTTTTTAAAAAGGCCCGGAAAATCATGAAAGACCCAAACCACCCAAAGCCATAGACTATTTTCTCTGCTGCAGCACGGCAAGAGGTACCAATGGGCTTCTGACACCAACGGGCTTTTGAGCAGCTTCCATCCCCAAGCAATACGACTAATAAATAGCTCACAAAATAGCTACACGGACCGAGTTTACCTTATATCTTTATTGACCTTTTATTTCAGTCACTATGCACACTCACAGGGCCCTACACACTCACACACACTGTCACTCCAACACACACACACACACATGCACACAAACACTCACTCCATAATTTCCTCACTCACACATAATATGCACATACATTTATTCTGACTCTACACCCACGCACATACAAGAGGCTGCTACTCTGTTCATCTTATATCCTGCTGCCTAGTCACCTTACCCCTATACTGTACATATCTACCTCCTTCACTCAAGTATCCCTGCACATTGTTCATATGGTATTGGAACTGACTTTTTAAATATATGCTTATGTATTTACTTTACTGTGTATTTCATATTTTCTTTTCTTATTTCTCAAGTTTTTTTTCTAGTATTACATCGTTATTGATTATTGCATTGTTGGGTTTTGAGTTTGCAAGAAAGGCATTTCACTGTACTTGTGCATGTGACATTAAAACGTCAAACTTGGGTCGGTTTGTCTTTGGGATCTGTCCTGCTCTGTTAGAGAGGTAATGGGCCAGCATACATCACACATTGCATCACCTCTCCAGATGTGTTTGGCTGTCTATCTTTGGAGGTATTGGGCTTGGCTAGAGTGGAATGTGAATCTATAAACTGTAGGATCTGTACTTCTGGGTGCTCTCAGCGGTTCTAGTCTCATCATAGACAGGGAGACGTAGGTGGAGCTCATTGTTGAGAAAAAGAGACAAACATTTTCCAAAACTGTCTGCACTCGCCTGCCACCCTCTTCCTCCGTCTGTCTCGTGAAGGAAGGAGAGGTAAGGTCATAACAGAGAAGGCATGACTTTCTCCATCAGAGATGGACAGGGAGGGAGCGATGGGAAGCCACATTGAGTCCACTCAGTCTAATGAGAATGGGATGGGGGGGGGGAGGTGGGCAGTCCTCAGCCGAGCAGCCGAGCAGCAGCAGGCAGACTTAATGATTAATGAGAGCATCCCTGTGTCTGGGAGCATTTAGTAGATCTGAACGACCCATGGCTGACCGACCAACCGCTGGAGCTGCAAGGTGTCACTGGGCATCACACACATGCAACCACGTGCAAACTCCTGGAAATGCACATACACATAAATATAATGAACAAATGAACATGATATCACATATACAATACATGCCCAATACACACTAGTCACTGAAGGTACAGTAAACCACCAACCACTCACCTGGTGATCTGAAGGTCCAGGCCTCATCATCATCAAAGTGGGTGTCCCCGGCCGTGAACCTCTCTCCGGGGAAGAAGGCGTGTGCCACGGTGCCTCCCGGCCCATCGAAAGGGTACCCGTCGTTGTGGTCAGCCTTGGTGAAGTCGATCTGGATGTCTGCGTCGTTGCCCGCAACTTCATGGAAGTTGAGGGGGGAGATGTCACTCCAGACCTTGAGGGCGTAGTACATGAGAGCTCGTACCGTATCTCGACCCAACAGAGGAGACTCCTTAGGAAAGGTACGAATCCTGGAGATGGAGAGGAAGAGAAGAGGGAGAGGGGACCAGGTGGGAGAAGAAGAGAGGAGAAGAGGAGAGGATGAGAGGAGAGTGGAAGCAGATGGAAGTAGGAACAGGGAGAGAGGAGGGCCAGGCAAGAGAGGAGAAAAAAGATAGGAGGAGAGAGTGTGAGAGGTCAAAATTCAAAATTAGAATACAGTACAAGTACACTGGCAGAGCTGCATTCACTGTTCAACAAAATGTTAGCTGATGCCAAAATATTGCCAGTTCATGCATGACTACAGGGCTTGTTTGCAGATACCCACTGATTGTATCTCCTTTTCCATTTCATGGCTTGGTGAGCCCTCGCAGCTGGAAACACATTGACCATAGTGTTAGAATACATCAACATCTTTGAACTGAGTTGCGGAGAGAGAGGAGAAAGACAAAAAAATTAGATTTTTTAGGAATAACTTTTGAGGTACTCCCTCCCTTCTCTCTCTCTCTCTCTCTCTCTCTCTCTCTCTCTCTCTCATGCTCTCTGTCTCCCTATCTCCCCCATCTCTCTCTGCCACTGCTGCAGCAGTAATAGGATTTGAATAAACAGTGGGGCAGTCATACTTTCGCCCTCACTATCTCCTCTCTCTATTTCCTATCCCTCTTCTCTCACTCTCCTCTGTGTGTGTTTGTCCAAACCATACAGAGAGTGATCGGGAACCCACGGTGCCACTCCCACACACACATCCCCTCTCCTGCGAGGGCCATTTGGCCTCTCCACCCCAGACCAGATCGGTAGGAAATGTATGTAAAGTTCACCTGTTAAAGCTTGAGGTCCGCTAGGAGTCACCCACACACACAGACCCCCACACACAGACCCCCCACACACAGACCCACACACACAGACCCCCACACACAGACCCCCACACACACAGACCCCCACACACAGACCCCCACACACAGACCCACATACACAGACCCACACACACACAGACCCCCTGCACACACAGACACACAAGACCCCCCCAGAGTGGGATTCACTTAGACCAGAACTATCACATTCCCCAGCAACAACCCCAGACCAAACACACGCTCAATAGCATTACTACAGGTGCTTGGTCAGCCATAGTGTAGGAATAGCAGCTTGCTAGCCAAGGTCAGAGGCAGACTCCCCTGCATCACAGATGCACCTTAGAGACTGCTTCCCTATGTACAAAGTCTAGATCTGACAAGCGAGGTATGTGATCTCTCCAATTTCTTTGAGCAATATGGCTCAGTGTTATTGTACAGTCATTGTTGATGTGTCGATCATTTTGGACCCCACTGTAAATAGATACATTTTTTGTTGTTTTGGCTCTGTACTCAAGCACTTTGAATTTGACAGGATAAAATGACTATGTAGCATGTCTATGTATCATATGCAGACTGTCAGCTTTAGTTTGAGGGTATTTTCATCCACATCGGGTGAACCGTTTAGAAATAACATCACTTTTTGTACATAGATTCCCCCCATTTTAGGGGACCAAAAGTTTGGGGGGAAATTCACTTATATGTGTATTAAAGTAGTCAAAAGATAAGTATTTGGGCCCATATTCCTAGAACACAATGATTACATCAAGCTTCTCACTCTACACACTTGTTGGATGCTTGCTGTTTGGTTCTGGTTGTGTTTCACATTATTTTGTGCCCAATAGAAATAAATGGTAAATCAAGTCTCCCAGGCGCAACTCAAATGTTGACTCTTCGTTTGCAAGTCCAGTCACAGCTCCTGCGCTCCCATAGTCTGATGACTCAGAATAAGAGTGGGGGAAAAAACATAGAACGTTGAAACAAAGTAATTTTTCTCTTTCTCACTTAAATCTCTCAGCAGGATTAACCTCCCTAACCCTGATATGAAATGAGCTGTCTTTCTCTCTTCATGGATACGTATATATGCAAACATACAGATTCTCTCTACTGACAGACATATGCAGACACACATGGACACACGCAGGTGCGTTTAAAGGATGTCACGGATTCTTGCTTAACAAGTACCTCTTCCTCCTGATTCGGCTCACACCAAGGCTCAAACCCAGGACCTCTGCTTTGAAAGCACATGTGACCGCCCTCCCAGAGCCTCTTGCCACTCTTATCTGATTTGGTCCTGCCGTACATACCTACACGTACGCTACCGTCACAAGACGCAGGCCTCCTAATTGTCCCTAGAATTTCTAAGCAAACAGCTGGAGGCAGGGCTTTCTCCTATAGAGCTCCATTTTTATGGAACGGTCTGCCTACCCATGTCAGAGACGCAAACTCGGTCTCAACCTTTAAGTCTTTACTGAAGACTTATCTCTTCAGTGGGTCATATGATTGAGTGTAGTCTGGCCAGGAGTGGGACGGTGAACGGAAAGGCTCTGGAGCAACGAACCGCCCTTGCTGTCTCTGCCTGGCCGGTTCCCCTCTTTCCACTGGGATTCTCTGCCTCTAACCCTATTACAGGGGCTGAGTCACTGGCTTACTGGGGCTCTCTCATGCCGTCCCTGGAGGGGGTGCGTCACCTGAGTGGGTTGATTCACTGTTGTGGTCATCCTGTCTGGGTTGGCGCCCCCCCTTGGGTTGTGCCATGGCGGAGATCTTTGTGGGCTATACTCGGCCTTGTCTCAGGATGGTAAGTTGGTGGTTGAAGATATCCCTCTAGTGGTGTGGGGGCTGTGCTTTGGCAGAGTGGGTGGGGTTATATCCTTCCTGTTTGGCCCTGTCCGGGGGTGTCCTCGGATGGGGCCACAGTGTCTCCTGACCCCTCCTGTCTCGGCCTCCAGTATTTATGCTGCAGTAGTTTATGTGTCGGGGGGCTAGGGTCAGTTTGTTATATCTGGAGTACCTCTCCTGTCCTATTCGGTGTCCTGTGTGAATCTAGGTGTGCGTTCTCTAATTCTCTCTTTCTCTCTTTCTCTCTCTCTCTCGGAGGACCTGAGCCCTAGGACCATGCCCCAGGACTAGCTGACATGATGACTCCTTGCTGTCCCCAGTCCACCTGGCCGTGCTGCTGCTCCAGTTTCAGTGACCTGAGCCCTAGGACCATGCCCCAGGACTACCTGACATGATGACTCCTTGCTGTCCCCAGTCCACCTGGCCGTGCTGCTGCTCCAGTTTCAACTGTTCTGCCTTATTATTATTTGACCATGCTGGTCATTTATGAACATTTGAACATCTTGGCCATGCTCTGTTATAATCTCCACCCGGCACAGCCAGAAGAGGACTGGCCACCCCACATATGCTCTCTCTAATTCTCTCTTTCTTTCTCTCTCTCGGAGGACCTGAGCCCTAGGACCATGCCCCAGGACTACCTGACATGATGACTCCTTGCTGTCCCCAGTCCACCTGACCGTGCTGCTGCTCCAGTTTCAACTGTTCTGCCTTATTATTATACGACCATGCTGGTCATTTATGAACATTTGAACATCTTGGCCATGTTCTGTTATAATCTCCACCCGGCACAGCCAGAAGCGGACTGGCCACCCCACATAGCCTGGTTCCTCTCTAGGTTTCTTCCTAGGTTTTGGCCTTTCTAGGGAGTTTTTCCTAGCCCCCGTGCTTCTACACCTGCATTGCTTGCTGTTTGGGGTTTTAGGCTGGGTTTCTGTACAGCACTTTGAGATATCAGCTGATGTACGAAGGGCTATATAAATACATTTGATTTGATTTGATTTGATCAGTTGCGCCACACAAAAAGCTAGCTGATTGGCTATTCGGTGGCGCAAGTGGGGACACATCCCCATGTGCTACACACACACACACACACACACACACACACACACACACACACACACACACACACACACACACACACACACACACACACACACACACACACACACACACACACACACACACAGTCCTCTTGTACACTAAGGACCCGGGGAAGAGTTGCAGGAGTACTATTTGAAGAATGTGCCAATTTGAAGGCTAGAAAAGAAATTGCAGCTCGCGACATGTTTAATTAAAAGTAGCTCTCATGCTAGAAAAGGTTGGAGACCCCTGCTCCAGAGAGATCCCTGAGTGAGTCTCTGTCAGCCCTGACCGAGACAAGTCTTCTTCTCTTTGTTCCTCTGAAAGGGACTGCCACCCCTGTCCTGCAAAACTGTCTAGGGCCGTGGGAAAATAATAGGAATTATCGCTGACACAGGGACTTAACAGTAACTCTATCCTTTAACTTTGACTCACTGGGCTGAGTAATAAATGAGAGTTAAAAAAGATCATCGCAAAGTTAAAATGCAGTAAACTTGTGAGGTTTAAAGATATAGTGTCCTTCAGCAGGATAATACTCCCGTCCCTTGATAAATCCTTTGTCAGGATCTTCCTCCATCTCCCTGTCAGAGTGGCTACCCCAGCCGTCAATCACGGCTATAATGATGACAGCACAGGGAGAAGGGTGGAATTGATGTGGTGTCCCCTCGTTATTAGTATCACTTTATGGTAACAGCCTCATCATTAGATCACCCAGCTATGGTACAATGACGATGTGATGGGGCTTCCTTAGGTTCCTTGGGTCTGTCCTTTGGTTCACATACACCCGACTCTCTCCTCCCCTACTGTATCCCTAAAATATATATTTCCTTAACACTTGTGTGTGTGTACACCACTGGACATATGTGACAACCTATACTGTATCCAACTTATCACTCTTATCCATGCTCTTTCTCTGATCCATTGTATGCACCATGTCACTCAAATCCAAATAGGAACCAGAGGGTACACTAAGGTCATGGCGACAGAGTGACTGATGCTTATAATGACTGTCTCCTTCCTCCACTGCAGCATGTTAACCCCTGCCAGCCAGCCAGCTGGACTAGACAGACAGTACAGGGAAGTGAATCAGAGCTCGAGACCGACAGAGAGGAAAGTGAATTAGAGCAGTAGACAGAAAGACAGACAGATAGACATGGACGTGAATTAGAGCAGTAGACAGACTGACGGCGAGAGAGAGAGAGAGGGAGGGAGGGAGGGAGGGAGGGAGGAGGAGAGAGAGAGAGAGAGAGAGAGGGAGGTAGGCTGCTCTGCTTTCCCCACCTATCTGTTCAGGTGATTAATACATGCACTAACGAGCAGGAGGCTGTCTGCTGGGGGATAATGGGCTAACAGCGTGTGATGAACTGGACTGTGTGTGTGTGTGTTTGTGTTTGTGTGTAGGTATGTGCTTTTGTGTGTCATTAGGAGGCCATGTCTTCTGTCTAACAATAATGTGATTTATGCTTGATTCAGCAGGCTCTGTGCGGAGGGTGTGACGCCAATGCAGATCCTCCGAAACCTTGCAGAAGCCAAATTGAGCTCGATGCCGCGCGCCTCCCAAATTTTGTTGATGGTAGGTGGCGGTACATCCTGTATAAACACACTCACATTCTTGACAACTTTGACAACTTTTCACAACAAACATGGAGAACTTTGATGAAAGGCGTTCACAAATACAAATATCTTTAGGATACCTCGTGTAGGGATTTGAAAGACATGAACATGCAAATAGTCTGGGTAGCCATTTAATTAGATGTTCAGGAGTCTTCAGGCTTGGGGCTAGAAGCTGTTTAGAAGCCTCTTGGACTTAGACTTGGTGCTCCGGGTACCGCTTGCCTTGCGGTAGCAGAGAGAACAGTCTATGACACGGGTGGCTGGAGTCTTGGCAGGAAGCTTGGCCCCAGTGAATTACTGAGCTGTATGGACTACCCTCTAGTGCCTTGCGGATGGAGGCCGAGCAGTTGCCATACCAGCCAGTGATGCAACCAGTCAGGATGCTCTTGACGGTGCAGCTGTAGAACCTTTTGAGGATCTGAGGACCCATGCCAAATCTTTTCAGTCTCCTGAGGGGGAATAGGCATTGTCGTGCCCTCTTCACGACTGTCTTGGTGTGCTTGGACCGTTAGTTTGTTGGTGATGTGGACACCAAGGAACTTGAAGCTCTCAACCTGCTCCACTACAGTCCTGTCGATGAGAATGGGGGCGTGCTCGGCTCTCTTTTTCCTGTAGTCCACAATCATCTCCTTTGTCTTGATCACGTTGAGGGAGAGGTTGTTGTCCTGGCACCACACGGCCAGGTCTCTGACCTCCTCCCTATAGGCTGTTTCGTTGTTGTCGGTGATCAGGCCTACCATTGTTGTGTCATCAGCAAACTTAATGATGGTGTTGGAGTCGTGCCTGGCCGTGCAGTCATGAGTGAACAGGGAGTACAGGAGGGGCCTGAGCACACACCCCTGAGGGGCCATGTGTTGAGGATCAGCGTGGCGGATGTGTTGTTACCTACCCTTACCACCTGGGGACGGCCATCAGGAAGTCCAGGATCCAGTTGCAGAAGGAGGTGTTTAGTCCCAGGGCCTAAGCTTATTGATGAGCTTTGAGGGGACTATGGTGTTGAACACTGAACTGTAGACAATGAATAGCATTCTCACATATGTGTTCCTTTTGTCCAGGTGAGAAAGGGCAGTGTGGAGTGCAATAGAGATTGCCTCATCTGGGGATCTGTTAGGATGGTATGTGGGTCTAGGGTTTCTGGCTATAATGGTGTTGATGTGAGCCATGACCAGCTTTTCAAAGCACTTCATGGATACAGACGTGATTGCTACGGGTCAGTAGTCATTTAGGCAGGTTACCTTAGTGTTCTTGGGCACAGAACAGTGTTCTTAGCCCTGAATCACTACGAGTGGTGCGTTTTAAGAGGTGCAGACCAATTTATTGGATGTGTATGACTAGTGCAATGACTGGAAGTATATGGGTATCTGCTAGCATGCAGATAAAGGGCCTCAATGCCAAAATCCTGAAATATTCCTTTAAGTGTTGTCTCACAGGTGACTCACAGGTAATCTTTTGACGTCAAACCAAAATCAACCAGTCTCATACTTAAAAAAAAAATGATACAAGGACAACAAAACACAAGATCAATCCTTAGTTTGGGGTTTAAGATACGGTATTATATGTTTGAGTGTTCCTAAAATAGAGCCTGTTTTGGACTGGCTGTGAGCTCTGCCTCAGGCTTGGGCTGCTAGCCCACTAACAATACTATAGGCCACAGGAGGTGGGTGGCACCTTAACTGGCTCGTGGTAACGACTGGAGAGGAATATGTGGAATGGTAACAAATACATCAAACACATGGTTTCCAGGTTTCCATTCAATAAATACTAACCTATCTGTGCTAAATACGTTAACTTGAACCCATTTGCAGTCCACATTGTTCTAAGTAATTGCATGTCTTCAATAGCATTCACACTGATATAGAGGCTAGGCCTACTGTACATTCAATTATGTCTGAGCATGGACATGCCAAACATTGTCAATAAGCGAGATTCAATTCATTCTTGATAAGGCCTAAACAAAGCGAAACAACATTTTGTTTTAAATATGCTGTGTCACACTTACAGGCACCATAACTTCGGCACGTGGGCATATGATATTAAAAACAAAGCAGACTATGGAGGGTTTTACTCACATCCAAACTTCTCACAGTAGCTGAAAAAAAGATACAATATAAAGAGTAAAGGAGAATGTCCACTCACCGTTGTACTGCTCCCAATAAGGCCTACGTTTTCTGAACATAATCGGAACCCATCTCACAGATCACATCGCATTCACACGTCTCCAGAAGTTGCATTGAATGCGCGCGGCGCATACAATCAGGAAGGTGAATCATTCTAATAAGATTGGTTGTAATAAAACGAAAAATGAAAAACAAATCATCTGTTTATAAAAATACAAATACATTCTCTGTTCAAATATTTTTCGTTGAACACACACACGAATGGTGTATAGGTATTTTGTAGAAAAGACAAGGATGAAATTCTTATCTAAACATAAAAGAGAAGACAGAAACAACAAGACCCAGAGTTCTGGGTCCAAAGTAAATAATACAAAACAAGGACATGTAAACAGAAAGAGGGAAGATGTCACCCCCCCCCCTTACCCCCACAGCACTGAATGGTCCAAGTAAGAGAGGAGAGGCTGACACTTTCAGACACTCCCAGGATGATCAGAAGCGTGTCTGGGGTCAATTGAAGTCTCTAGAACTTCAGAGACTATCCTAACAATTCCACACCAATAACCATACAAGTTAGAGCAAAGGGCAAAGCAGTGGAATAGTGTACCCTGCACAGCCTGACATTTATCACACATAGGGGAGGTATCAGGAAATATTCTATGCAGCTTAGGTTTTGGAATAGTGTAATCTGTGTAAGATCTTGAATTGTATGAGACGGTGTCTGGAGTTAATGGAGCAGGTGTGGATATACTCCAAGCTCTCTTCCCAGTCTGCTACAGAAATGTTAGTGCCTAGCTTTTCTTCCCATTTTGCCTTAATGGCATCTGTAGATGGTGTGCTAACAGATTGAAAAGCATCATATAGACAAGATATTAGTTTGCCTGAGGTGGGACAAATGTTGATGCATCCGTCAAACATGGAAGGTTTAGCATTTCTAAATGTAGGAAAATGTTTTCTAACATAGTCTCTAATCTGTAAGTATCTGAAAAAGTTACTTCTGGGAAGATTATAGATTTCCTTCAACAAATCAGAGGCAAAGGTCCCTTCTATATATATTGTAGATCCCCTGAGGTATTGATCTCTAGTTCTCCCCATCGCTCAAAGGTGTTCTCAAGGTTAGAGGGGGCAAAGGAGGGAATCCTGGCAACAGGGAGCAGGAATGATATTGGTGTAGGGTCAAAGTGGACTTTAATTTCCTTCCTGAGAATTGATTCTATATCCTGAGAATGTACCAAACAAATTAATCAAATCAAGAATAGCTGGAATACTAGACTGGGGTTCTGTTACATAGAGGAGAATGTCATCTGCGTATAGAGAAATCTTATTTAGAGTATCTTCAGTATTATAGCCATGTATTGCTGCATGAGATCTGATCGCCTGAGTGAGAGGTTCAATAATTAGAGCAAAAAGCAGCAGCAACAGCGCACAACCTTCCCCCTCTATAAAGGTTAAATCGGGGCGACAATGATTGGTTAGTGAGTATTCTCGCACAGGGGTTCCTATATAAAAGCTGGATTCATTTTGTGATCCCATCTCCAATATTACATTTCAGTAGGACTGTGAATAGATAGGACCACTCAACTTGGTCAAAGCCCTTTTCGGGCGTCCAGAGATATAACGGTATCTACTAATTTCTCTCTATTTTGCCTACTCCTGGCAGCCTGAATGGAGATGATACAGCCTCTCAAATAAGCCTTCATTGTTTCCCAGGCAGGGTAGCCTAGTGGTTAGAGTGTTGGACTAGTGACCGGAAGGTTGCAAGTTCAAACCCCCGAGCTGACAAGGTACAAATTTGTCATTCTGCCCCTGAACAGGCAGTTAACCCACTGTTCCTAGGCCGTCATTGAAAATAAGAATTTGTTCTTAACTGACTTGCCTAGTTGAATAAAGGTCAAATAAAATAAAATAAACAATAATGCTGGGGTTAGTCTCTGTAATTTCGTTGGTACAGTACCATGCAAAAGTATTCATCCCATGTTTTTCCTATTTTGTTGCATTACAACCTGTCATTTAAATGGATTTTTATTTGGATTTCATGTAATGGACATACACAAAATAGTCCAAATTGGTGAAGTGAAAAAAAATACTTGTGAGGACCAAAGCACAGCGTGGTACGTGTTCGTCATGTTTATTCGAAACTGAACACTAAAATGCAAAAACAACAAAGAGACAACCGAAACAGCTCCGTCAGGAACAACACACACTAAACAGAAATGAACTACCCACAAACACCAGGTGGGAACAGGCTACCTACGTATAGTTCTCAATCAGAGACAATGATAGACAGCTGCCTCTGATTGGGAACCATACCAGGCCAGACACAGAAATAGAACAAAGAACATAGAACAAAAACATAGAATGCCCACCCCAACTCACGCCCTGACCAAACTAAAATAGAGACATAAAAAAAGAACTAAGGTCAGGACGTGACAACAGCGGAGATTGGAGTATCTGTCCATAGGACCACTTTAAGCCGTACACTCCACAGAGCTGGGCTTTACAGAAGAATAGCCAGAAAAAAGCCATTGCTCAAAGAAAAAAATAAGCAAACATGTTTGGTGTTTACCAAAATGCATGTGGGAGACTCCTCAAACATATGGAAGAAGGTACTCTGGTCAGATGAGACTAAAATTGAGCTTTTTGGCCATCAAGGAAAACGCTACTTCGGGCTACTTCGGGCGTCACCCCGAGAACACCATCCCCACAGTGAAGCATGGTGGTGGCAGCATCATGCTGTGGGGATGTTTTTCCATCGACAGGGGCTGGGAAACTGGTCAGAATTTAAGGAATGATGGATGGCGATAAATACAGGGAAATTCTTGAGGGAAACCTGTTTCAGTCTTCCAGAGATTTAAGACTGGGATGGAGGTTCACCTTCCAGCAGGAACAAAGACCTTAAGCATACTGCTAAAGCAACCCTCAAGTGGTTTAAGGGGAAACAGTTAAATGTCTTGGAATGGCCTAGTCAAAGCCCAGACCTCAATCCAATTGAGAATCTGTTGTATGACCGAAAGATTGCTCTACACCAGCGGAACCCATCCAACTTGAAGGAGCTGGAGCAGTTTTGTGCCAAGCTTATAGAGACATACCCCAAGAGATTTGCAGCTGTAATTGCTGCAAAAGGTGGCTCTACAAAGTATTAACTTTGGGGGGATGAATAGTTATGCACGCTCAAGTTCTGTTTTTTTTGTCTTATTTCTTGTTTGTTTCACAATAAAAAATATGTTGCATCTTCAAAGTGGTAGGCATGTTGTGTAAATCAAATGATACAAACCTCCCCAAAATCCATTTTAACTCAAGGTTTACAAGGCAAAAAATAGGGAATTGCCAAGGGGCAAATACTTTCGCAAGTCACTGTAAGTGCCATCCTGGGTCGACCCATGAGATAAGCAAGCTATAACATCTCAAGGTTATATTGCGTGAACAATGCTAGTCTAAACATAAACCATCTGCAACCGATATAGACAACAGTACATTTACATATTACATATGTGTATATATGTGCGCATGTACACATGCACATACGTGCGCGCACACACACACACACACACACACACACACACACACACACACACACACACACACACACACACACACACACACACACACACACACACACACACACACACACACACACACATATATACATACAGTTGAAGTCGGAAGTTTACATACACTTTAGCCAAATACATTTTAACTCAGTTTTTCACAATTCCTGACATTTAATCCTAGTAAAAAGTCCATGTCTTAGGTCAGTTAGGATCACCACTTTATTTTAAGAATGTGAAATGTCAGAACAATAGTAGAGAGAATGATTTATTTTAGCTTTAATTTCTTTCATCATATTCCCAGTGGGTCAGAAGTTTACATACACTCAATTAGAATTTGGTAGCATTGCCTTTAAATTGTTTAAAACTTCATAAGCCTTGGGGTCCCACTAACGGGACAACTTCTGGTGAAACTGGAGGGCGCTAAGTTCAAATAAATAATCATAAAAATTATGGATATTAAACATTTAGGTACATTACAAGTGTCTTACATCGGTTGAAAGCTTACATTCTTGTTAATCCAACTGCACGGTCTGATTTACAGTAGCTATTACAGCGAAAGCATGCCATGCAATTGCTTGAGGACGGCGCCCCACTTCAAAATATTTTTCCACCGGCACAGGTTTCATAAATTCACAAATAGCGATTAAATATTCACTTACTATTTGAAAATCCTCCTCTGATTTGTCATCCAAAGGGTCCCAGGTATAACATGTAGTGTCATTTTGTTAGATAAAATCCTTCTTTATATCCCAAAAAGTCAGTTTAGCTGGCGCCATCGATTTGAGTAATCCTCTCGTTCAACATGCAGAGAAAGGAATCTGAAAATCTACCGCTAAACTTTGTTTCAACAAGTCAAAATACATGTCTATTTACTCCTCAGATACCCTAAAATGTAATCAAACTATAATATTTCTTACGGAAAGAAGTATGTTCAATAGGAACAGGTGCGCCTTAGCAGGTGAGTCTTGACTTCATCGCGCGCCCAAACACAAATTTCCAAAACTGTGTCCCTGTACTAAAACTCACATTTCTTATTTGTTTAGGAAGTTACAAGCCTAAAACCTTGAGCATAGACTGCTGACACCCTGTGGAAGCCATAGGAATTGCATCCTGGGAGCTAGAATTCAGTGTGCCCCTTTAGTTTCAATTGTAAGAGCATGGTCTCTCAAAAAAACAATTCTGGTTGGTTTTTCTTTGGATTTGCGCCTTACATATTTATTGTGTTCATAATTGTAACATTTCTACAAACTTCAAAGTGTTTTCTTTCCAATAGTACCAATTATATGCATATCCTGGCTTCAGGGCCTGAGCAACAGCCAGTTTAATTTGGGCACATCAGTCAGGAGCTGAGAAAAAGGGACCTAGCCCTATGAAAATTTGGGTCAAACGTTTCGGGTAGCCTTCCACAAGCTTCCCACAATAGGTTGGTTGAATTTTGGCCCATTCCTCCTGTCAGAGCTGGTGTAACTGAGTCAGTTTGTAGGCCTCCTTGCACGCACACACTTTTTCAGTTCTGCCCACAAATTTTCTATAGGATTGAGGTCAGGGCTTCATGATGGCCACTTGTTGTCCTTAAGCCATTTTGCCACAACTTTGGAAGTATGCTTGGGGTCATTGTCGATTTGGAACACCTATTTGCGACCAAGCTTTAACTTCCTGACTGATGTATTGAGATGTTGCTTCAATATATCAACATAATTTTCCTTCCTCGTGATGCCATCTATTTTGTGAAGTGCGGCAGTCCTTCCTGCAGCAAAGCATCCCCACAACATGTTGCTGCCACCCCCGTGCTTCACGGTTGCGATGGTGTTCTTCGACTTGCAAGCCTCCCCCAAACATAACGATGGTCATTATGGCCAAACAGTTCTATTTTTGTTTCATCAGACCAGAGGACATTTCTCCAAAAAGTATGATCTTTGTCCCCATTTGCAGTTGCAAACCGTAGTCTGGCTTTTTTTATGGTGGTGTTGGAGCAGTGGCTTCTTCTTTGCTGAGCGGCCTTTCAGGTTATGTCGATGTAGGACTCGTTTTACTGTGGATATAGATACTTTTGTACCTGTTTCCTCCAGCATCTTCACAAGTTCGTTTGCTGTTGTTCTGGGATTGATTTGCACTTTTCGCACCAAAGTACGTTCATCACCTTCCTGAGCAGTATGACGGCTGTGTGGTCCCATGGTGTTTATACTTGTGTACTATTGTTTGTACAGATGAACGTGGTACCTTCAGGAGTTTGGAACTTGCTCCCAAGGATGAACCAGACTTCTGGAGGTCTACAATACATTTTCTGACGTCTTGGCTGATTTATTTTGATTTTCCCATGATGTCAAGCAAAGAGGCACTGATTTTGAAGGTAGGCCTTGACATACATCCACAGGTACACTACTAGTTGACTCAAATAATGTCAATTAGACTATCAGAAACCTCTAAAGCCATGACATCATTTTCTGGAATTTTCCAAGCTGTTTAAAGGCACAGTCAACTTAGTGTATGTAAACTTCTGACCCACTGGAATTGTGATACAGTGAATTATAAGTGAAATAATCTGTCTATAAACAATTGTTGGAAAAATTACTTGTGTCATGCACAAAGTACATGTCCTATCCTGTCTTGCCAAAACTATAGTTTGCTAACAAAAAATTTGTGGAAAGGTTGAAAAATTTGTTTTAATGACTCCAACCTAAGTGTACGTAAACTTCCGACTTCAACTGTATGTACACACAAAAATGTATACCAAAAACGAAATTAAAATATTCACATGATAATAATAATAAAATGCTAAGAGAAAAGAATAAAGTATATAGTATAAATAATAATTATATGTACACACACCTACAAATATATACAAAAACACCACAGGAGGCTGGGTGGAACCTAATGGGTAGAAGGGGCCTGCGCAATGACAGAAACAGAATGGCACAAAACTCCAACATGATATCCAGGTGTCTGATGCCACCCCATCTGCCCCGCCCCAACCATCACCACCAGTCCTCTGCCAACAATAAATAAAAGGTATGATAATAATAATAGTAATAATAATAATGCAAGATTTAAACAAATAAATAAAAATAATAATACAAATAAATATATAAATAATAAATAAATAATGCAAGACTTGAGAAATAAATAAATAAATAATGAAACAAAACAAAAATGGGGGACGAGAAGAATATCCATCTGAAAGCGTCAATGATCGAACCTGGCAAGCCACTCGAACCTCCAACGACAGGGCAGTCGTCCAGCCAGAATGAAAGTGAAATGAAAGTGAAATGAAAGCTCTGACCGCCCTCCATTGGCCCGGCTAAGTGTCTAATATGTCCAAGAGCAACAATAAAACTACAGTCGGCAGCCCTTGCTGAGACAGTTTAATAAGATTTCACCCGCTATGGCACAGTATGGATTTGAGTCCATGAGCAGACTCTAACACACAATGACAAGGCGCTCTAACCCGTACGGGGATTGCTGTATGACAAGGCAGCAGGGAAGAGCAAGGCTGGGCGAAGATGGAGTTTGTAGAGTTTGGTCTCTAACCCGTACCTCATAGACACGGGGGATTGCTGTATACTCCAGAATAAATTTCTCTGCATCCAAAACCGAGGAGAGCCAAATCTTCTCACTAGAAGGGGGGTGCTCTCGATTTTGGTGTAATTCTGAATCTGGCAGGGAAGAGCAGGGCTGGGCGAAGATGGAGTTTGTAGAGTTTGGTCATGACATCTCTGTAGCCGGTGCAATGCTTTGCTACATCGGGCATAATCCTCATAGACACCGAATGGGTGCCCTTTTCCGCTCCGCCCCTTCAATCTGTTTTTTTGAACAACAACAATAAATAAATGTAAAATGTAACCAGGATACAAAGACTCTTTGTTATAGTAGGGAGGGCCTGGGGTTTGAACATATTAAACGGAAAACAAGCAATTGTTACAAGTTACAGATAACTTCTAAATACGCTGGGCGTAACATGTAGCCTACATCATGGAGGGGGTTTAACGCACGAGACCTGCATGGCTAAAATAATGTGGGCCTGTCTACAATGCAGAGATAAAAATGGAATGTCTACTCACTGTTTTACTCCTCTCAAACTTGATATTTTTATAAATCTTTGGTGATTTAAGATTTATTTTCAAGCGGTCTCAGGAGCCAAACTAAATACATGTCAAAGGCACATTAGTTTACTGTTGTTCCATGCGAATATGGACAGTGTGCGTCATGGATGGATAGGCTGTGTTTCCACTCTCAATATTCATGGCATAACCAACTGCGTTACCTCTAAAAACAGTTTTTGTTTGGTCTTAAATATCCCTACCATCGCTGCCTGAAATTAGAACTTTGGATCATGTTGTAAAGGACAAGTCAAAAACATTTCCACCCCTCCCATCTGAGCGCAAGTGTGCTGATATAAGACAGGTAAATTGCCAAACCTGGCATTAGGGCTTGAAAATGACAGTTTTTAGATGATGAAATTGCAAACTAATGTGCGTTTGACACTGGCGCCGCCTTAACGCCAGCTGAAAATAGCTCCCTACATATCTATATGTGGAACTCTATTGAAGTGTGTTTGTGTGTGTATCGCTCTCCACACAGCTCCCAGCCAAGCCCCTGCCCCATGACCCTCTGCTCTACACCAGCCCCTTATCTCCAGCGCTCTCAAACAAACCATTAAGGAACATTATTACAGTGTTTGAGCCCTGACCTTACTCTCGCTGGGGCTGGTAGACCCGAGGCCAGTCTGTGACTGAGAGCAGTAAGTAGAACTGACTGAGAGAGAACTTCACCTGTTTAAAGAACTTCTGTTGACTCTTTAGATGACTGGAGGAACATGGATTCAAGCTTCTTTTCTGGGATGCTTTCATTTGCACGGTGCAGTGAGGCAAGACTGGGTTTAAGTCAACAGATAATCAATGGGTGCTACTTTCCAAACCCCCAGGTAAAGAAGCATATAGAAGATCTGCTTGGTCTCTGAGCTCTACAGCCCAAACCAAAAAATCTGTGAGAGAAAACTCCAGCTCCCCATCCAGTGAGCACAGTGTTTTCAGGACTCTGTACAAATCAGTACTAGTGTTAATACAAACACATTCTCCCTGGTCTCAACAGACAGTCAGGCTGCCAGCAGACAGTAGAGGTGAGAGGAGAGCAGGAGCAAGCAGACAGGAGCAAGGCATTTGATTGGCACTAGAATGCAGGTGAAAGAAGGAGAGAGGGAGAGAGAGCACGAGAGAGGGAAAAAAGGAAAGAGAGATACAACTGCAGGATCTGTCAATGAGGGGGAAGAAAGGTGTGTGTGTGTGTTTGTGTGTGTGTGTACGTGTGCATGTGAGAGAGGCTATGTAGGTGTCAGCAACTTACGCACGCACACAGAAATGTTCCATACGCACAAAAAGCGTATTTCTCTAAAAGTTGGTGCACAAATGTGTTTACATCCCTGTTAGTATTTATCCTTTGCCAAGATAATCCATCCACCTGACAGTTGTGGCATATCAAGAAGCTGATTAAACTGCATGAGCATTACACAGGTGCATCTTTCGTTGGGACAATAAAATGCCACTCTAGAATGTGCAGTTTTGTCAAACAACACAATGCCACAGATGTTTTAGGTTTTAAGGGAGTGTGCAATTGGTATGCTGACTGCAGGAATGTTCACCAGAGCTGTTGCCAGAGAATTGAATGTTCATGTCTCAACCAACGTTGTTTTAAAGAATTTGGCAGCACGTCCAACTGGCCTCACAACCTCACACCATGTGTAACCACGCCAGCCCAGGACCTCCACAACCGGCTTCTGCGGGATCATCTGAGACCAGCCACCCGAACAGCTGATGTAACCGAGGAGTATTTCTGTCTGTAATATAGCCCTTTTGTGGGGATAAACATATTCGAATTTGCTGGGTCTGGCTCCCAAGTGTGTGGGCCTATGCCCTCCCAGGCCAGCCCATGGCTGCTCCGCTGCCCAGTCATGTGAAATCCATAGATTAGGGCCTAATGAATGAATTTAAATGTACTGATTTCCTTATTGAAATTGTTGCATGTTGCAATTATATTTTTGCTCAGTATAGTAATGGTTTCACCCTTCCCTCCCCCTTGCTTCACTTCCCAATGATCCTGGCCTGCACACACATCCATCTGTAGTCCAGCACAGCGGTCCGCATGCAGGGACTGTTTGTACAATGTTTCACCCATTTCATAAAGTAACCTCACACATCCAACGCTGATCCTCCCTGAAATCCAACACACCTGCTCAACACCATGTGCATCATTAACCATGGACTAGATTGCACATGCAAAGCAGGTTATGTCTTCCATACCATCCCTGGTACCATACTCTCTACCATACCCAGTCCACTCTACATCTCCCCGGTCAGCCTCACACTGGTAGCACACAGACTGACGTTGTGGCCAGGTGGATTTATTCTATTGTAGTGTACTGTACCTCCAGGAGAGGTGTCTCTTGCTCCACTTGTTCTGGGGTGACAGGGCTCGTCTCCTGCGGCCCACCACCGCCTCGGTCTCAGACAGGTCCGGGAGGGAACACCTCGGGGTCTTCATCAGGCCCAGGGTGGCTTGGTCTGAGCAGGGGAACAGATACGCAGATGTACAAGTTCATATTGAGTAGTGAACTAGTGAGCATGTCGACCCATTAATCAATTAAAGCTGTATTGTTTTAGCAGAACGTAAACAAGACAAAGATAAAGACAAAGACAGTGTGTGCATACGTGCCACACACACACACACACACACACACACACACACACACACACACACACACACACACACACACACACACACACACACACACACACACACACACACACACACACACACACACACACACACACACACACACACGCACCTAGCACTCCGGTCTCCTCCAGTCCTCCAAACTTCTGCATAGCTTTGATGGCTTTGGTCAGGGCCTCCTTGGTCTGGAGCTGTCCAGTCACCGGGTCAGGGGGTGGGAGATACCCAAACTTACTCAGCCAGTCCTGGAGGAGACAAAACAGGAAGTGTTAAGGACCATTCCAGCCATTCCAAACCCCTGTAAATGTGTCAGTGTTATGAATGTGCAGGTGTGTGTGTTTAAACATCTACAGTATATATTTGATGTGTGTTTGAGCACATGCATGAGAATATTTGAGGTTATACAACGGGTGTGTCTAATTCTAGATACTGATTGGTTAAAACTGCATTCGGCGGTGTCCATTCCACAAGTTACCACCGGCTAAATCTATGACGTTAAAATGCCTATTTACTCTGTTCCATCTGACTGCGCAATACAGTGTCTCATCAGCCCAGCCAGGCAATTCATAAACTTGATCTCCACTGTAAAAAGCATCTAGACATTATCTCAGATTTCTTTTAGACTTACATTTAGTTTTCAACAGCGGAGATTTGTATGAACATTGCTGTCTGTCACTCTGACATTTGCAACATTGTTTAAATATTGAAATTCAATCTCCAGCTGTCCCATAGTAATGAACGTGCCAGGATTCGGGACAAGACAGTCTGGTAGCTTTTCTCAACTAGTCGAAATCATGAATCAGCATCAGTTTTGTGGATATATACAAATGAATCCCATTAGAAAAACACAAAATACAGTTAGTTTGCTGTCATTCCAGATTCAATTTGAAGTGATTGCTGTCTAAGTTAGTTGGCTAGCTTCTCTGAACAGTGTCCTGGCGGGAGAGCAAATTTCCTATGCCAGGTGAAATCGTGCATCATTAGCTCATTGTTATAGATGTATTCTGTTATTCTGGCTGCACTGTTTGATGTGACTGTGTTAGCCGAAGTTGTCTAGCTAGCAAGCGAGGGATAAGAACATTGGGAAAGGGAAGGGAAATGGGAAGCCTAGTCAGCTGCACTAATCTGAGAGTTAATCATGTCTGGCTAAAATGAAAGTTAAGTACTGACATCCTCTCTAACCACTCAAGCATTTTCTCCTCCATCTCTGAGCATGCAGTCAGAGTTGGTTAGTTTTAAATGGGCTTTTGATCAGCGTTGAGTGATGAACGACTTGCATCGATAGCCAGGACCCCCCCCTTCTATTGACAACACTCCACAAATTCCATTACCCAAATTGCTTTGTGCTTACACCGCAATCCTACCGATGATATGTGCCTCCCCATCCATGGTATTAGCAGAGTTCAGGGCTGCAAACTGGGAAAAGTTTCTGGTGCAACGTTTAAGGACTCTTAACTTTTACTAGGAAGCACATGAAGTTACGTTTTCTATTCAAAAGGTACAAATCCTTCTACCTCATAAAATACATTTTTAAAAATCATTTGATTTAAACCAATTCATAACTCCAGCTAACGAACAAAACTAGAAAGTTAGTCACCATGACTACACTAATCAGCGTGTGTGTGTGTGTGTGTGTGTGTGTGTGTGTGTGTGTGTGTGCGCAAGCATGTGTTTGACATCTCAAGTCTTGGAGTGTGAAAGCGAAAAGTGACACTTCTGAAAGTGTTGATTCTGTGAGCAATGTGTTTGCACAACAGCAGTGCTGTCAAACTAAACCAGGGCACTCTGACTTCCTTCTTGCTTAACTCAGCAGCAAGCTCACTATATCACCACACAATACCACATGTGGACACTCAAACACAGCCACTGGCCCAGAGCCTCAGTCTATTGCCTGACCTATGGAAGCCAATCTAACACATCTGATAGCTGCAAAGGCTACTGGAGAAAGAAGGAAAATGGAAAAAGTTGGCATCTATAGCAGCTGAATTAGAAGAATGACGACATCAGCATTTCAGTCGTCTGCTGACTGGAGAGTGGAGAGAATGGAGAGAGATGTTTTGTGAGTCGAGGGGTTTTGGGCGGTACTGGGCCATTCTGCTGAGCTTATAGGTTCTGTGCTGCCCAAAAGTCCAACTGCCACCACACAACTCCAGTTTTTAATGTATTAGATTCAGTAGAACAAGTGTTTGGTAGACTATGAGTGCCTATTGTATAAATCTAAAGCTTTTCCTACTGTACACTGGCTTGGGCATTCCCTATGCTGACTCTGAGACACACCTAATACCCATAGAGAGAGAGAATACAGAGGACAGTGCTCGGTACTGAAAGGACAGCCCCTATGGAGGACAACAAGTAATATCCTTCTCCTCTTTCTATCACTAAATTCCAGTCTCATGTTGACTGTGGTGTGCTACACTCCCTGCTGACACTGTTTGTGTGTTGACCAATCATCCAGCTGTGTCTCTCTGTGGAGAGGGCTCACTCTGTCTCTCTCTGTGTGTGTGTCTGTGTGTGCATGTGTGTGTGTGTGTGTGTGTACATGAGTTTATGTTTATGTGTGTGTGTGTGTGTGTGTGTGACGGTTTCGCTCTCTCCCTCTGTCTTTCTGTCTGTGTATGTGTGAGTGTGTGCATGAGTTTGTGTGTGTGGGTGTGTGCGTGCGTGTGCGTGCGTGTGTGTGTGGGTGTGTGTGTGTGTGTGTGTGTGTGTATGTGTGTGTGTGTGAGTGAGTGAGTGAGTGAGTGAGTGAGTGAGTGAGTGAGTGACTGAGTGAGTGACTGAGTGACTGAGTGAGTGAGTGAGACTGCTCTCCTCCTCTGGCTGGCTGGGAAATCGATGCATGACAAGTTAGAATACACAGCTCCTCCATGGCATTGACCAGGCACAGTTATCAACTACAGTGCGGGCTCCTTCAGCACTGGGAGATGAGATTCCTATCACCCGCAACAACACAACACAACACAGCCACACCAGGACACCCATACTGCCACAGTCCTTTCATCTACTTACCCAACTCTAAACCAGCCTCTGATTAAAAGGCTAGGACAAAAACCAGCATACACTGTTGAGAATCAGAGGTATACCCCACTGGGCTGATGGGCTGATGGAGAAAGGGAATACCAATATAATCATATGGGATTTGACTCAATCACAGCGCAGATGATCTCACCCTACATAATCAGTCCATTACTCTAGCAATGAGAAAACCAGCTTCCAACAAAAAAGCGATGCAGACAGGCACGTTGTCCTCTCCTTGAGTTACTTACAGTAAGAGACCTGAACTATAAGTGTGTGTGTGTGTGTGTGTTTGTGTGTGTGTGTTTGTTTGTTTGTGTGTGTGGGTGTTTGTCTGTGTGCACAAAAGCTCAGGAATGGGATGGGTATGTCCTCACTAACAAGCAAAAAAGCCAATTTGTTTAGGCTACACATCAAGCGAGAAAGAGAGAGAGAAAGAGAGAGAAAGTGAGAGAGAAACAGAGAACCTCATAAGACATCACAGTAAAATGGAGGGATGTAATTGCAAAAGGAAATAGCAAAATGGCATTATACTGGGAAAGATGAGTTAATCTGTGGACATCGGAGAGCTGGAGTTAAGATCAGACTGAATGGTGGATTGGCCGCTGTGGGTGAAAAGCCAGCACTTGAGGAAAGAGGAAATTAGGAATATATGTATAATTATTTAATAACATGCACCATACATGTGAGAGAAAGTAGCTGTATGTAGCAGTAGAAGTATTGTTGTCTGTTAGATTGTTACAATCAGGGTAGGGATGGCAGGGTTGGGGGAAAATACAAGGGGAATTATAAATGATGCAAACAGTTGATTTTGATAGAACCCACAATCTATCTGCAAGATTAAATCTGCTCTACCCCCCCAATGAAAAAAAAAACCCAGAGAG
Organism: Oncorhynchus tshawytscha; assembly: GCF_018296145.1. Taxonomy (NCBI): domain Eukaryota; kingdom Metazoa; phylum Chordata; class Actinopteri; order Salmoniformes; family Salmonidae; genus Oncorhynchus; species Oncorhynchus tshawytscha. The sequence goes on from NC_056461.1 coordinate 19,208,904, forward strand.
TCTAGGGGCAATAATAGTCTGGATCACCTCCAACATGTCGTCCTCCAACAAATTGAAAACCTACAGCAAGGTTGATGTTAGTTTAGCTGTAAGGCAACACAAAAAGCTGAGTGTGTGTGTGCCTTTGTCCTTGTGTGTACAGTATTTTATTCAGACCTTGCTGCGGCATGCTGCTGTGTGGAATCTCACTTGACCTTTGGGGTCTTTAATGACAAAACAAAGCAGACATATCGATCCTCCTGAATCTGTCCTACCTGCAGCATTTGTCTTCCACTATCTTACCACTTCATTTTCTCTCTCCGTCTCTGTCTCTCTCTCTCTCCTCTCTCTCTCTCTCTCTCTCTCTCTCTCTCTCTCTCTCTCTCTCTCTCTCTCTCTCTCTCTCTCTCTCTCTCTCTCTCTCTCTCCTTCTCTCTCTCTCTCTCCCTCTCTCTCTCTCTCTCTCTCTCTCTCTCTCTCTCTCTCTCTCTCCTCTCTCTCTCCCTCTCTCTCTCACCCCATTCTCTTTGCCTACCTGCTGCCTCTGTCTTCTACTATCATACAATTTCCCTTACATTCCTTTTCCCCTTCTCTCACTGTCACCCCCCCCTCTATCCTTTCCTCCTTCTCTCTCTTCTCTGTCTGACAGTTTAACCTGGCATGATGTCTGGCTCTGTGCCACTCACCGGATACAGTGAAAGGTTAATAGGCAGATTGGATAGGGAGGAGAGACACAGGGGGCTTCATCCATAGGCCTATTGCATGTAAAGTTAAAGAGCACCCCTGAGGGTTGACAGGCGATGGGTACAGGGAGGAGGGGCGAACGAAACCAAACTCTGCTACAGTCTCAGAGTAATAATCAAAGTTTTGGCTTCAGAAACACTTCTGAAAGATACAATAAAATTATTTTTTTTCAGGTCTGTCTGGCCAAAATAATAATAATTAAAGAACGCAGAGAGAGAGAGAGAGAGAGAGAGAGAGAGAGAGAGAGAGAGAGAGAGAGAGAGAGAGGGAGAGAGAGAGAGAGAAAAGACGTTGCCCAGTATTCCGCAATTCCGTCTCAGCATCTCATCCCATCCAGAGCAAAGTGTGGGAGCAAAGCAGATCGGTGATGAGCTCCTTTTTTTCCTGCTGTCTGTTGCCGCCGGCAAGACTGTCAGTCCGGCTATAGGCACCTGCACTTATCTCAGAAACAGTCAGACTTTCCTGAGCAGCCCCCGCTTCTCCTTCCTGACCCCTTACGCCTCCTCCTTCCCCTGGCTCCCCACTTTACCGGCAGACCTGCCTAGCAGCCACGACAGGAGCAGTGGGGAGGAGAGAAGGAAGAGCAGATGAGGAAGGACATACCGTGTCTTGAAGGTCCCCAAGAACACAGTGGCATCCATCATTCTTAAATGGAAGAAGCTTGTAACCACCAAGACTCTTCCTAGATGACCCGATGGTCACCCTGACAGAGCTAAAAGGAACCTAAAGACTCAGACCACGAGAAACAAGATTCTCTGGTTTGATGAAACCAAGATTGGTCTGAATGCCAAGCGTCACGTCTGGAGGAATCTTGACACCATCCCTACGGTGAAGCATGGTGGTGGCAGCATCATGCTGTGGGGATGTTTTTCAGCGGTAGGGACTGTGAGACTAGTCAGGATCGAGGCAAAGATGAATAGAGCAAAGTACAGAGAGATCCTTGATGAAAACATGCTCCAAAGCCCTCAGGACCTCGAAGGTTCACATTCCAACAGGACAACAACCCTAAGCACACAGCCAAGACAACGCAGGAGTGGCTTCGGGACAAGGCTCTGAATGTCCTTGAGTGGCCCAGCCAGAGCCCGGACTTGAACCCGATCGACCTGAAAATAGCTGTGCAGCAACGCTCTCCATCCAACCTGACAGAGCTTGAGAGGATCTGCAGAGATGAGTGGGAGAAACTCCGCAAATAAAGGTGTGCCAAGCTTGTAGCTTCATACCGAAGGAGACTCGGGCTGTAATCACTGCCAAAGGTGCTTCAACAAAGTAGCCAACATTTCTGAAAACCTGTTTCTACTTCGTCATCATGGGGTATTGTGTGTAGATTGATGAAGGAAAAAAAGCTTTGAATCAATTTTAGAATACGGCTGTAACGTAACAAAATGTGGGAAAAAGTCAAGGGGTCCGAATACTTCCCGAAAGCTCTGTATTCTCAGCCCTCTGGGGAAACCTGTCCATGTCTTTCATGTCCCTGGAATGTGGTGATGCTATAATGTAACTGTACAGGGCACGCCTATCATCTATTTGTTGGTCTTCTACCAACCCCTAGGGCAATATGTTTGTTTTTTTACGTACTATTTGTACATGTTCCTTGTTATACAAGACCAGAGAAAGTATTATAGGGTTCAAAAACAGGTCCTGACAAACAGTATAGTGAGCTGTGCTGTGTGCTGTGAGCTGTGTGCTGTGTGCTGTGAGCTGTGTGCTGTGTGTGTGCTGATTATATCTATTCAGTTTGTGTAGGAAAGGGAAGGATTAACGCATGAGAGAAAAAAAAAATCCAATCAGGATTTTTCTTTGCTGGTCTCTGGGTTAGAAAAATCTCCCCAGCCATTGGCTAGGCCCTCTGAAGCTAGATAGAAGGCATCGGCCATTCAACTGTGTTATGACAGAATTTTGGTGTCACGTTCTGACATTAGTTCCTTTGTTTTGTCTTTGTTTTAGTATGGTCATGGCGTGAGTTGGGGTTGGCAGTCTATGTTCTTTTTTCTATGATTTGGGATTTCTGTGTTTGGCCTGGTATGGTTCAAATCAAATCAAATCAAATTTGATTTGTCACATACACATGGTTAGCAGATGTTAATGCGAGTGTAGCGAAATGCTTGTGCTTCTAGTTCCGACAATGCAGTAATAACCAACAAGTAATCTAACTAACAATTCCAAAACTACTGTCTTATACACAGTGTAAGGGGATAAAGAATATGTACATAAGGATATATGAATGAGTGATGGTACAGAGCAGCATAGGCAAGATACAGTAGATGGTATCGAGTACAGTATATACATATGAGATGAGTATGTAAACAAAGTGGCATAGTTAAAGTGGCTAGTGATACATGTATTACATAAGGATGCAGTCGATGATATAGAGTACAGTATATACGTATGCATATGAGATGAATAATGTAGGGTAAGTAACATTATATAAGGTAGCATTGTTTAAAGTGGCTAGTGATATATTTACATAATTTCCCATCAATTCCAATTATTAAAGTGGCTGGAGTTGAGTCAGTGTCAGTGTCAGTGTGTTGGCAGCAGCCACTCAATGTTAGTGGTGGCTGTTTAACAGTCTGATGGCCTTGAGATAGAAGCTGTTTTTCAGTCTCTCGGTCCCAGCTTTGATGCACCTGTACTGACCTCGCCTTCTGGATGATAGCGGGGTGAACAGGCAGTGGCTCGGGTGGTTGATGTCCTTGATGATCTTTATGGCCTTCCTGTAACATCGGGTGGTGTAGGTGTCCTGGAGGGCAGGTAGTTTGCCCCCGGTGATGCGTTGTGCAGACCTCACTACCCTCTGGAGAGCCTTACGGTTGTGGGCGGAGCAGTTGCCGTACCAGGCATTCAGAGGCAACTGTCAATCGCTGTCCCTGATTGAGAACCATACTTAGGTAGCCTGTTTTCACCCTTGAGTTGTGGGTGATTATTTTCTGTTGAGTGTTTGTATTCTGCACCAGACAGAACTGTTTCGGTCATCTACTGTTCTGATTGGAGTTTATATATTGGAGAGTTGAGACCAAATCACGGACGCTGGACAGAGTGGATTTCAGTTGTAACAAAAGACAGTTTTAATGAGTCAAAGATATCTTGTCCCGCAGTTTTACGTGCACGGATCTAGTTCATATAACTCGGCAAGGAGTCAGGTGAAAAAGAGGCCTTATACAAAGGTTACATTCATTTTTATACATAGAATAAAGTAGGTGGAGTCTTGTCGTTTTGGTCTTCTGACTGGTCACAAAGGGTTGGAGGCGGGCCTTGCTCTAGCCAGAGCGGGCCCCATTGGTGCATAGCAGAGTCTTGTTCTCTGAGCTCCCTGACCAGTAGAGGGGGTGAGATGTGTGTTTATACAAGGAGACATTTGTGTATCAGGAAATCTGACACAGGAGAGCAGAGGGGGTCAGTTTTATGGCTGGGTGTATGTGTTCTTGCGATGGAATGTCTTTGTTTCCTGGGGTCGGGAGACAACAAAGCTGAGGGGATAGTGTTAGGGGGGTAGTTTTATTGCTGGCTGTGTAGCTAGTTCCTGTTTTAACAGGGGAAGGTAAGATGACTTGAGTCAGGCGGTTTGGCTTGGCGCTGTATAATATATGAGCTATGTGTATGAATGTTTACATATATATATATATATATATGACACTACTTTGTTGTTTTGTATTTCAGTGTTCAATTTGATTAATTAAATATTAACATCATGAACACGTACCACGCTGCGCTTTGGTCCTCACCTTCTTCCACCAACAACGACCGTTACATTTGGAGTGAGTGAAAAACCAATTCGATTTAGACTTGCAATGGGTGGGACCGTTATTACATATTTTGGGGTAAAAACCTCGACATTCTCGAAGGCCCTGGGACGTCAGTACTGAGAGAGAGCACAATAGCAGCAGTAGTTTTCCCACAGTAACTTTTGTTATGTGCAGTTGTGGCTGCGGTAGCAGCCGGTGTTATCGAGGACTCAGAGGATATCGCTAATTTGTTGTCATCGACTTTTGAAGGTGAACTTTCACAATAAATGACATTTCAAATGATCATCATCTGGTAAGTGGCACTGTTCTTTATTGCAGCTAGCTTGCCGTTAGCTCTCTTTAAAAATGCATGCGAAAGTTAAAAACATTGTTGCATTTAAACTTAAGATCACCAGTTACTTTATGTCAGGGGTTGGGACTGAAATTATTTTCCAATTGTTTTGTTCTGAACAAAACCATAATTTCTTTCATTCTATTCCACTCTTCTGACCAGCAAAAAAGTAACAATTTCTATAGTTCCTTTTGAATCCTTCACCAATCAGTGCAGATAGAGCAGCTTGATATATGGAGCGGGCAAGTTAGTAGTTGTTTACCAAACAATTTGATTAGCTCGTTTTAAGGATTAAACTTTCAAATAGCTCTTTGTTGACTGTTGCTGTGTGTTATCACGCTCCATCAGCACTGACCTGTACCCTACCTGCCCTAAGCTCTCTCCTGGCCCCTTACACCAAGTCTGAATATGTCCTGCTAGGTGATCTAAACTGAGACATGCTTAAACCAACTGACTAAGCCCTAATGCAATGGTACTCCCTAAAACACCCAGAAAAGGCTACTCTCCCCGATGTTATCCTCACAAATAATCCTGATAGGTATCAGTCTGGTGTTTTCTGTAATGACCTTAGTGATCACTGTTTAACGGCCTGTGTTCGTAATCTCTGCTCAGTGAAATGACATGTCCTGATTTGTCATAGGTAAAAAACTGTAATGAGCAAGCCTTCATGACCTGGCCTCTGTAAAATAGTAGAGAATCAGCTTGATCCCCTCTGTCAAAGACGCTTGGACCTTCTTTTTCGATATCTTAGTGGTATTGTTAACTGTTGCAGATACAGGTATCCTGAGTGGGTATCCTGTGTGTGTGTATTTCTTATCTCTCCTTCTCCCCTCACAGGTGGCAATCATCATTCCCCAATCAGTCATCACTCTGAAGACACACCTCCTCCTGTTTCCAATCACATCCCCTTTCCCTTGGTTTAAAAACCCATTCAGTTGTTTTCCCAAAGTTTTTCTAAAACTCTCTGACTCTCGCAGTCACTCTCTCCCTCTCGCTCTCTTTCACTCTCTCCCTCTCTCTTTGTATGCAGAGCTCTCTCTTTTGTTTTTGCAACTATATGTCACTTTGTCCGTTATCCTGTGAGTATTGTTTTGTTATGTTTGACTGTTTGTTTGATGGTGGGAAAAGGGGGTACCAAGACAAGTTGCCCATGGGCATACACTACCCGTAGGTAAACTGTCTAAATACATTAGTTAGAACTGGGCGGATCACCCACTGTATTTTTGGTTAGTTAACTAGCTGTTGTTGAAGCAGGTAGACTAGCTTATCGGTGTTTATTATTATTTCTTTCCTTGGGTCCAGCTCAGCCCCTTTTCCCGCCCCCCTTTACCGTGTGTTGAAAAATAAACCCTGAGTGTTTGACGGTAGATTTAAGTTGTCTGTGGTTTTTGTTCTCACTGTTACTTTTTCACTGTTATAATTTGCATGAGTTATGTTACGCTTCTTGTTGCCATCCCCTCTAGACTGCAGAGCAAAAGGGATTTGTAACATTAACAAACACGCCCCCATAAAGAAAATGAGAATTAAAAATAGGTTCAGACCCTGGCTCGACCGTGATCTGGCAGAGCTACTCCACCTCAAGAATTGCATTTGGCGAAAGGCTCAGCACACGCATACTCATGCTGACTGGCTCTCGTTTAGGCAAATGAGAAAAAAGTGCAATCAGGCTATCCGGAAGGACAAAGTTAGTTACTTTAAGGAGCAGTTTTCTCTGTGGGTCTAAATCCAAGAAGTTCTGGAAAATGGTTAAAGACCTGGAGAATAAACCCTCCCTCCTTGATGATGTGGTTGTTACTGACAAGAAGCACATGGCTGAGCTCTTTAATCACCACTTCATTAAGTCAGGATTCCTATTTGACTCAGCCATGCCTCCTTGCCCGTCCTTACCCATGCTAGATTATGGAGACATAATTTATAGATCGACAGGTAAGGGTGCTCTCGAGCGGCTAGATGTACTTTACCATTCGGCCATCAGATTTGCCACCAATGCTCCTTATTGGACACATCAATGCACTTGATACTCCTCTGTCAACTGGTCATCTGTTAACCCGTCACAAGACCCACTGGTTGATGCCTAAGAGGGTTTTATAAATAAGCATCACGCCCCCCTATCTGAAAGATCTACTGCAGCCCTCATCCTCCACATACAACACCTGTTCTGCCAGTCACATTCTGTTAAAAGGTCTCCAAAGCACACATCCCTGGGTCGCTCGTCTTTTCAGTTCGCTGCAGCTAGCGACTGGAACGAGCTGCAACAAACACTCAAACTGGACCGTTTTATCTCCATCTCTTCATTCAAAGACTCAATCATGGACACTTACTGACAGTTGTGGCTGCTTTGCGTGATGTATTGTTGTCTACCTTCTTGCCCTTTGTGCTGTTGTCTGTGCCCAATAATGTTTGTACCCTGTTTTGTGCTGCTACCATGTTGTGCTGCTGTCATGTGTTGCTCATCGATGGGGCTGTAGTGGAGCAGGTTGAGAGCTTCAAATTCCTTGGTGTCCACATCAACAACAAACTAGATTGGTCCAAACACACCAAGACAGTTGTGAAGGGGGCATCACAAAGCCTATTACCCCCTCAGGAAACTAAAAAGATTGCTACAGCTGCAACATCGAGAGCATCCTGACCGGTTGCATCACTGCCTGGTACAGCAATTGCTCGGCCTCCGACCGCAAGGCACTTCAGAGGGTAGTGCGTACGGCCCAGTACATCACTGAGGCAAAGCTGCCTGCCATCCAGGACCTCTACACCAGGCGGTGTTAGAGGAAGGCCCTAAATTGTCAGACCCCAGCCACCCCAGTCATAGACTGTTCTCTCTACTACCGCATGGCAAGCGGTACCGGAGTGTCAAGTCTAGGACAAAAAGGCTTCTCAACAGTCTTTACCCACAAGCCATAAGTGTCACGGCTTTCTTCCTGGGAAGGTGAGGCGGACCAAAACGCAGCGTGGTTATAGTTCATGGTTCTTCAATAAGAAAACATGAACAAACTACAAAAAAATAAGCAGGAAAACCGTAACAGTCCTAACTGGTGCATAAAACACAAAGACAGGAAACAATCTCCCACAAAATACCCGAAGAATATGGCTGCCTAAATATGGTTCCCAATCAGAGACAACAATAAACACCTGCCTCTGATTGAGAACCAATCTAGGCAACCATAGACTTACCTAGACACCTAAACTGAATATACAACCCAATAAATCTACAAAAACCCCTAGACGAGACAAAACACATACATCACCCATATCACACCCTGGCCTAACCAAAATAATAAAGAAAACAAATAACTAAGGCCAGGGCGTGACAATAAGACTCCTGAACAGGTAACCAAATGGTTACCTGGACAATTTGAATTGTGTGCCTCCCCCAACCTCTCTTTTACGCTGCTGCTACTCTGTTTATGTTATATAGTCTCTAACTATACATTCATATACATACTACCTAAATTGGCCCGACCAACCTGTGCTCCTGCACATTGGCTTACCGGGCTATCTGCATTGTGTCCCACCACCCGCCAACCCCTCTTTTTACACTTCTGCTACTCTCTGTTCATCATATATGCATAGTCACTTTAACGAAACCTACATGTACATACTACCTCAATAAGCCTGACTAACAGGTGTCTGTATATAACCTTGTTACTCTTTTTTCAAATGTCTTTTTACTGTTGTTTTATTTCTTTACTTACCTACACACACACACACAAACCTTTTTTTCCCCCCACACCATTGGTTAGAGCTTGTAAGTAAGCATTTCACTGTAAGGTTTACACCTGTTGTATTCGGCACACGTGACAAATAAACTTTGATTTGATTTGCTACCATGCTGTGTCGCTGCTATGTTTGTGTCATAGGTCTCTTTATGTAGTGTTGTTTTGTCTCTTTTGTTGTATTCTGCCCTATATTTTAATTTATTTTGAATCCCAAATTTGATAAAGGTTTCTGTTTAAACGGTAAGAACATTCTTCCATTCACATCCCTAGTGGCAACTAACTCATTCATGATGTCATCAAAACACATTGCTTCTCCTGCATCTCCTGTTCCTCCAAACAAATAAATCCCCTTGAGGGCGAGCCAGACTGTACGCCCCTGGACCCTATCACTTCCAGGGTCACAGATCAAATTGACAACCTAGTTGGACAGATTAGGGGAGTTTAGGGCTTTAAAAAGGGACACCCAAAAGGTATGTGGAGGATGCTGGCGGCTACTGTACTTCCCCGGGTTGTTCTGAGACCTTGGACATGCTTTAGACCATGCTTTAGACCATGCTTTAGACCATGCTTTAGACCTTGGACATGCTTTAGACCTTGGACATGCTTTAGACCATGCTTTAGACCTTGGACATGCTTTAGACCTTGGACATGCTTTAGACCATGCTTTAGACCTTGGACATGCTTTAGACCATGCTTTAGACCTTGGCAGACTTTAGAGCAGGCAGGCGGCACATGGGCACACATACACACACCCTGTAATCGGGGGCAAACTACCTGCCCTCCAGGACACCTACACCATCCGATGTTACAGGAAGGCCATAAAGATCATCAAGGACAACAACCACCCGAGCCACTTCCTGTTCACCCCGCTATCATCCAGAAGGCGAGGTCAGTACAGGTGCATCAAAGCTGGGACCGAGAGACTGAAAAACAGCTTCTATCTCAAGGCCATCAGACTGTTAAACAGCCACCACTAACATTGAGTGGCTGCTGCCAACACACTGACTCAACTCCAGCCACTTTAATAATGGGAATTGATGGGAAATTATGTAAAATATATCACTAGCCGACTGTAAACAATGCTACCTAATATAATGTTTACATACCCTACATTATTCATCTCATATGTATACGTATATACTGTACTCTATATCATCTACTGCATCTTTATGTAATACATGTATCACTAGCCACTTTAACTATGCCACTTTGTTTACATACTCATCTCATATGTATATACTGGGCATGCTTTACCATCTACTGCATCTTGCCATGCTGCCTTGCTCTGTACCAACACTCATTCATATATCTTTATGTACATATTCTTTTTCCCCTTACACTTGTGTGTATAAGACAGTAGTTTTGGAATTGTTAGTTAGATTACTTGTTGGTTATTACTGCATTGTCGGAACTAGAAGCACAAGCATTTCGCTACACTCGCATTAACATCTGCTAACCATGTGTATGTGACAAATAATTTTTTTTTTTTATCCCCTAACACTCTGTCCCTGTCACACACACTGCCTGGGCACACGGACAGACACACACTCACACAGGCCATGCATGTACACACACACACATTCCCCCCATATACATCCCTGCACACACACTCCCATGCGAGTCACCAGATTAGTATCCACTCTGTGTAACATTGGGAGTTACAGGTTTTTCCTCTACTCCGCAGAGTAAGAAAATGACTGTCCCTCGTTTCTCTGTGTAATCCCTAAGTATCAGCAGTCACCAACAGTAACCCTAATGGTCTAAAAACATGCAGCAGTGCATCATATCCAGCTGCACATCTTGAAATAAATGAGGGGGGGGGGCAAGAGAGAGAGACAGAGAGATACAGCATATGGAAAGAGGGGAGGAGAGAGAGAGAGAGAGAGAGAGAACCAGTCCTAAACAGAAAATGTAGTTCCAGTCACTTCATCCCTCCTGTTGTGGATTAGGACACTGGCAGGATCACATAACACATGATATCTGATGAGATGGGGAGATTCAATTGGACAACAAGGGAGGACTCTCACACTGAGCTCTAAGAGGTCAAAGTGCACAACCCTTCCTCTTCCACCGCTGCCCTGCTGACTTTAACTCGTCAGCTGGTTCTACTCACCATGCCGCCACACACAACCGCCATGAACAGCCATGTGTTCCCTTCTGATGACATTCTCCATTCCACAATGCTCCTCTCTGTGGGGCCCTCAGGACCAGCTGCAGACCAAGGTTCTTTTATCTGCCTTAGTGACAGGAAGTGAATCATCCGGCCAGACTTAACCCGCTGACCCCTCTCTAGCCCTCCATATCAGTTGTGGAAAAATAGCGTTTACACAGCTATTTCACGATAGGGTCAGGCCAGGTCAGATCAGACTAGCTGATACCGTGTTCCTCCACGACATGAAGTCTAATGAAGCGTGAGGCTTGAAGTAGCATGAAGTTTACATAAAGTGTGAACATGGGTTTGGCCACACCCCATTCAAAGTTAATGTGAGGATCGTGTAAACAGAAAAGTTGCAAATCTGATAGCGAAGTAAGGCAGGTGGATACTTTGCATATTTTGTAGGTGTAAAAAGTCACAGACAGAGAAACACTGCCAAACCCAGAGACACACATACACATACACACGTGTGCACATGCACACAACTGTTCTGGTTCAGAATATTCAGAGGCCATTTGTTTCTGATGCAAAGATTAAATCTATTGGTAAATAGCCCACCCATTTTCACCTACCTCATCCCCATACTGTTTTTATTTATTTACTTTTCTGCTCTTTTGCACACCAATATCTCTACCTGTACATGACCATCTGATCATATATCACTCCAGTGTTAATCTGCAAAATTGTAACTATTCGTCTACCTCCTCATGCCTTTTGCACACATTGTACATTGTATATAGACTCCCCCTTTGTTTTCTACTGTGTTATTGACTTGTTAATTTGTTTATTCCATGTGTAACTCTGTGTTGTCTGCTCACACTGCTATGCTTTATCTTGGCCAGGTCGCAGTTGTAAATGAGAACTTGTTCTCAACTAGCCTACCTGGTTAAATAAAGGTGAAATAAAAAATAAATAAAATAAAAATCTCAGCTTACAATTTTTTTGAGGGGGAAGAAGTTGGGTGTCTTCAAAAATCATCCAGATCCCTTTCCATTACAGACAAAAACGTATTATCGTTTGCTCTAAGCCGTTACATCTCAAAAGCCCTATAATCTCAGAGAAACAATTTATGTAGCTGCTTTTTTTTATGTGTCTGTGATACATCGATGGGAGGATTCAGAACAATTGTGTGCTCTGATCTTGCGTGAGGAGAGGAGCCGAACAGCAAAACACAGTTTGTCTTTGAGAGTAAACAGAGTTTAGTGATGGATGAGCGAGGGGGGAGAAAAAGAGAGGGAGAAGAGAGAGCACATGCAGGCGACACTCTGGGGGGTTCGGAGCCTTACTGACACCAATATCCAACACCAGATTTCATGTGGATTATAAACAAGCAAAAGTGAGAATGAATCCCTGTCTTGATCCTATCTTGCATCTGTTATGCTTTTTCTTCTCACCTCTCCTCGTCAATTCAATGTTCTCTGTTCACATGCTGCCATAATCAAAAGTTTCCTTACAAACACAACTCTCTCAGTTGAACTCACCAGAAACCAATTCCCATAATAAATGTAATTGTCTCCGAGACGGATAACTGGAAAACACAGTTAAACACTGCTGACTGCGGTTGTCGGCTCTGGCTACAAGTTGCCGGTGGAAACTGATCTAAAATCAGCTTACCCTCACCCCAACCTATCAGTTTCATCTTAACAATGCATGTCCTGTCAAGATTAAATAAGAAAGGACCAGCATGACGTTTCACCTTTACTAAAGCTATGGAGCGTATAGGCCACCTGGGCTGGTTCATTCCCATATTGTGCTGTGTGTGCAATATGTTGACAGCACATGTTGGCCCTGGGTTATAACGATCACCAGAGGATGAGCAAGGTACAGAGGTACACACACACACACACACACACACACACACACACACACACACACACACACACACACACACACACACACACACACACACACACACACACACACACACACACACACACACACACACACACACACACACACACACACACACACACACACACACACACAACAGCTACAAGAGCCAAAGGGAAAGAGGGGATTTAACCAGCAAAACAAGTGAAGCAGGGAATGGAAACCCAGCATGCGAGCAGTCCAAACACACACCTCCATCTAACGCCAGAGGAAAGACAGATTACAGATGGCTGACGGGTAGAGCTTTATAGGTGTAACTTCCATCAGGAGTTGCCAAGTTCTCTAGGGGACCACAAGTCAAGATAGATGCAGGATGATGGATAAAACAGTCACGTGTCAACTGAGTAGAGAGAGAGAGAGAGAGAGAGAGAATGAGAGAGAGAACGAGAGAGAGAGAACGAGAACCTTGCTGCCGGTCCCATTGTTCCAGTACATCCATATTCAGTACAAACACCAGGTATGGGTCGATCGATACAATGGAAACTCTTAGCATTCAACACAGAGCTACATTAATACACACCTCAAGAGACTGATCAGTCATAGACCAGAAGGAAGCCATCCACCACTGAAGAGTAAACACACACTTGCACTACTTCAATTAGTTTCTGCTGCAATAGCTTGTGTCTTCATACCACCTTTATTAGAGTACTACTGTAGAAGTGCACACAGGAGAGGGTACTACACAGTATATCTAGTATACGTAGAGATATTCTTCATGATAAAGTGGGCGCAGGGGGTAGTCTCAGAGCTCTTCTATAATCATATACTAGAGGACACAGGAGTGTATGGTTCACGTGACGAGGGAGAGGTCGCTACACACCGGGGAGAGTTTATTTAGTCACACACTGTCCACACACCAAGAGGTGTGAATGTCAGAGAGACTGCCACTTGAAAATCAAATGAGCCAGATGCACTAAGCTACGGAGGGCGATGTGTGTGTGTGTGTCACTGTGTATATGTGACTGTGTGTGTTTGAGTGTCACCATGTATTTCCGTTACATACTCTCTTGGGTCGCACTTGTGTCTGGTCTGTCATCAGCCTCTCAGACGCTCCTTCAGGGAGCGAGCAGTGTGGAGTCGACACTAACCTTTCCAGACACACACAATCTGACAGCGATAACCCTGACGCGTGCGCGCTCGCTGGAGGAAGTGCACGTCAACACAGGGCGCTGCACTTATCCTCTTAGGCCTGCAGCGTTTTGGCGTTCGGTGATGCAGGTGTGTGTTCAATTGGGCGTGTGTGTGTGAACGTGTTTGTGTCTTAGTGGGTTGACACCCCGAGTAGGAAACAGCTTCATCATAACCCGTCCTTAAACAGAGACCATAGCAAGGTAACAACACCTGCCGGTCTTGTTCACTGTAATATGATTTTATGTGTGTTTGAGGGTGTATGAAATGGAGTGAGTGAACAATATTTGGCATGTTTGTCTGAGATTATGCTTTTATTTGTGTGTCTAAGCTGTACAGTGGCGACCTGTCACCTGTTTAGCTAAAAAAAACAAAGATTTTTGTTGTTGTTGTTGCCTGTTTAACATGTTATTTTGGCATTAATACGTGTCACATATCAGTTTGCAAACAATGTAAAAAAAATAATAATATTAATAATTTGAGTTAATAAAGCCACGTACAAACACGGTCTCTGTTTTGCTTTCTTGAGTAAGGTAGCTCCAAAATGCAGGTGTTCCAGACTAGCTCAGTGCTTTCTGTGGTGGAGGGGCAGTCAGTGGAAAATACTGTGTGTAGGGGTCGGAAATGTTCTGGAATTGCAAATTCAACAGTGTGGTTCGGAAAGAATCAGTGGCTAACTGCAAGCATTGCAAAGCAATCACTATTTTTCTTCCCCTGCCTGATATTTGGTGGAGAGGGTTTGTGGTCCAAGTCTGGGTTTAAGGATCTCTTTTCCAAGCTTAAAAGGATAAACATTCACAGGCAACACCATGGGCCAGAAAAGTCAATACAGCATGACTTCTGCCGCATTAAAAACAACTGGAAACTCGGAACTGGGAAATCTCATACTTCAGTGAGTTCAAGACAACTGGGAACTCTGGGAACTCTTAAAAAATATGTTTTGAATGGTCATCCAACTTGGAATTACAAGTCGGGAACTCGGGCATCTTTCTAGAGCTCTGACCTGAAGATCACTGATGTCATGAATCAACCTTGTTTTTTCAGAGATCCCAGATGTCTTGAATGCATCATAAATCAAGACAATGCCAGACTTTGATGTCAAAGTTTCATGACAAAAGTTGACAACAAGAAGGACTACTGCGACACCTTTCTATTCAAGTCAGCACACAACAGTCCAAAAATGTATTATATGCTGCTGCATAAATTATGTAATATGCCAGGGAGATATGTATACTGTAGCTAAGAAAGTAATACTAAGTGTATGTTGGATAGTAAGCTGTTAGTAGCTCATGTGCTTCACCCTAATAATTTGGTCCCTTTCCCCCTCATAAATGATCCTACTGTTCTGACTTGGTGGTGCACATGTAGCCTATAGCCTGTTTTAGAGAAACGTCATAATCAAATATTGGAAGAACTTTCATTGTCTGCTTATATGCCCCCTTTATTTATCCTACAGTTCTGACTTGGTGTACAGGGATAATACTGTAAGAATGGCCCATGTTCTGAATTCTGTCACTGTACATTTCAAAAGTGCTGAACAAATAGTTTATAGACTACGTCCATCTTAGCTCGCTCATTAATGTCTTAATCAAAATTACAGATTGCCTCTTAACCACTCACTGTTCCTTTATGCCATAGTTTGTTGTATGCCATCTCAATTGTCAGTAGAAACCACATTTGTTTAAGCAAGTCAGCCATATCAGCTATGTTTTTTTTTTAAAGACAGTAAATAAGGCTGAATGAACTGCCAGACACGGCTCCGCTGATTTCCAGGTGTAATGTTGAGTTTGCCCCACCAAGATTTACATGCTAAAAGGTGTATCTGAGTGTGTCTGTGAGTGTACCTCGTCACTTCTGAGAGTTAGTCTGTGTGCATGTGTGTGTATATGTGCGCGCACATAAAAGTGTGATTCTCGGGGTGCGATCCCCAGTGTGGTGTGGAATGTGTATATGCAACACACAGGCAGAGACCCATGTATAAAATGCAGCCGATAAGTTAGGCTTAAATCCCTGGATCTCGACATTTGATGTAAGGGAAAAGAGATAGAGCTCCTATCTGTCCCTAAGGAGGGACGAACTGCTGACAAAAAGAAAGAAAGAGAGACAGTGGCAGGGGGGAGAGAGGGAGTGGGAGAGACAGAGAATTAGAACGAGAGAGAGCAATGGAGAGACAAAGACAGAGAGAGAGAGACAGAAGGAAATCACGGGACAGTAAGTGTGGTCCCATCAGGTACATCAGTGACAGGAGGCTAATGGGTATCAGACTACATTGAACAGGTACGGTCACCCCTCATAGACACAGGACAGGTGATTCATTAAAATCTGCTGGGAAGGATGGAGAGCGAGAGAAGGACGGCGGTAGACAGAGGGAGGGGATCAATATGGCAGATCCATCACACCGGCCTTCTTCTGCGGGGATAACCGCGACCGGTTTAATGGTAACTATGGTCGTCTGCTCGATGAGAGCGATCTGCATCAGATTGGTCAAGTTTCTTTTCTTTTTTTTCTACTGTGTTATTGACTTGTTTATTGTTTACTCCATGTGTAACTCTGTGTTGTTGTCTGTGTCACACTGCTTTGCTTTATCGTGGCCAGGTCGCAGTTGTAAATGAGAACTTGTTCTCAACTTGCCTACATGGTTAAATAAAGGTGAAATAAAATACATTATTACATTTTAAAAAAGAGAGTGTGTATTGTGTGTAGGGGGGAGACATGGTTATGGATGGCAGCTGTTCCTCTGACTCCCAGTTTTTTCCAAAGAGGGCTAACTGTAGGCTGATTCACTGCAGTAGCGTGACAGTGATAGAGGCTATGGTGTGGCTAAGAACAGCCTCTGATAAAGGTATCTCAGCCATCCCATCATTGGCACCTTTTCACCGTGGTGGAGGAAGTGCCTCTTCCTGGCACCATCGCGGCGTGCGCTACAATTGCCCCCCCCATCGCCCCTTGGCAAGTATTTACAGTGAAAATAAAGACCAAATCCCACATCAGAGGCTCTCAGTTAGTCAGCGTTTTATATGTGTGCTTATGAATTAAACCTTGCCAGGGAAAACACACACGGTAAACAAGAGTCAGCTCAAGTTAGAAAATAAACCAACCGTGATGTCGGCGCCAATTTGGAGACGCCCTATAACAGTCATTTTATTTAAATGCCAAAGTGGGTCCAAACTTCCAGAACCGTTTGATGTCTGATCTCTTTTGGGCAACGATCTAACATGGCACCATGCCAAAGCCCACAAACAGAAGGCTTGAATAAAGCTGGCCTGGTGCCCTACTGTGATATTTAGTCCATATGTCACGGAGGGAAAAGAGAGACGCAGTCACACACACAGACTGACTGCCATCGACCAGAGACCTGCCAAGGAAAATCTGCAGAACTGTTATATGCCATCTAGTGCTATGATGAATCCCTGAGTGTGTGTGTGTATGTGTGCATGGACAGTATGAAATTGTGTGTCTGTGCAAGGGAGAACGCAAACGCTGGAGCTGTTTGAGCGGGGGAGTGGTTTGTGTTTGTCTCTGAGTTATTACCGTGTGTCTCTTAGTCAGTGCGAGTGTGACGGTATGCATATGAGTATGCATTTATTTGTGTATGTCTGAGTGTTATTGTTACCATTTCTATGAATGAGGTTGAGTGTGAGTACGTGTATATTAATGTGTGTGTGTCTATGTGTGAGTATTTACGTAGGCCTCTACAATATGTGTATGTAACTCATGGCCTGGAAAGTAACCGTGGGACAGATGTGACCAGATGTGACCAGTGTCATAAAGACAGATTTGCCCTCCTAGTCTAAGCCATGAGCCCCATTGACAACACACTGAGTAACAGCAGCAACTGGCCTACAACTCTCACATACTCAATCCAAAGCAATAAAGAAAACACAGACAAGCCCCATCAACGCCAGGATAAACAAACTTTTCATCCTGCAAGGTAGACAGTGTGAGTTTCTACTGCCATCTTCACATACAGGGATATTACAACCCCTAGCTGTAACAAACTAGTACTGTACATTAGACACAATAGCAATTTCCCTAGGAAAGGTAGGAAGTGAAACAGCACATCACAAATAAAACAACATTTCAGATTAGCCACCGGCGATGAAAAGTGCAGCACAAGTGTTGGGTGACAAAGTTTTCATGTGTTACCTGAGTACGGGGACCATGCCGGCAGCTTTGAGAGTGGGTGGAATGCCAGGGGCCACTAGAATGGCCCGCCGGAGATAGTGTACATAGCCTAGATACTGCGTGCCTTGTTCATGGAGAGAAGTGGAGACGACACAGAACCCAGAGCCATAAAACAGCACGACAATGTCCCACTGTGAATCACCATCAACCAGAGGTGGAGAAAAAGGCTATTTTCAGAGGCAAAGACTTCAGTAAAGACTAGCAAATGAACACAGTGAAAACAAGTACTGCTGAATCTAATAAAAAAAACTCCTAAGTTGAAAATGGACAATTGATTCAGTTGAAATAAGGTAAAGCAGGAGATTGTGTATTGGCTGGAGACTGAGGGGACACAAGCTGCTAACTAACACCCCTAGACTGGATTGTCCTTAGAAATGGTGTCAATGTTCAAACTCCAACAACACTCCCATGAATAAAATAACCCAAATGCTATGGCATCACAGCACTGTAGGTGTGTCCCGACTAGCACATAACATTATGAGAACCATATGTTTCTTAGAGCTGGTTATTTTGCACAACTTTCTGGGAATGGTGCAGGATAGTTGCTTGGCTTTGGAATATTCTCAGCACTTTTAAGGAACTTAACAAAGAAATTGAATTTTCTTGGTATTTCATTACTTTAACAGAACGTTTCCAAAAAGTTCAAAAGTTCTAGGAACGTTATCCAACTGGTTTGACATTGGGAATGTTCTCAAATATACTGAACGAAAATATAAACGCAACATGTAAATTGTTGGTCCCATATTTCATGAGCTGAAATAAAAGTTCACAGACATTTTCCATAAGCACAAAAATCTTATTTCTCTCAAATTTTGTGCACAAATGTGTTTACATCCCTGTTTGGGAGCATTTCTCCTTTGCCAAGATATATATATATATATATATATATATATCAAGAAGCTGATATCAAGAAGCTGATTAAACAGCATGATCATTACACAGGTGCACTTTGTGTTGGGGACAATAAAACCACAGACCACGTATAATCACGCCAGCCCAGGACCTCCACATCCGACTTCATCATCTGCGGGATCGCCTGAAACCAACCAACCAGACAGCTGTTGAAACTGTGGGTTTGCACAAACAAATAATTTCTGCACAAACTGTCGGAAACCGTCTCAGGGAAGCTCATCTGTGTGCTCGTCGTCCTCACCAAGGTCATGACATAACTGCAGTTCGGCATCGTAACCTACTTTAGTGGGCAAATGCTCAACTTCGATGGCAGCTGGTACGCTGGAGAAGTGTGCTCTTCATGGATGAATCCCCGGTTTCAACTATACCAGGCAGATGGCAGACACTGTCAATGGCGTCGTATGGGCGAGCGGTTTGCTGATGTTAACGTTGTTAACAGAGTGCCCCATGTTGGTGGTGGGGTTATGGTATGGGCAGGCATAAGCGAAAGACAACGGACACAATTGCATTTTATCGATGGCAATTTGAATGGACAGAAATTCCGCAACAATATCCTGAGGTCCATTGTCGTGCCATTCATCCACTACCATCACCTCATGTTTCAGCATGATAATGCACGGCCCCATCTCACAAGGATCTGTACACAATGTCCTAGTTCTCACAAGGTTTTTTTCAAAATGTCCTAGTTCTTCCATGGCCTGCATATTCACCAGACATGTCACCATTGAGCATGTTTGGGATGCTCTACATCGACGTGTACGACAGCGTGTTCCAGTTCCCGCCAATATCCAGCAACTTTGCACAGCCATTGGCGAGGAGTGGGACAACATTCCACAATCAACAGCCTGATCAACTCTATGCAAAGGAGATGTGTCGCACTGCATGGGGCAAATGGTGGTCACACCAGACACGGACTTGCTTTTTTCTTATTAAGAATTTTTTGAATTAAGAAACAACATTCGTCTGTTGTAACGTAGACACAGGCAATCAGGAAGCAGGTGCAGTTTGTGAGTTTAATAACAATGCGTCTGACATGGAAACACAAACAATACTACCTGATGTGTGATAACAAAAGAGTTCTATATGAAGGGTAAGTAATTAGGGCGTAATGAAGTCCAGATGTGACTGAGGATGAGACACAGGTGTGCGTAATGGTGGTTGCCAGGTATGTGTGAAAATGGGTTGCCAGGACCGGTGGTTAGTACACTGGTTGAACACTGGAGGGGAGGAGCATAACTTTTCCTACAGGTTTCCTCATGGTTCTATTTCAAGTCATGTTCTCAAAATGTTCCAAGAACCTTAAGAAAACTTTACATAAAAAACATCCAACTTTCTTAACGTTCAGAGAATGTTCTAAAAATTGTATTTAAAAACATACATTACTTCCTCAGAACGTTAAGAAAACTTGCCATAAAAACCACACGAAAACTTTAGCTACGTTCAGAGAACGTTCTAAGAATGTTATTTAAAAACATATACATTCTGTTCTCAGCATCAACAAAACAAATTTTATTCTCTGTTTTGTTAAGTGTGTTGAGGTGTGTTTGCCGCGCCCACTAATTGGCTACACTTGATCTTAATGAGTGCTTGTTTTCTTTGTTTTGGGGTCTGTTTGAATAGACTAAAATGAACAGCTTTGTATGGTTAAAAAAAATGTCATGCTAGCGCCATCCTGGTGGCTCACTGGACTAATTCCATGGATGGGAAACAGGATGGGAAACAGAGATTATACTGTAGGTTTGAATCTCACTGATGCAATGTCAAAATAAAAAAGAAATGTATTTGCATGATTAATGCCTAAGGAAACAAATTTATATTAAGATAACAGTGTTATTAGAAGCATTTTTGAAACATTCATTTTGACCATTAATACAACCTCCCAGAAAAACTATTAGGGAAACATAGTAGCTTTTTCTCAGAACTTCCCTGCAACCTAAAAATGTACGTTCCCAGATTAGGTTAAATTTTCACTTCCGTTCTCAGAATGTAAAAAAAAAAAAATGTTTTACCTTTCAGGAAAAGTATGGCTTCATTCCCAGAACCAATGGGAAACCAAAAACGTACTTTCCCACAACTTACAAGGAACCAAATGTGCTAGCTGGGGTGTGTGTGTCAGTGATCCAATTTATGCAGTGGCCTGTGAGTTTCTGTAACTCAGCTCATGCTAAATTAGATCTCATTTGCCGTGCTTAATGGTGAGGAGGGGTGCCCATACAGGGTTTAGCTGACAGAGCAGGGTGGGTAGTGATACCCACCCCACACAGGGCACAGGGGGTTTAGTGGGTGCCCCGCAGCACCAACTGATCACAGTAGCCATCTCACTAATGACTGCTAATAAGCTACTCCGTCTCCTCTCTCTTTGATTCGCCAGCCGTCATGTAGCTGGGTCATTCGACAAAATTAGTCCCTTTGGGTAGTGTAACTTGGTTAATCGTTTTTTTGATTTCACCTAATTTGAACATTATGTCATCAAGAGCAAATATTCAACTTAATAAAAAACATGTTTTAAATAATACAATTGCTATATCAATAAATCAGTTAAATGTATTTATAAAGTCATTTTTACATCAGATAAGCCAGCATAAAACCAGCATAAAACCCCAAAGAGTAAGCAACGCAGGTGTTGAAGCACTTGTGGCTAGGAACAATTCCCTAGAAAGGCAGGAACCTAGGAAGAAACCTAGAGAGGAACCAAGCTCTGAGGGGTGGCCAGTCCTCTTCTGGCTGTGCCGGGTGGAGATTATACGAGTACATGAACATTAATGCCAGATCGTTCTTCAAAACATTCAAACGTTCATAGATGACCAGCAGGGTCAAATAATAACCACAGTGGTTGTAGAGGGTGCATCAGGTCAGTACCTCAGGAGTAAAAGATGGCTTTTCATGTGTTATTCTTGACGTGTTATGCTCGAACCACTTAGTTTACCACCACAAAACACCAGAAAATGTCCAAAAAGAGTCAAATCAAATCACCTGCTTTTACACTATGATTTGACTATTCGATGTTCAATGTTTCTTTTCAAAAAAATATTTTAAAAGGAATAGTTTCTCCATATCAGTCCCCCAGTTCAGTCCACTTAACAGGGTCAACCTTAAAATCATGGACAGTTATTATTTAATATTTTTTTTACCTTAAAATGAATCACTGATCACATTAAAATAAAGAATAATCTCCAGAAATGACTTTGTCAAAACAACAGAACAACTAGGACTTTTGGTGAAAACTTATGTGGGTTAAAATCTTCCTAGAAGTCAGAGCGAGTGCACAGCGACATGCCAAAATGCTGAATTTTGACACATTAGCAAGTCTTTATTCATATAACATAATTTTCCATGTGGTCTATATTAAAAGCCACTTAATTTAATATAACAGCCTTTTGAAATTTTATATTGGTGTACAATTTCTACTTAATATATGAAAGGGACGCAAAATGGACTCATTTTGTGGAATGACCCAGATTAGTCTGTGATGCCAGACTGGGATCAGGGGGCTCACCTCACCGCAGGGCTGCTGTCAAACCACAGCCCCAGACACTTACCCTTAGGCAGAGCAAGGAGATCCAAGAATACGGAAACATCAATGTAACCTTAATGACAGTCTGGCAGCCAGGCAACAGCAGTGGGCTGCGGTGCTCTATAAAAAAAATGCAGATCCCCTACCAAAAGACTAATCCCATTCACACATATACTGTATGTGAAGAATGCGTGCTCATGATGAGCTAAATGATAAATACAGCACTTCACACAGCATGTTTACACACTTCTATGAGTTATCGCAATGCATATTCATCGACCTTGGATTGTCTCACAAAAACAGGGGAAAAAATGCGTATATTTGTCGGTGTGAATAAATACGATTTTTTGGGGGGCTGTCTTCCGGTCTAATTTATTCATAGACTGACATATTGGCACTTGGTGAAACAGAACCATTTAATTCCAAGGTGAATCAGAGTTTTATTAAACCAGTGTATTCTTAAAGTGGGAAAGGCGGTTAGGGTTGCAGGATGCAAACCACAGACAGATGGAGGAGACAATTGATCCGGGTAAATTGATAATAACACGGCGCCGAGCACAGTAGGCCTGTTCTTTATTATCTTCACTTTATGCAGCAAATCCTGATTTAGTCCATTACAGGGTGCTACTTAACAATGAGAGACGACACAAAATGAGAGGATTCAGCTGGGTTCGCTTGTTTATGGACTGGGGAAGGAACAGTCGTGCCACAAAAGACTGGGAAGAACAACATCTCTCTTTCGCCGAACTCTTCTTGTTAGATGTTGGGTGGAGGGCAGAGTTGAAGAGGGCAAGGTTTTCTCCCCCAGAACATAGGCTACATCATAGAATTAAAAATGAGTCATTTGTAGGATCTCTGTGGGCTACATGCTCTTAAGGTGACTTATCGCAAGTAAGGACCTGGAGCATCTCTTTGAGTCATTTGGAGCAATGTATTAGTGTGGCTATATTTCCTTTCCTGTACTGTACATAAATATATAAGACACCCTACTGTGACCCTGTTTTAAAGTGCACCAGCTTCATTCTAGCTGGGCTCGGCCCATTACTCCTGGTTGGTGTGCCAATAACGACCAGATCAGATCAACGCCGGCCTGAAATCATATTAATAAGGGCATAAAAAAATTATGGAACTGATGATCCGGCACATAACTGAATGAACGGCCAACGATTAAGGTCATACCGACTTGCTAGGTTATTAAATACCAACCAGCCTCCAGTTGCTGCACTATGCATCTTCACAGGGACAAGTGTCTGTGCTAAAGAATGGAGGGGGGGGAGGGTGTTCAGATTATTTAAATGAGAGCCATAGGAGAGAGTGGAGAAAGAGATCGTAAAGATATTGAGTATCTTACATCACAACACAACATAGTGTGTACGTCAAGCATTTAAACAGACTCCCTGTAAAGGCC
Organism: Oncorhynchus tshawytscha; assembly: GCF_018296145.1. Classification (NCBI taxonomy): domain Eukaryota; kingdom Metazoa; phylum Chordata; class Actinopteri; order Salmoniformes; family Salmonidae; genus Oncorhynchus; species Oncorhynchus tshawytscha. Next base: position 19,232,609 of record NC_056461.1, read on the forward strand.
TAGAATCTACTGCAACACTGTTCCCCCAACATCAGCAGAGGATGAACCAATCAGTAAAAACAGCACTTTGGCCACTCAGAAAAAGCTAATCTTCTGCTTTGCTTCTGGCTTGTGGGACTAACCCTTTCCATGTGAAGGCTAGAGCTCTTCAGCAGATATGTGGACTTTTCTGCAAAGCTAGTGAAAGGTATGTGAGCACTGGAATACCCAGAAGCCACAGGGGTCAAAGAAGTGAAAGCATAAACCATATAGACAGAGAAAAGCCCATTTCTATCCCCGCTTAGCTACATTCATACACAGTATTCTCTGAGCAGATACAATTTCCCAGGGTGACTTACAATGTTGTTAACTCAGAGGCAGTAACCAATTTACTGAAAATCCATTTGAAATGAAGCCGGTGAGGTGAGGAGTCCATATCAAGGACACAGTGAGGGGCATTACCTTTAGTGGGCTCCCTGCTGAGCCAACCCCAGCCCACACAGGTATCCTGCCTGCCTTCTACACCAATAACTTTTTTTATAGACTGATACAGGTCTGTGAATGGGTAGTTCTTGGACTTTGTATGGGCTGTCCGAAATCTAGATAATCAGTGTCAATCAAGGAGTAACTTGTTTCATTCTGAAGTACTTTTTCAGAGCACTTTAATGAATTAAATTGTTATTAAGACATCCATCCATCCAGAGAATAGATTCTCTCTCTCTCTCCCGTGGGCTCGGCTGAGAGAAAATCCTGTCAACAACGAATTGTTCCACCAATGATGACTTTCCAATATGTGTGGTTAAGATGATTTTCATCACAGTCTGATTATTCTCACCTATTAGCTCATTCCCTGATCCTATCAGAGTCTCCTATCTAATTAGCAGTAGTAGGCCTCTGAAAACAAGCTGCTAGCTAACCCACCCTGCTCCTTCTCTTTCCAACTTCCTTCCATAAGGACCAGCAGAGGAATAGGGTCCCGTCATGAGAACATTACACGGTGGGCTTGAAGCTGATTCTACACTACACATCAAACGTCTTCATTCCCCATAATGATTTCTCTGAGGGAGCTTTTTCGCTTCCATCTTTTTTCACTGCTCCGCTCTCCTTTCGTCTTGTTAAGAACTGACAAATGCTAATGAGAGACAAACGGCGGCATCACCTGCTGCGTGGCTTAGAACAACCTGGAAAATGAACAAACTTACTAAAAGCCAAAGGGCCCTGTCACCTGCATCAGTAACAAGGTGGTTTTCTACATTCATTTTGCCTGCTTACTCATAGTGGGAGCTGACTGCTTGTCAGCTTACTGACGTACTTGCCCTTACTGACGTACTTGCCCTCACACGAATGCTTTATGCATACCACAAAAACCTGATCACATGCAGACACACACGCACACACCATTTTTTTCTTTATTCTTCCGCAAATTTCTGCAAGCAATTTAAGAAGAGCTCTGTTGATGCTTTGTGGTTTCCTTAATGGTGCTTTAAGGTCGTGCATCGCCAGATTAGCTGCCTGGACTCTGTATTGAGATGTGATGTGACAGGAAATACCAGTAACCACAGTAATTACAAAAGCTCCTTGGTCATTTGGATGGCAATGGTGACTATTTCATAATCTGGGATGAGATGGGGAGAGGGGGGACTCCTTGGCTAAAATAAGACCTGGGAGGGAGCACATGGAGCTGATTTGGGGTTTTTGTGGAGTGGGGCAGCTTCGTTCATAAACCACAGTTGAGTGCAGGAATCAGTGTGAGCCAATAGAGAGAGGGAGATCGCTTGCAGCTCTGTTGCGGAGAACAATAATTCCCACTCCCTCTTCCACACAATTTGATTCATTACCACTGTAAGTCATACTTTCTGGCATTTGGAATCTTTTTTCGACGCACACAACATTACAATGGCATGAATTAAGTGTAGAGATTGGAAATGCAGATTTCTGGCCAGTGAAGTATTGTTTCCTGTTCCATTACTATGATCCATAGCTTCACTCTGATCATAATCAATGTTGCTTGGAATATTATGAGGTAATCTCATTTGGTGTGTGTGAGTTTATGTATGTATGCTTGTGGCTGTTCTGCATGTGTGGTTGTTTCAGGAAAACAAACGTCTTCATCTTGTCATCTTATACCTCACTGCAAAGTATGAGTATTTGATCTATCAACGGGCTGAATATGCCTGTCTTCATGCTGATCGATAGGGTCTGGATGAGGTCAGTGCAGCAATCCCAGACTGCAGAGCTGCTGCGGCTGCCAATGTGTCAAGATCTGCAAAACCTCACAGATCGGGCCTTTGAGGCTGTCTTAAACCCTTCAGCAAATCTGACAATCTCCTCAAGAACATTTCCCGTTGGTTTGGGGAACATTCTATCTATGTCAGCAAAATCCTCCGAAGAACCTTTAGTTTTGTTGTGGAAGTTAGAAGAACATTCCCTTAGTGTCAAGCAGAACGTATCTAGAACGTGGATCAAATCTTCTCAGAATATACAGTACAACATTAATGTTCTGTGTGAGTTTTATGGGACATCACAAGAACATTCATGCGTCCAGTTTTCTGAGGGATAGGAGAATATTCCAACAACAGCCCACCAACATACACAGAACAAGGTTGCCGTGTTCTCAGAATATACAATATTAATGTTCTAGACAAGTTGCAAGAACATTTATGTGTCCAGTTTTCTGAGGGTCAGGAGAATATTCCAGCAATGTCCCACCAAACAATTGACTACATTGTGCATGTTCATTTATACAGTAATTCATATTCAACATGTCCTCACCTGTGATTTCAACTCACAACCTTTTGGTTCGCGGCATTCAGCGCTTCCTTCTACGCCGCCATGTCTGTGTCAGCTATCAGTTATATTTGATTCAAATGTATTTATTTTTTTACTCCTTTTTTCTCCCAATTTCGTGGTATCCAACTGGTAGTAGTTACAGTCTTGTCTCATCGCTGCAACTCCCGTACGGACTCAGGAGAGGCGAAGGTCAAGAGCCGTGCGTCCTCTGAAACACAACCCAACCAAGCCGCACTGCTTCTTGACACCTGGCGACCTGGTCAGCGCGCACTGCGCCCGGCCCGACATAGGAGTCGCTAGTGCACCATGAGACAAGGATATCCCTGCCGGTCAAACCCTCCCTAACCCGGAGGACGCTGGGCCAATTGTGCACCGCCCCATGGGCCTCCCGGTCGCGGCCGGCTGCGACAGAGCCTGGGCTCAAACCCAGAATCTCTGGTGGCACAGCTAGCACTACGATGCAGTGCATAAGACCAATGTGCCACCGAGAGGCCCAGCTATCACTTAATTTGACTAATTTCTCCTCATTGATTTAACTATTTAAACAATTTAAGGGCTTTCTGTATAGTTGTCTAATGTTGTTGGGGCATATGAACCTGTTTTAATGATACTCTTGAATCACTATGATCAATAAAGGTTGTTATTGAATGTACTTTTAACAGAGCTGAGATTGAATTTGTTCACCCTATTGCTTACACCTATCAAGTGCCTAGGGAGGAGGGGTTAGGTTTTCTTCTGGACATGGCCTAACTCAGGGGTCTCCAATATTTTCTAGCACAAGAGTTATAAAGAAACATGTTGCGAGTTACTCATTTTTTCAATCTTTCAAATGGACACATTCTTCTTTTCTCCTCTCCCCTGCAACTCTTCCCCGGGTCCTTAGTGTACAAGAGAAAGTAGTGAACTATGTTTTCTGTCAGCATACCTGGTAAAATAGTGGTTAATAAACAACTCTATAAAATCGGAGATTTTTTAACACCAAAGTTGTACTTTTCCATACTTTTTTTTTCACTCACAAAATTACAGTTGTTCATGGAGAAATCACATCAGAAGACATTGTTTTTTAGGTCTGAGAGAAAACTAACAAATTTCTATTTTTTTCGACCTACGCCTCTCCCGAGTCCATACGGGAGTTGCAGCGATGGGACAAGACCGTAACTACCAAGAAAAAAGGGTAAAAAAAAATAGATATGTTGCTGCTTATAATATCCAATATTTTGCAAGACTGTTTGTTAGTCAACTGGTCTATAATTAGATACATGTATAGTAGCTTCTCTTCGGTCATTATATATTACCTTAGAAGACTAAATAAACCCTAGCTTACCAGAATAACGTAATAAATCAATAAAATGAATGCTTCAATCTGCTTATTTCGCAGAGCAAAGATGATTAGGGATCAGGGAGAAAATAAAATAATGGAAAGATGTTCAGTGCAAAATGTCCATAAGACATCAGTTTGACCGGTTGTAAGGAAATAAAAAGATGTGAAAATGACCCAACAAGTGTCTGATCATTTCAGTTCGGCTTGGATGCATATTTTATGTGGTTGAAATACTATCAGCTTCTATGATGCTGATAAAGATAGCACCTCTACAGACAGTATCTCACTGTGCATTCGCATTCTCTTAAGATACTGAAAGAAAGAAATCTAATTTCTCCATTTATGTTCCCCAGTAAAAAAATTGCCTACATTTGGTGAATGATTTTACTGCACCAAATGCTTAATTCTGCAGAAACCATTGGCGGTTTTAGCACGTAAATTTTGGTGGAGCAAACTCAACATCTTTTAAAAAAAAATGCATGCCAGCAAAGCCACTACACAACACAATAAAACACAAAAAAATACATGAATTGCATTATAACGATTGACAAACGGTGCCCACAAACTGTTTGGTCCTACATAAAGCTGTCCCAACAGCAGAGCTTTCTTTTCAGCACCATGGGGTGAATCTCTACCATTGCTACACCTGGTGGAGCCTTGTCTGGCAAGGAAACTTTTCATTCAGCCTAATTTACTTCCTTTTTAAAAAACACAGTTGACATGGCTGACTTGTTTAAAGCTCTGCCCCACCTGCCCTAAATGACAGCTCGCCACTGGCAGGAGTTAATATTAAGGCTATGAGTGTCCAGATTTCAGTTTCAATTTAACCCATCTTAACAGTTGGCTACTGTTCCCTTGACATGCCATAGGCCTATTTGAAGTCCCCGTTTAGTGACTGTCGAATTTGTACAGCGCCTCACAATTATCACACTTAACGTACAGTAGCTGGCACTGCTATCGTCCTCTTTTACCACTTCACCAAATATTTCCCAAACATTACTGTTCTGGCCCTCCCTTCTCTTTATTTTCAGCTCTTCATTTCACAGCTTTTCTCTTATTGAATTCAACTCCGACATTGTCCTTTTTGCCTCTTTGGTTCCCAAAAGCATTTGGTGATTGGCGTGAAGGCTATTTGGCTCGTTTACAGTTAGGCCCTAAAGCTTAGGCTTATGCACTAATGCCAGATAGCCTAAAAGAATGAAAGAAAAACCTAAATGTTTAGATATAAATCGCACAAGAATGATACATTTATGGATTTCTTTAAGGTATTGTTTTCTCTTTATTCAACTCGCCCACCACCCACCTGCCCTTCATCCACACATGAATCACCTTAAACCCGGCCGCCCCGCGAATGTAACCGCGGGGACTGTGGCTCATGAGTCAACCCATGCATCACTAGTGCGCCCCCCCCAGGGTGCAGATTTTTTTTTTTAAGGAACTCACTCTACTCTCGATAGTTATTCTGACAAGTTGCATAAGGTACCATTTCGAAATTGGGTAGAGCATTAGCAGTTTTCCTCTTGTAATTTTAGTCATTGCATACCTTAGAGCGCTATTTACAATTTGCCAGAAATGTCTAGATCAACTAGTTAATGTCAGCTAAGGTGTTTTAGCTAGGTTTGATGGAAGGTGGACCCGAGTGAAAAAGTTTGAGAACCACTGCCCTAGATATATCCCTTATTAGAACAGTGGCTAGGGCTTTTGTCATTGCTGCTTGTGGCCAGGGTTCGAGACACGGTAGGGGAATCACCCTACTTTTACATCACTAGCCAAATACGTTAATGTCATTGTTTGGCAACAGTTACAACAGGCAACTTTCATAAGATAGCTGAGCATCTCAAAGGGAACTCTCTATCATGTGTTTTTTAAAATCCACACCACATATACCATTAAGAACAAACGTGTCTCTGATAAGGAATCACATCAGCTCTCATCATAGTGTTTCTATCTGGAACATTCCTCATTTTTTGCATAAACATGGCCCAGGTGGGAGTGTTGCGTCTGACAGAAGCATACCTAGAACATGGTTGCCGTATTCTCAGAGTATCAGAAATATGTATATTTACAGTAGCATGTTTGTACTTTCTCACATTTGCCATTTAAGCAATGATGCCAGTTATACCAAAACAGTACATAACACAGTCCATGAAAAACAGACAACAGAATCACTTGGGACCAGTGTTGGGGGTAATATAGTGCCTTCAAAATGTATTCAAACCCTGTAACTTTTTTCACGTTGCTGTGTTACAGCCTAAATTTTAAATGAATTAAATTGATTTTGTTTCACTGATCTACACACAACATCCCATAACGCCAAAGTGGAATTATGTTTTAAGAAATGTTTACATATTGTGACCCACCACCTGGATTTGTTCCCATGTAGCAACATTTGAAATGGTGATTTTTACATTGGATAAAAGTAGAGAATCAGAGCTAGAAAATGGTACTGTATATCATACACTGTAGTTGAGGCACAATGGAAAAGTAATTCTGCTTTGAAAGTTGATAAACTTGTAACCCCACTTTTGAGAAAATGACCCATGAATGTTTTGGTGCACCTACTGGAGAGCTCTTCTTTGTCTACATCCATTCAGCATTATTCACACCCTCTGAAGCCTTACGCCTCTTAAGCCTTTGTCACATGCACAGGATACAGGATGTGTAAACGTTACATTGAAATGGTTACTTTCATAGTGGAGTATTTTGTACAGTAGTAAACAATTAACCATAATCCCAACTCATACTACCATGCACCATTCATGAATCTGCAAGTAGCTAAAGATTGAGCTAGCTAACTAATATTAGGCTAGAACTAGCAATGCAAATGGTTTTCTGAGATACAAATAATATTACAACACAGATCATACACCAGTGTTGTGTTCAAGACTACCTAAAGTGAGATCAATTCAAGATCAAGACTGGAGCGAAACGAGTCGGAGTAAAGACCGAGAACGGGAGGGGGACGAGAGGTTCGAGACCAAGTCAAGACCGAGAACCATAGAGTAGTAGTTTGGGGGTGCCACAATTTTTTTCTTTGAAGGATTAAAGGCCCAGAACACACACTACTTTTCTAAAAAATATATATATTTTTATGTAGCTTTTTTATTTTTTATTTTTCAGGGGTGCTGTAGAACCCTCAGCACTCCTACTTCCCGCGGCTATGCCAAGACCATAAACGGAGAGTCCACATTCAAGCCCATGACTGTAATTTAGTCAAATTTTCACCATAATAAGTGTTCAAAATGTCCAGTATTTCTGTGTTCATATTTCACATCAACATATGGATTCTTTAGACATTCAGAATAAATGCATGCTGAAGGAAAATAGAGCCACTCTACACATTTTTACTAACCCAAACACAGTTTGGAACAATGAGGGCCTTCTATGCTTTCAGAGTAAGGCTAAGGATATATAAAATAATAATAATCATATTATTAATTTCAATTATGTTCTGATTTAATCTCTTCAATTTTTGAAAAGAGAAAGGATTAACATGGATCCCAAACCGGCTGTGCGCGTGCGCCATCGTGCGCCATCATGCCTAAATGTATTTTGTCCCCCCACACCAAACGCGATCACGACACGCAGGTTAAAATATCAAAACAAACGCTGAACCAACTAACTATATTAATTTGGGGACAGGTCAAAAAGCATTAAACATTTATGGCAATTAAGCTAGCTAGCTTGCACTTGCTAGCTAGTTTGTCCTATTTAGCTAGCTTGTTAGCTAATTTGTCCTGGGATATAAACATTGAGTTGTTATTTTACCTGAAATGCACAAGGTACTCTACTCCACCAATTAATCCACACATAAAACGGCCAACTGAATTGTTTCTAGTCATATCTCCTCCATCCGGGCTTTTTCTTCTCTTGACTTTATATTGTGATTGGCAACTTTCATAAATTAGGTGCATTACCTCCACTGATCTCGTTCGTCTTTCAGTCACCCACGTGGGTATAACCAATGAGGAGATGGCACGTGGGTACCTGCTTCTATAACCAATGAGGCGATGGGAGAGGCGGGACTTGCAGCGTGGTCTGCATCACAAATAAAACTGACTTCTATTTTAGCCCTTGGCAACGCAGACGCTCGTTGGCGCGCGCAAGCAATGTGGGCACAATAATTGAATAATATAGATTTCCACATTTATTTTGCAACGCGCGCGCGACGCGAGTGGTGCAGTCGGCCTGTTAACACTGAAGAGAAAAAACATATCCAATCATGATTTTTCTTTGGTGGTCTTTGGGGAGATAATTATAGCAAGCTATGTCAGCAATTGGCTAGGCCACCAGAAGCTTGATAGAAGGTATCTGCCATTCAACTGTACTGGTGTCACACCCTGACCTTAGAGATCTTTTAATTCTCTATTTGGTTAGGTCAGGGTGTGACTAGGGTGGGCAATCTATGTTGTCTATTTCTTTGTTGGCCGGGTATGGTTCCCAATCAGAAGCAGCTGTCTATCGTTGTCTTTGATTGGGGATCATACGTAGGCAACCTTTTTTCCACCTTAGTTTGTGGGATCTTGTTTTTGTACTGTTGCTTTCCAGCCCCACAGAACTGTGCTTTTCGTTTTGTATTTTTTTTTCTTTTTTCGGTGTCATCAATAAAAGAAAGATGTACGCCTACCACGCTGCACCTTGGTCTATTCCTTCCAATGACGAGCATAACAATTAGTGCAACATTTTGGACTGACAGTGGAATCAACCAATTACATTGACTTGTAATGGGTGGGACCGTTTTAACAAAAACATATGGAAACTTCTGCCTTCTCGAAGGCCAAAAGGTCACTGTGCAATAGAGAGCAGTAGTTTTCCCACGGTCTAGCTAGCCATCTTTTGTTGTAGGCTAGTTTGCAGAGGCTGCAGCAGGTGTTGTCGAAGAGGATGTTGTTGCTAATTTGTTAGCTTCCTCCCTTTCAAGAATAACTTTCAACAAGAAGTTACGTTTAAAATTATCATCACATGCCTCTTGAGGATTGACCACAAGTTCTCAATGGGATTAAGGTCTGGGGAGTTTCCTGGCCATCGACACAAAATATCGATGTTTTGTTCCCGGAGCCACTTAGTTAATACTTTTGCCTTATGGCAAGGTGCTCCGTCATGCTGGAAAATGCATTGTTCGTCACCAAACTGTTCCTGGATAGTTGGGAGAAGTTGCTGTCAGAGGATGTGTTGGTACCATTCTTTATTCATGGCTGTGTTCTTGGGCAAAATTGTGAGTGAGCCCACTCCCTTGACTGAGAAGCAACCCCACACATGAATGGTCTCAGAATGCTTTACTGTTGGCGTAATGCAGGACTGATGGTAGTGCTCACCTTGTCTTCTCTGGACAAGCTTTTTTCCAGATGCCCCAAACAATCGGAAAGGGGATTCATCAGAGAAAATGACTTTACTCCAGTCATCAGCAGTCCAAACCCTGTACCTTTTGCAGAATATCAGTCTGTCCATGATGTTTTTCCTGGAGAGAAGTGGCTTCCTTGCTGCCCTTCTTGACACCAGGCCATCCTCCAAAAGTGTTCACCTCACTGTGCGTGTAGATGCACTCACACCTGCCTGCTGCCATTCCTGAGCAAGCTCTGTACTGGTGGTGCCCCGATCCCGCAGCTGGACTTTCTTGGGCACACTGAAGCCTTCTTCACAACAATTGAACCGCTCTCCTTGAAGTTCTTGATTATATGATAAATGGTTGATTTAGGTACAATACTACTGGCAGCAATATTCCTGCCTGTGAAGCCATTTTGTGGATAGCAATGATGACGGCATGTGTTTCCTTGCATGTAACCATGTTTGACAGAGGAAGAACAATGATTCCAAGCACCACCCTTCTTTTGAAGCTTCCAGTCTGTTATTCGAACTCACTCAGCAAGACAGAATGACCTCCAGCCTTGTCCTCATCAACACTCACACCTGTGTTAACGAGAGAATCACTGACATGATGTCAGTGGGTCCTTTTGTGGCAGGCCTGAAATGCAGTGGAAATGTTTTTGGGGGGGATTCAGTTCATTTGCATGGGAAAGAGGGACTTTGCAATTAATTGCAATTCATCTGATCACTCTTCATAACATGCTGGAGTATATGCAAATTGCCATCATACAAACTGAGGCAGCAGACTTTGTGAAAATTAACATTTGCATCATTCTCAAAACCTTTGGCCACTACTGTACAATGTTTGGTTCAATGAAAATGGTTTTACCTACATCAGGGATTTCCTCATTGTCAGATTCATTTTCTGAGTCAGAATGGCAAAACCGTCCTCCAGAAAATAGTCGATCACAACTTTTTCCCACTGATCTCTGTCGATAGCGCCTGATAACTTCAGAGAGGCAATGTTGAGAGCAGTAGCAAAACTTTTTTACTTCTTCATGATATCTTTAAAAAAAAAGTAGCAGTAGAAAGGATTAACTACACATGCTGAGCAGCTCATGTTATAGACAGAAGCATTCTACATGACAGATCAATATGAACTCATCTTTCGGCATGTCCAGTCCAGACATTATCTAGACCAATCATGGCTAGTGTGGCTAAACCAACTAGGCTTGTAATTTAACAATTTTATTCATATTTACAGATGGCATACAAGTTTATTATTAAGGCACATAAAAGTTCACATGTTCGAGAAGGCATTTCTGCCCCCAAAAAATGCATTTTAATAAAAAAACAAAAAACGTTCAAATGCATCTCCTGTGATGTAGTGACATACGGAACATGCGGCTCGATTCTTGAAACGGGTCACAATTAATAAAAAAACGGAAAGCTGAAATGTCTGAGTCAAGTATTCAACCCTTTTGTTATGGCAAGCATAAATAAGTTCAGGAATAAATATTTGCTTAACAAGTCACACAATAAGTTACATGGACTCCCTCTGTACGCAATAATTGTGTTTATCATGATTTTTACATGACTACCTCATCTCTGTACCCCAGACATACAATTATCTGTACGGTGCCTCAGTCGACCAGTGAATTCTATGCACAGATTCAACCAGAGATCAAAGATGGTTTGCAAAGAAGGGTACTGTACCTATTAGTACATTTTTTTATATTTTTAAAGCAGACATTGAGCATGGTGGAGTTATTAATTACACTTTGGATGGGGTATCAATACACCCAGTCACTACAAAGATATAGGCACCCTTCCTAACTCAGTTGCCGGAGAGGAAGGAAACCGCTCAGGGATTTCACCATGAGGCCAATGGTGACTTTAAAACAGTTACAAAGTTTAATGGCTTAGATAAATATACTAACATAAATGAAAGAGTTCGTCAAATTTCTGCCCTGCTAGAGCTGCCCCGGTCAACTGTAAGTGCTGTTATTGTGAAGTGGTAAGGTCTAGGAGCAACAACGGCTCAGTCGCGAAGTGGTAGGCCACACAAGCTCACAGAACGGGACCGCCCTGACCTCAACGCAATCATACACCTTTGGGATGAATTGGAACGCCGACTGCGAGCCAGGCCTCATCACCCAACATCAGTGCCCGACCTCACTAATGCTCTTGCGGCTGAATGGATGCAAGTCCCTGCTGCAATGTTCCAACATCTAGTGGAAAGCCTTCCCACAAGATTGGAGGCTGTTATAGCGGCAAAGGAGGGACCAACTCCATATTAATGCCCATGGTTTAAGAATGAGATGTTCAACAAGCAGGTGTCCACATACTTTTGGTCATGTAGTGTATATTATTGTTTTATTTTCCATACATTTTTTAAAATGTTCACATTGTTCTTCTACTTTGACATTACAGAATATTTTGTCTAGATCGTTGACAAAAAAATGACAATTCGATCCATTTAAATTCTATCCTGTAACACAATAAAATTTGTAAAAAGTAAAGTTGTGTGAATACTTTCCGAAGGCACAATAATGTATTACAGTGGTAATTTAACGATTTACTCTCTTCAAATATTGCAATAATATTACAGTTTTACAGTACTTTTTCACATAACCTGTATATTACTTTTAGAAGCATATCTCTACAGGCATGTTTTATATATACAGTGGGGAGAACAAGTATTTGATACACTGCCGATTTTGCAGGGTTTCCTACTTACAAAGCATGTAGAGGTCTGTAATTTTTTTATCATAGGTACACTTCAACTGTGAGAGACAGAATCTAAAACAAAAATACAGAAAATCACATTGTATGATTTTTAAGTAATTAATTTGCATTTTATTGCATGACATAAGTATTTGATACATCAGAAAAGCAGAACTTAATATTTGGTACAGAAACCTTTGTTTGCAATTACAGCGATCATACTTTTCCTGTAGTTCTTGACCAGGTTTGCACACACTGCAGCAGGGATTTTGGCCCACTCCTCCATACAGACCTTCTCCAGATACTTCAGGTTTCGGGGCTGTCGCTGGGCAATACGGACTTTCTATTGAGTTCAGGTCTGGACCACTCCAGGACCTTGATATGTTTCTTACGGAGCCACTCCTTAGTTGCCCTGGCTGTGTGTTTCGGGTCGTTGTCATGCTGGAAGACCCAGCCACGACCCATCTTCAATGCTCTTACTGAGGGAAGGAGGTTGTTGGCCAAGATCTCGTGATACATGGCCCCATCCATCCTCCCGTCAATACGGTGCAGTCGTCCTGTCCCCTTTGCAGAAAAGCATCCCCAAAGAATGATGTTTCCACCTCCATGCCTCACGGTTGGGATGGTGTTCTTGGGGTTGTAATCCTTCTTATTCCTCCAAACACGGCGAGTGGAGTTTAGACAAAAAGCTGTATTTTTGTCTGATCAGACCACATGACCTTCTCCCATTCCTCCTCTGGATCATCCAGATGGTCACTGGCAAACTTCAGATGGGCCTGGACATGCGCTGGCTTGAGCAGGGGGACCTTGCGTGCGCTGCAGGATTTTAATCCATGACGGCGTAGTGTGTTACTAATGATTTTCTTTGAGACTGTGGTCCCAGCTCTCTTCAGGTCATTGACCAGGTCCTGCCGTGTAGTTCTGGGCTGATCCCTCACCTTCCTCATGATTATTGATGCCCCACAAGGTGAGATCTTGCATGGAGTCCCAGACGGAGGGTGATTGACCGTCATCTTGAACTTCTTCCATTTTCGAATAATTGCGCCAACAGTTGTTTCCTTCTCACCAAGCTGCTTGCCTATTGTCCTGTAGCCCATCCCAGCCTTGTGCAGGTCTACAATTTTATCCCTGATGTCCTTACACAGCTCTCTGGTCTTGGCCATTGTGGAGAGGTTGGAGTCTGTTTGATTGAGTGTGTGGACAGGGGTCTTTTATACAGGTAACGAGTTCAAACAGGTGCAGTTAATACAGGTAATGAGTGGAGAACAGGAGGGCTTCTTAAAGAAAAACTAACAGGTCTGTGAGAGCCGGAATTCTACCTGGTTGGTAGTTTATCAAATACTGTATATATGTGAGGACAGACGCCAGGTGAGAAGTAAGTACAGGGAGTGAAGATTTAATGGATAAATGGACCTATAACAAAACAAGAACAGCGTCTGGACAGGGGGAACAAAACAACATTAATGCAGACACTGGGAAGAAACTGAGGAAGTGACAGATATAGGGAAGGCAATCAATAAAGTAAAAGAGTCCAGGTAAGTCCCATGAAGTGCTGATGCACGTCACGATGGTGACAGACGTGCCTAATGATAGGCCGCCAGGCGCCCTCGAGGGGGAGCGGGAGCAGGCATGCCAATATGCATATATTTTTAAGCCTTGTTTCATGCTAACGATATTCATGCTGTAGGCTAGCTCGTTTCCAATAGGCTATCATAAAGGCGAAAATCTAAGAAAAATCACCCGACCTCAGCCCCAGAGTGTGCAAAGCTCTCATCAAGGCAAAGGGTGGCTACTTTGAAGAATCTCAAATATAAAATATATTTTGTTTAATACTTTTTTGGTTACTACATGATTCCACATGTGTTATTTCATAGTTTTGATGTCTCATTATTATTCTACAATATAGAAGATAATACAAATATAGAAAAACCCTGGAATGAGTAGGTGTGTTCAAACATTTGATTGGTACTGTATGCCAAATAAGTACGTTGAAACCATTCTATGTTAAAATAACTGTGTGTGTGAGCATCCTTAACATTGCTAACAGACAAAGAGCTATGAATGGATAAGTGATTCACCAATCAGGGCCTTGATTGGCAAAGCAACATTAATGTGTAATAATGTGCAAGGAAGATTTTTGGGACACAAATGTTCTTGCAATGTTCCCATGAAACGTGTCTAGAACATTAATTTATTATGTCCTGAGAACATAGCAACCGTGTTCTGTGTATGTTTGGTGGGATTTGATGGAATATTCTCCTATCCCACAGAAAACTGGATACGGTGCTTTTGCAACGTTCCCATGATACGTGTCTAGAACATGAATATATTATATTTGGAGAACATGGCAACCAAGTTCTGGGTAAATTCTGTTTGATAACAAGGTCAATGGTCTCTTGGAAACAGTCCTTGCACATCACTGGAACATTCCTATGACAATATTAGGTAATAACCTAATGAGACTCTTAAGAGAAAGCTGTGGGAACGTTTGTTGTTAGCTGGGTATCCCTCCTTCTCTGTACAGTAATATATTCTCTCCCGCACTGCGGCCTCCTCTCCCTAGACATTGTTCCTGAAATAATCTCCTTGCCCGGAATCTGTCCCAACCATGCCGTGCAATGGACGCATGGTCACAGGCGTCCAAAGTGCCAACTGAAAGTAGGACAGGCGTGCTAAAAATGGACTAGGGACCAGGGGAGTGTGTGAAAGAGAAGACATACCATTATTATTAATATCCCACGTCCCTTTTATCTAGGGCTCTACTCAAATCTGTATGATTTAAGCGATGGAAAGGTATTTTCCGATTGCGCCGACATATGTAGCGTTTACCATGAATGCAGTCTCCGCTAACATTTCCTTTAAGTTTCAATTATGCTGTAATGCTTAACTTCCACGATACGGATTGGATAGAGCCCATAGTAACATACCATAACTCAGACACAATTGAGTCACGAGTCACGACTACAGCTGACGAGGACAATTAAGTAAAAATGTATCCTCTCTCCTCTCCACAGGTGCAAATCTCTCCCCAGAGCATTAGCCCAAAGAGACAGTTCCATCCCAGCCGCAGAGAGGGTATTGATTTCATGTTTGCCACTTGTCTAAGTGCTTTTTTTTTGTTTTTTTGTTTGGTGTGCGCTTCTTTTGTGCCTCTCTGTTTGATTTCTCCTTTCAGAGCTACACTAACTCCTACCCATTTCCCTTTCCCCGTCAATCAATCCCGCTCTCTTTCATTTACCTGTTCCCGACGCCTCTCTGTGTAATTGGAGCAGCCTGGGGTCGGTGAAGGAATGCATCCTATCTACAGAGTTCCAGAGGAGAAATGCTATAGGTGGGACAGAGTGAGCTCAGAGGAAGTGACACAACTGAACTGTGTGGTGTGAATTCAAGGGTATTTTATTTTTATTTTACTAGGCAAGTCAGTTAAGAACAAATTCTTATTTTCAATGACGGCCTAGGAACAGTGGGTTAACTGCCTGTTCAGGGGCAGAACGACAGATTTGTACCTTGTCAGCTCGGGGATTTGAACTTGCAACCTTTCGGTTACTAGTCCAACACTCTAACCACTAGGCTACCCTGCCGCCCCATGTGTATGGGTGGGGGGTATCCTCTTCTCGCCTCCACTCCACTGGAGATGGGACCAGATGGTGTTCTCATTAAAGAAATTACAGCAAAATGAGATTCTCCGCTTTAGGATATAGACGGGCTGGTAAGATCGATACCATCCTGCCAGACTCCAAACAGAATGGGGGACTCAAACAGTAGCACATCGTTTCTACACAAATTTCAGCCGGAATCATTTCACACGGTTTCTTATAAGCATTGTGCCTACATTTAGGGTGTGATAATAACCAGTGTTGTAGTGGTAAAAAGAAGTGGGCAAACCATAAACTCCAGTAGGCAATCGAGTTAAGACAAACAACCACTGATATAAACTAAGACATCTAACATATTTACAACTGTATGGTTTGCAGTTTGATTGCATTTTAATGTCAACCTATATGGAAGGTAGGCCACTGGGAGTTATTCATATTGAAACATATCTTATTTTTCTTTTTAAGTTCTTGATTCGTTTGATAAAATTAGTACAGATTATTTCAGGGGACCCCACATGGGGCTCCGACACCAAGTTTGGGAACCTCTGTACTATCCTCTTTCTCTGCTTGCTTCCTCTCTCTCTTTGTCTCCTCTGTCTACTCCTGCATGCATCACAGCCTGCCTCAGCCTCACCACTGTCTGTCTCGCTAGTACTCTCTGTAAAGCAAAGTTATGATGAGAACTTAGTTGTCTTTTGTTACTGCTGAGGTCAGGCTCCGTTTAACGTTAGCATCTGACCTTCTAGTCAGCTTGCTCACACTAGCCAGATAACTTTAACGTTACTGCAATACTATACTGATAATAACTCTAGTTTTGCACAACATGCTGTTTTCTCTCTACTGCAACTACACGTCCTCTACAGGAGTGATTTGCTGGCTGATTAAAACATAATCTCAGTGCTTCCTCAACTGGTCTATATGACAGCTAAAAGAGATGCTTGAGAGCTGTGAGAGTTGTCCACTGGGGAGTTAGGGCTCTCAGTATCAGCAGACTGAAATCCACAGGGGAAAAATGACATGATGAGCAGAAAGCATATTGTGCTGGTTATAGCTTGCATGTGTCCATTTGATCCCAATTCCTAGAATGTTACAAAATTGCCAATCGGACTTTGCATGTGATGTACAATGACAATAACCCAGACATCGAGACAGTGTCTAGTGTGTCTCTGGTGGGCTGTCTGGATGTGGGCTTATCCCAAGCCCCTGGTGAATAGCAGTCTCCGACATGGTCCTGCTGAGTAGGGGAAATGGCCTCCCACCCTAATCAGTGAGCAACACACTCACCTGCCCCACGTAAACCTTACTTTAATCCCAGCCGGCTGCAGAAGGGCGTGAGATGGGGTGGCACTCCAGGGAATAGAAGTCTTTACATCTGTCTGTCTGAGTATTGACCAATGCCCCCCCCAGCGGTAACTTCTACGCACCTGAGCCTGCCCAGCTGAGCCGGACACACCCAAATGCACACCCACACAACTTGCACCAGTACACACCGACATGCACCAGCACACGCATTGAATCGTCTCTGTAATCATCTGATGTAAATCTCTGCTGTAAAGCCTGTGTTGTAGATGGGCTTATTGTGCAGATTAATGATGCGCCGGTTAACTCATAACCCGCGGTTATATCCATGGGGCGGCCGGGTTTAGGGTCAATAAATATTGTGTGGATGAAGAGCGGGTGGTTGGCGGGCGGGTTAAATAAAGAAAAAACAATTTATATCTATAGGCTACATTGAGGTTTTTCTTACGCACCAATCTGGTATTGGTGCGCAAGCCTAAGCTTTAGAGCCTAACTGTACACGCGCCATATAGCCTATCGCCAAATGCTTTTGGGAACGGGCAGAAAAAGCATCAATCCACAGAGGCAAAAATAACAATGTCAGCGGTTAACTCAAACCGGTTAACTACAGAAAAGCTGCAAAATGTTGAGTTGAAAATAAAGAGAAGGGAGGGTCAGAAAAGTCATGTTTGGGAAAGATTTGTTGCAGTGCTAAAGACGATGTGTGACGATTGTGAAGCGCAATACAAATTCGACAGTCACAAGAAGGGGACTTCAAATAGGCCTACTGAACAGTAGCCTACTGTTCAGATGGGTTAAATGGAAACTGACATCTGGATACTGACTGTAAGTTAACGTCTCACATAGCCTTAACATTAACCCCTGCAGAATTAAGCATTTCGTGCAGCAAAATGATACACCACCAAGAGTGGAGAAATATGATTTCTTTCTTCCAACATCTTGAGAGAATGCGAATGTGCAGTGAGATACCGTCTGTAGAGGTGCTATCTTTATCAGCATCATAAAAGCTGATAGTATTTCAACCAGATAAAATAGGCCTAGTCGGGCGGTTGCAGATGGGTTATTAGCATTTGTGGGCGGGTGCGGGTGAACGAACAGCTGACCTGCGCACCACTAGTGCAGAACGATCCCGCCTAAGCCTTCTGCCTCCTTGCTGTGCCACATTAATAAGGTTCAGTTATTGGCCAACTTATTACCCCGCTAAGCTGGCCATCGTCTTTACAGACACATCCCAGTAATGGTGCCAGACAGGCCCTAGCCCACACAGTAACACCGGGCAATTAGAGTGTCCACTGTGTTGAATGTGTCAGCTCCACAGAGACATGATGCAGCTTCGTTAAATGTGCACGCTTACAGCACCTACACCACTCGCTCCAGGGGGGCCATGTAGAGGTCAGCACATGAAAAAGCATTTGTGTGACCCTTGTTTATGGGCCAAGCTGTGAGACAAGATCGTCTTCTGCCCCCTACCCTCGCAGCCTTCATGCTAGAGAATGAACTTTGAAAACATAGGGAGGAAGATCTGCATATTGTGTGTTGAGAGTTTGGGTGGGGAGGGTAAGGTAGGGGCAGTTCATTTGACAGATGACTGTAATACTGTACAAAAGTATTTTGGGGACAATAATCTTCTCTATAGAATGGGAAAATCATTATAAAGTTTGGGTACTGGTTCTTGAATGCAAGCCTGCATAAAAAAAACTATTTTACTCTGATGGTACTGTCTAAATTAAATGGTGTTGGAGAACTTCTTTAAGGGATAAATGAGGGCCATTTATAGAATTTCTCGACTTTCAACTAATTTAATGCTTGGATGATTGTGTAAAGTGTAAATGACCTCTCTGATTATTTAAGCAGCAATTTTTGTCTACTCGCTGAGAGGAGCGAGCATCCTTGCCATCGCATCACCATCACCCTGTGACTCCTGTGGCGAGCAGAAATATTGAGGCACTCAGAAATGCCATTTCAAAGTGAAACATGCCTTCAGGGGTTACTTCTCCATGAGCTCCATAGCCTACAGGGCAATTAGCCTACACTCTTGAGCGACATTGCGTTTTAAATCTGCTTACATTTTGGTAGCATTTCTTCAACCGTTCTTCAATTTCTTCCTCTCTCACCTCTCCACCCGCAGGCAATGACGGCCATGATTCTGATTTGCATTTACAAACAGTTCAAATCGTTCCTTCATCGTTCTGTGCCATGCGTGTAAAGTGGCCGCGGTATGTGTAATATGTCATGGGAATTGTTGCCTACATCATATTGTGCATGTGAAACAGGGTAAATACAATGTTATACAATACTGACAACATATTGACACGGTCTGCACAGTGATATCGAGGATCATGCAGAGATATTTTCTCTCATACAAGCTTGTACG
Source organism: Oncorhynchus tshawytscha (assembly GCF_018296145.1). Lineage (NCBI taxonomy): Eukaryota > Metazoa > Chordata > Actinopteri > Salmoniformes > Salmonidae > Oncorhynchus > Oncorhynchus tshawytscha. Next base: position 19,251,999 of record NC_056461.1, read on the forward strand.
AAACGTAACATATCATACTAAATGGAGTGTCTCGGATTTTCATACAGAATAATACTAAATGCTCTGAGACCAGGTTGGACGGAGCAGTCGCTCACATGGCAGAGTAGCCCATGTAGCCCAGAGTAGCCCAAATAAATAATTATGGATAGCCTACCATTAAAATATTTACTGAAAGTCAGACTGATTTCACTGAAAATTTAACTTCATATATATATTAGGCAAATGCACCTGGGAGACTACAGGGCACCGAAACAATACTCACTCCCAATGATTCACTCTGCCTTTTATCTTCTGTTTCTAAACGACTGAAGCCATAAGGCTACAATAAAAAGCAACCTATATGATTTCTCAATGTTCACTGAATGCGCAGGAGTTACACTACTATCACACACCAGAGTTGGCATCGTCTTGATATGCTGATAATAAACTAATTTGAGGTAACCTATTTCAACAGCCTATTGTCGGCCTATGTGGATAAAAGTTTAGTTATACGTAGCCTATTTAACCAAGAAAAATGTGTCCACTGCAGTAGCCTATGTTCAAATATTCAGTGTAAAGTGTCGGAGGAATATAGGCACTTACCACCCCCATATCCATCTGTTCGGCCGTCAGAGATGGTGCTGCAAGAGCCTGAGATAAAAACCAAAACATGGGAAGCAGGAGCATCTCTGGAGAAATAATCCAAATGCGCCGCGCGAACTGAAACATTTGAGAAATCATGCCCCGCCACTCGCTGCTCCAGCAGCGCTCAGACACCGACCCTGGCCGCCGCATTCACCAAATAAATCACCCAGCTCCGGATCCCTCTGATATGCGGTCCAATTTGGACGAGAATTCTACCTCACTGTTGCGCGTAAACACATGAAACACATATCACATAGAGCCGAAAATGCCTTTAAAAACATTAAACACTTCGTTTTCACCAAGATCCGCGTCCTGAAAAACCATCTCAGTCATATTGCTGTTCCTTGGTGGACCACCCAATTACGCCAACGGTTACCAGTATTTACAAAGAAATATAACTTCTACTTTCGGACTCATTTATTTCAGAATATCCAATATGCCCATTGAGGCAAAGAAAATTAACCCGTTAAATATTCCCTCTGTAACACAAGCAAACGAAGATAGGCTTGTGCTCCCTGCGCCGTGTGTCAGAGACTGAGACAGACGCACGATGAGAGAGTGGAGAGGAATTTAGCCAGTTGCAGAATGGGAGGAGGCGATACAAAAGGCGCATTATTCAGTCCACTTAGAATGTGCATAGTATTACATCTGTGACATCCTTTTAATATTTAGACCCTCGGTTTCAGAGTTGCAGGCACAACAGTGTGCACATCAGATAGGCCTATACATGCGCAACAGAGATGCCATCTGCATTTTGTTCAAATGAAAAAAGTATTGTTTCGCAGGGTGAAAGGTAGCCCGTTGGCCTATCAATTCATCATTAGCCAAATTAACGTATAGACCTACACATGATGCTACCCATAGTTCAAAGGCTTACCTACCAAGAATGTTGATATAGGTACACCAATAGGTTATAAAACCAGGTGATGTTGCAAAAACTTGTGTGTAGCCTACTTGGCCTATGTGATCGCAAGCCTACAGTGGACTAGCTTACATGGAAACAACATATGAGATATAAGTATCTCTACGAAGGAAGCCTCGGCTCCAGGTTTCTCTCACGTTGTACAGAAGGTGAGGTGAAAGCCTGGGCACTGGGCAGAGTGTAAACTGTAGAGAACATGTTCGCGCTGTCTCACCGGAGGGAAATCAGTGGGTAGCCTTTACGCCTTTACTGCGCCGCTTCTGTCAACAGAAGTCAGTCAACATTATTAAGTATTTCTCGTTGGCCTTCAAGTTTAATCTATATAAAAACATATACAAGTATCGAACAACTGGTGTCTGATTCTTTACATGAGTCATGCCTCGAGGCATTTCAACTTCGCGTCTCTTGAAGTACACCACGCATCAATGTCATGGACCTATTCGTGTTTGACAAGTCGACGAGGCTAGGCCCTGCTCTCAACCTTTACGAAGTTGAGAGATTTGGTAATATTTGACCTCATATAATGATAATTATAACAGCCATGGGTCTGCCAAGGTTAGACAGATGGCCGCTTGACTAGTTTGGGTAATAACTTATCTGTTTCCTGATAGGACCTTGAGTCTTCTGTCTGACATGTCCATTGGTATTAATCACCTGGCTTCTTCCAAGGACATTAACATTGAGGAAGACCTAGTTGATCAAGATACACAATAATATATGTTTTACATTATAGCTATCTCCATTCCTCAAGGATGGAAATGGTTATAGCACATTTGTAACATTCATTTAGAAGAGTGCATCCTTCTTACACCTAAGCACACTAACATGTTTTAGTAAAGTCCTTCTGTGTTTGTGCCCTCGTTCCATTGAAAAAAAATCTGCAGAGTTAGGCACTGTGGGGATGACTGACTTAAATGGGCACTGGGGAGTTTACACAGCATTGTGAAATTATTGACAAATGGGGCCTTGCAGTACCTATACAATTATGATATGCAGTAAGGGCCCACCAGTCTGCAGTTATAGATAGAGCCAACTGACTGATGTAGGTTGCTGTTTTTGTCGTGCACAACACACCCACACCGCCTTTGTTTTGGTAAAAAGCTGTGGGATTGGTCTGGAGAAATGTAACCATTCTCAAATGTGTAGACAGAGCTTTTGATGCAAGGACTTTTGAGACTATTCAGAGTTTGTTTACATTTACATTGTTTACAAACATTGGAGTAAAACTATCTTATATTTTGGGTTCTGATTGGGTGTGTGATTTGAACCAAGATCCTGAGGCATTTATAAGTTATGTTCTTCAAGAATCAATGGGTATACAGTATAAGTGGTGTAAAGTATGTAAGTAAAAATACCTTTAAAGTACTACTTAAGTAGTTTTTTGCAGTATCTGTACTTTACTATTTATATTTTTGACAACTTTTACTTTCCTGCAAAACCTAAAGATAATTATGTACTTTTTACTCCATACATTTTCTGTGATGCCCAAAATTACTCGTTACATTTTGAATGCTTAGCAGGACAGAAAATGGTCCAATTTGCACACTTATCAAGAGAACATCCCTGGTCATCCCTACTCCCACTGATCTGGTGGACTCACTAAACACAAATGCTTTGTTTGTATATTATGTCTGATTGTTGGAGTGTGACCCTGGCTATTCATAAATAAATAAAAAGAGAATTGTGATTTCTGGATTGCTTTAAAAAAAAAACAATCAAATACATTTACTTTTGATACTTAAGTATATTTAAAAGCAAATACTTTTAGACTTTTACTCACGTAGTATTTTACTAGGTGACTTTCACGTTTACTTGATTAATTTTCTATTAAAGGTATTTTTACTTTTGCTTTAAGTATGAGAAATTGGGTACTTTTTCCACCATACATTTATAAATCCCAAAATGTATGTAGCAACAAAGGATTCTAGCTTTAAAGAATAGTTAAGTCTCCTCCATTCCTCCGGAACCATTGGATCTCTATTTCAAATATGGTTCCTGTATAAAAGCATAAATAGATATTATCATTATCTTTTCCCAGTTGGGCTATTTAGCAAACCAGTGATACATGTTATGGCTTTTTTGTTGTCGTTAGAGACCAGGAGCCCCCAGAATATACAAGTGAGTGTTCAGGGAGCCAACTGACACCCAATTAAATATACATATCGCCAGCAGCAAACTCTTTGGACTGAAAATAGTGCGAATGCCTCTGAAATACAGAAGCTGTTTTATTTTCTACCCCTCATTACTCTGGCATTTCAAAAGACATCACAGAAAACTACAAACCAATTCGGAAAAAAGCAGAAATCATCACAATTACACAAAATCAGAGGGCTCGCAATGGAGAACAGACAATCAGATTATCCATACTCTTCTATAGCAGACGAGTAGCACTTTGTTGTTGTGAATATAAAAGACATAATTATGACATCTTTGTGTTGTGATGTTCAAAGTCACCATTAAGGAGAGAGACTCTGTGTAACAAGTTTAATTAATAAAGTGACAGCTGTATTGTACCAAGCTTTGTATGTACATGTGTATGTATGTCTGTATTATGCTACCTCCCATGTTCCAAAAACATCTGAAACCCTATCCCTTCAAAGAATATCTTAAAAATCCCACAGCACCCCTCCCTCCCTCACAATTTTTTTTTTTTTTTACTTTCAAGAACTAACACTTTTTCCTACTAAATGAAAATAGATGTTGTATTGTCACACACTGGATAGGTGCAATGAAATGTTTTGTTTTACAGAATCAGCCATAGTAGTATAGAAGGGCACAGACAGATGTTTCACCTTGTGATCTAGCACTGACTTTGCTGATAGCTACTTCAAGTCGCTCTGGAATTACTGAAATATCAAATATAACAATGTAAACGTGTTTGAACTATAGAGGGTTGAAACTTTTCTGAAATGTTTCAAACCATATGCACAAAGACAGCATTTGAATGAAAAACATGAGAGGTTAAGCAGTCTCTATGGTGGTGTTAAAATTCCTACCAGACTGTTTGACCATTGACTCCATCATTATCAACACAATTTCATGCAAAAAGAGCGAAAATAGGCATAAAGCTATCCAGAGATGCATTGCCAATACACACAAACACCTTCTCTTCCCACATTTTCTATTCAGATCAGGTCCAACAGTCTGACTGTCATTTATCTGAAGGCTTGAGGGCTGAAACATGTAAAAATACATTAAGCTTTATTAGTTCCCAACAAAAGCAGTATTAAGTTATCTGAGCCAAGGGGTAATATCCTTGCATTACAATCTCAAGTCGCAGACCTTGCTGTAATATTATATTCATGTTTTTGAAATGTTGTGTTTCCAATTCAAATTTCCAATTTAAAAAAAGTTCAAGCGCATTTACTGCATTGCTATACAATTTAAAAACTTGATGATTACTACAAGTTTAGATAGCTGGCTAGACTAACTAGACTTATATACCAGTCTAAAATGTTTTAACAGATATGGGCTAATTGAGTGACTGTCAGTGAATGACATATAACAAGAGGAAAACTGCTGATGCACAACCACATTACAGAGGTCTGGACCTCGATCTGCTCATATGTAGCTACGGCCCTGATGACGTCACATAATCATTGCATATTTGGTGAGACTACATCACATTACCTCAAACATGACCTAAGGCAATTGAATGATTGTGTATAACAAAACAGAACATTGAAGAGACATTCTATTGTTAACAATGTGAAGGCTTTTTGGAGCAGGTTTTGGTACCATGCCTGTCAGCTTTTCACCTCTCTCTCCAAGCCCGGGATATGTATAAGGAACACAAGGTTTTCATGTCTACTTTTCAGTTTATATCTTGTCTATTCTGAGTATGGATATTCATGCCGAGGGACTTTTTAACATATTTTCTTGCCATATATAAATAAAAAAATTGCGAGCCAGTGTCTGAGACGGTATCTGTCTGCCTGTAATTGTGTTTATCACACTGTGCATCTCAACCTGGTGCATTCCGCATCTCCACTGCCAGCACTGCCTAATGGGCATTCCCATTGGACAGGTTAAGATTACAGTCTTTACAAACAGACGTACATGTCAACTGGGCATTAATGAATATCTTCGGCTTTTGTACTTTCTGGCTTTGTGTGTGTGTGTGTATGTGTGTGTGTGTGTGTACTGAAGTATAACCAAAAAAGCTCAAAGACAATGGCATACCGTAGAACATAAAAAATACTATTGATCCATACACACACAGGAAGTCGAAGTCACACTGTTAATAAGAAATATTCACATCATATCCGATTCCTGTGTTATATTCTCTCTTGCAGAAGGCTATAATGTTATTCATCAACAGACTTAGCAAGACGCCAGAACCCTCTCTGAAGACACAGATAGCCTAAAGTATGAAGGCCGTCTTGCATTGTTGTGATACACATACAGATTACGTGAAGTCACATTTATTCAGCCCCCCCGGAGACCGTGTCTTCTTTTCTCATTCCGATCATGCCTTCTCCCTCCATTCACATTCAGTCCAGTGCAGCTGTAAAAAAAAACACACAAAAAAACACCTTATCTGAGAGAGAGTCTGGCTTTGGTACTTTCAATGCATGCTTTTTATTCAGCTTTATGGAAGCACCTTATAGCGTTTTTAAAAGAAAGTAAGTGCTGTTATCAACCTGTCAAGCTTCCTTTTGTTACACACACCCATATCCTCCATGACAATCCCTGGATGTGTGAGTGTGTGTGTGTGTGTGTGTGTGTGTGTGTGTGTGTGTGTGACGAAACCCATAGGGATTATTATACATGGATGACCCATAACATCAGATAATGACGCAGGGACTTGCTCATACTCTCCTTTCAAAGATGTTGGGTCAACAGACATACAGTATCTTCAATTAATTATCTTGGGAAAAAATGATTGATCTTTAATAAAGTCAGCCATAGGGATAAATGGTGGGTAACAGGGAAAACATGCTGAAGACAGCTATTGGTCCATGCTACTGGTGGCTTTTTCATGTTTCATTTGATGAGATGATGTAGATCTTTCAAGACTGTCAACTATGTGTGATGAACATACATGAAAGAAACCCATAAGAAAAGCATGCTAACATGCAGAGAAAGACCAGGAGACCAAATAAAACCGCCATATCAATATTTGCCCAACCTTTGGAGTAAAGTGCTCCTTACCTTAATTGTCTTAATTTAAAACCCTCCAGAACTGCCTTCCCTGCAGATGAGATTGTGTGTTTCAATCAAAGAGAGGAAATCAAACGGGTTATACATGTCAGCATGTACCAGATTGGATCAGACTGGGGCTGTCTGTGGCGGATGAGGAGTGGCTGGGGCTGGTGCAGGGTCTAGGTGGGGGAGGGGGGGTCATGTGTCTGCCTCCCGAGACAGGATCTGATTTATGGGCCGCGGTGTCCAACCCTCCCTGCCTCCTCAATGTCACCCTTCAGCTTGTCTCCGTCTGATAGCCACCACAGAAGTGTTAGCACAACCGGCCGTGATCGGGAGTCCCATAGGGAGGCGCACAAATGGCTCAGCGTCATCCGGGTTAGTGGAGGGTTTGGCCGGGGTAGGCCGTCATTGTAAATAAGAATTTGTTCCAAAACTGACTTGTCTAATTAAATGAAGGTTAAATAAAAAATAAATGAGGCCAACAATGTAAGGAACAGGATAGTAGGAGGAGGTGGGGGTGGAGGTGGGGGTAGAGGAGGATGAGGTGGAGGAGGAGGTGGAGGATGAAGGGGAAGAGGAGAAGGGGAGGTTACAGGTTGAGATGCCCAGGTGAATACACCCTTGGGGAAATCAGGCAGCAGTTTAGGCAGCATCAATAGTTGACCTATTACCATACTGACATGCATTCATTAGTGATGGTAACCCTTCTGCAACCCAATCTCAGATGTTTATTATCAGTAATCCCTGGGGGAAATGGCTTTGTCATGTCTCTTGTGATCCATGAAGGATCTATTCAAGTTGATCCCCTAAAAAAACATAGACCCTTATCACCCATTACTCTGCTTAGTCTCCAACTACCCTCGTCCGTTGTCCTTTCCCTGCAGTCTCTCTTTTAGAAACAGCCATCTTTAAGTATAGAGTAGTATTCCTTCCCACCTAGGCCTCTCACATCCATTGGTGTCGGTTACTATAACGTTTAACAGCAGCAGCAGCAGTTCAGAGAGCCCTCTACCTGCGACTCCTTTAATGTGAAACGGCGCTCTGTGTTAGGAGCTTGTTCCTCTGATCTGCAGGTTCTCAGAATAAGCCATCAATGATTTAGACCAACACTAGGAGCTCTCTCTTCTCCCCCCTCCTCTGCAAGAGCTGCAGGTGGGTTAGCTAGCTAGTGCTCTCACACACACACTCTCTGAAGAATGATCAACCCTGCTTTTCCTCATTCCTTGCATAATTTCAGTGCAGCTATATTGTTCAGAAAGCCCTGCCTCTACACCATTTTAGCTACAGTACTATTTTATTACCTAATGGAAAGTCTCCTCCTGTCTTATAATGCCACTCCCCATATCCATGTTTTTCTTCCTAGCCATTTTTCATCTATTATCTGTTCCATGTATATTGCTGGGAAGTGCTTTATCTATTATCGAAATCTAAATTGATGGATTTACAAGAGTCTAAAAACCATGTGCTAGCATCCCGTGGAACAGACTCTCATCCAGGCATTCTCTCAATCATTTTGCCTTTAATTAATTAGCTAATTAATCAAATTAAGCTCCAAAGCTGATTTATGGTACTTTTATGGATTAGGCGTGATGAATAGAAGCAGGGGACATGGAGGATTCTCCTTCTGGGTAAGCAGTACCACTCACTAGAGGCCATATTTAATCCACGGATCTCCACATTTGACTTTTGATTTCACACCAGACACGCCACGCTATGCACCAAGTGCTTTGTGTTAGCAGTTTTGCCTTTGTGACATGCAAAACGATCGGCGAATGCTCTGTGATTCATCATTAGTGGCAACCGGATGATTATTCATTTGATTAAATCTCCGGCCTTAACCAAAAGCCGGCATGGCATAATGAAATCTGATACTCTCAGTGAGAGATGGCTCGAGACGGCGGGTAACAACGTTCATGCTTCAGAGCCGTAGATATACACGTTTCCCCTCCATTCCATCTACCCCCACCACCTTCATCCCTGGTGTCTAATTGAAGCATTGGGAAATTGAAATCAGACAGAGGACATATATACACGTGCACCATACATATGCACCTTTTATCTCCTCATGTTAATCAGACTCTAATGTAACCCCCTCTCGGTTGCGTCTCTCTGTGAGAGATGTTTTCTAGATTGGACGTAGTACTCTGTTGCCTGTGAGAGAGGCTTGTCTGTACCAGCAGAGGGGTAATCTCATTGCTCACCTCCCCCTTGTCATTCCCAGTGGGAGCACACACACTGAATAAAACAAATAATGCACAACATAGATTGTTCTCTGTTTCCATTTGCAATTTAGCAGAGCGTGTGCATTTGTGCTTGTGTAAATTGAGTACTCCTTCAGGAAGCAGAGGAGGGAGCAAGCCCCGATCCACATCAACTGGACTGCAGGAGACAGAGTCACAAGTTTTAAGTTCCTCTGCATCCACATCACCGAGGACATTTTAATTGACCATCAACACCACCACTCTTGTCAAGAGGGCGCAACCGTGTCTCTACTTTCTAAGGCGGCTGAAGAAATTTGGCATGCCACCCCGGGACCTCTCCAAATACTACCACGGTACCATCGAGAGCGGCCTGACCGGTTGCATCGTAGCCTGCTATGGGAATTGCTCCGTCCATGACCGCAAGGGCCTCCAGCAGGAGGTGAAGACTGCCCAGTATATCACTGGGACCCGGAACGTGCTCCCATACCATCCAGAACATTTACTCGAAACGGTGCCTGAGGAAGGACCCCACACACAAGCTGTTCTCTCTCTTAGCGTTGGGCAGACGGTAAAGGAGTATAAGGTCTGATACTGTACCAACAGGCTCAGAGACAGTTTCTATCCACAAGCCATCAGATTGCTGAACACTTGAACTGGACTGACCACCTGCACTGATTCTCCGCACCTCAGCACACATGCAATCACTCACGCACACACACACACACACACACACACACACACACACACACACACACACACACACACACACACACACACACACACACACTAGACTCTTACTACACTGTTATATTTCTACCCTTACCCCCATTCCCCATTCCCCAATACACATGTAAATATGGGACTATAAATTGTACCTTCCTGTATTATACTTATGATAAAATTATTTAATTTGATTGCCATTTACTTTACGTTTGTATTCTTATCTTTTATTACTTCTAATTGTTTGCGTTGTCGAGAAGGAACCTGCAAGTAAGCACTTCCTTGGATGATGTACAGTGCATTCGGAAAGTATTCTGACTCCTTGACTTTTTCCACATTCTGTTATGTTACAGCCTTGTTCTAAAATTGATTTAATAAATTTTTTCCCTCATCAATCTACACACAATATCCCACAATGACATAACATTTTTGCAAATGTATTAAAAATAAAAATGATTATTTACATAAGTATTCAGAACCTTTGCTATGAGACTTGAAATTGAGCTCAGGTGCATCCTGTTTGCATTGATCATCTTTGAAATGTTTCTACAACTTGTCTGGAGTCCACCTGTGGTAAATTCAGTTGATTAGACATGATTTGGAAAGGCACACACCTGTTTATATAAGGTCCCACATGAGGTGAGGTCGAAGGAATTGTCGATAGATCAGGATTGTGTCGAGGCACAGCTTTGGGGAAGGGCACCAAAACATTTCTGCAGCATTGAAGGTCCCCAAAAACACAGTGGCCTCCATAATTCTTAAATGGAAGAAGTTTGGAACCACCAAGACTCTTCCTAGAGCTGGCCGACTGGCCAAACTCAGCAAATGGCGGGAGAAGGGCCCTGGTCAGGGAGGTGACCAAGAACTCGATGGTCACTCTAACAGAGCTCCAGAGTTCCTCTGTGGAGATGGGAGAACCTTCCAGAGGGACAACCATCTCTACAACACTCCACCTGACAATGTTCAGGAGAAGACCCAGAAGCAGAGTTTCGAAGTAACAAAAGTTTATTACAAAAACAGGGGGGTTAGGCAAACTACAGGTCAAGGGCAGGCAGAGGTCAGTAGTCCAGAGCAGAGTCTGAAAGGTACAGAACTGTAGGCAGCCTCAGGGTCTAGGCTGGCAGAGGTCAGTAATCCAGGGTGGTATGACAAAGTACAGAACGACAGGCAGGCTCAAGGTCAGGGATAGTCAAAAACCGGGAAAGCTAGAAAACAGGAACTAGAGACAGACAGGAGCATGGGAAAAAAACTGGTAGGCTTGACGAAACAAAACGAACTGGCAACAAATAAACAGAGAACACAGGCATAAATACACTCGGTATAATGACAAAGATGGGCAACACCTGGGGGGGTTGAGACAAACACAAAGACATGTGAACAGATCAGGGACTGACACCACCAATCAGGCCTTTATTGTAGAGTAGCCAGACGAAAGTCACTCCTCAGTTAAAGCCACTTGACAGCCCGCTTAGAGTTTGCCAAAAGACACCTAAAGGACTCTCAGAACATGAGAAAAAAGATTCTCTGGTCTAATGAAACCAAGATTGAACTCTTTGGCCTGAATGCCAAGCGTCACATTTGGAGGAAACCTGGCACCATATTTACGGTGAAGGCTTTTTTTTACCCCCAAGCCATAAGACTCCTGAACAGGTAATCAAATGGCTACCTGGACTATCTGCAAATCAAATCAAATCAAATTGTATTTGTCACATACACATGGTTAGCAGATGTTAATGCGAGTGTAGCGAAATGCTTGTGCTTCTAGTTCGAACAATGCAGTAATAACCAACACGTAATCTAACTAACAATTCCAAAACTACTGTCTTATACACACAAGTGTAAGGGGATAAAGAATATGTACATAAAGATATATGAATGAGTGATGGTACAGAGCGGCATAGGCAAGATACAGTAGACGGTATTGAGTACAGTATATACATATGAGATGAGTATGTAAACAAAGTGGCATAGTTAAAGTGGCTAATGATACATGTATTACATAAAGATGCAGTAGATGATATAGAGTACAGTATATACGTATACATATGAGATGAATAATGTAGGGTATGTAAACATTATATTAGGTAGCATTGTTTAAAGTGGCTAGTGATATATTTTACATAATTTCCCATCAATTCCCATTATTAAAGTGGCTGGAGTTGAGTCAGTGTGTTGGCAGCAGCCACTCAATGTTAGTGGTGACTGTTTAACAGTCTGATGGCCTTGAGATAGAAGCTGTTTTTCAGTCTCTCGGTCCCAGCTTTGATGCACCTGTACTGACCTCGCCTTCTGGATGATAGCGGGGTGAACAGGCAGTGGCTCGGGTGGTTGTTGTCCTTGATGATCTTTATGGCCTTCCTGTAACATCGGGTGGTGTAGGTGTCCTGGAGGGCAGGTAGTTTGCCCCCGGTGATGCGTTGTGCAGACCTCACTACCCTCTGGAGAGCCTTACGGTCGTGGGCGGAGCAGTTGCCGTACCAGGCGGTACAGCCCGCCAGGATGCTCTCGATTGTGCATCTGTAGAAGTTTGTGAGTGCTTTTGGTGACAAGCCGAATTTCTTCAGCCTCCTGAGGTTGAAGAGGCGCTGCTGCGCCTTCTTCACGATGCTGTCTGTGTGGGTGGACCAATTCAGTTTGTCTGTGATGTGTATGCCGAGGAACTTAAAACTTGCTACCCTCTCCACTACTGTTCCATCGATGTGGATAGGGGGGTGTTCCCTCTGCTGTTTCCTGAAGTCCACAATCATCTCCTTAGTTTTGTTGACGTTGAGTGTGAGGTTATTTTCCTGACACCTACAGGGAGGGCCCTCACCTCCTCCCTGTAGGCTGTCTCGTCGTTGTTGGTAATCAAGCCTACCACTGTTGTGTCGTCCGCAAACTTGATGATTGAGTTGGAGGCGTGCGTGGCCACGCAGTCGTGGGTGAACAGGGAGTACAGGAGAGGGCTCAGAACGCACCCTTGTGGGGCCCCAGTGTTCAGCGGGGTGGAGATGTTGTTGCCTACCCTCACCACCTGGGGGCGGCCCGTCAGGAAGTCCAGTACCCAGTTGCACAGGGCGGGGTCGAGACCCAGGGTCTCGAGCTTGATGACGAGCTTGGAGGGTACTATGGTGTTAAATGCCGAGCTGTAGTCGATGAACAGCATTCTCACATAGGTATTCCTCTTGTCCAGATGGGTTAGGGCAGTGTGCAGTGTGGTTGAGATTGCATCGTCTGTGGACCTATTTGGGCGGTAAGCAAATTGGAGTGGGTCTAGGGTGTCAGGTAGGGTGGAGGTGATATGGTCCTTGACTAGTCTCTCAAAGCACTTCATGATGACGGAAGTGAGTGCTATGGGGCGGTAGTTGTTTAGCTCAGTTACCTTAGCTTTCTTGGGAAAAGGAACAATGGTGGCCCTCTTGAAGCATGTGGGAACAGCAGACTGAGATAGGGATTGATTGAATATGTCCGTAAACACACCAGCCAGCTGGTCTGCGCATGCTCTGAGGGCGCGGCTGGGGATGCCGTCTGGGCCTGCAGCCTTGCGAGGGTTAACACGTTTAAATGTTTTACTCACCTCGGCTGCAGTGAAGGAGAGGCCGCATGTTTTGGTTGCAGGCCGTGTCAGTAGCACTGTATTGTCCTCAAAGCGGGCAAAAAAGTTATTTAGTCTGCCGGGGAGCAAGACATCCTGGTCCGTGACGGGGCTGGTTTTCTTTTTGTAATCCGTGATTGACTGTAGACCCTGTCACATACCTCTTGTGTCTGAGCCGTTGAATTGAGATTCTACTTTGTCTCTATACTGACGCTTAGCTTGTTTGATTGCCTTGCGGAGGGAATAGCTACACTGTTTGTATTCGGTCATGTTACCGGTCATCTTGCCCTGATTAAAAGCAGTGGTTCGCGCTTTCAGTTTCACGCGAATGCTGCCATCAATCCACGGTTTCTGGTTTGGGAATGTTTTAATCGTTGCTATGGGAACAACATCTTCAACGCACGTTCTAATGAACTCGCACACCGAATCAGCGTATTCGTCAATGTTGTTGTCTGACGCAATACGAAACATATCCCAGTCCACGTGTTGGAAGCAGTCTTGGAGTGTGGAATCAGATTGGTTGGACCAGCGTTGAACAGACCTCAGCGTGGGACCTTCTTGTTTTAGTTTCTGTCTTTAGGCAGGGATCAACAAAATGGAGTCGTGGTCAGCTTTTCCGAAAGGAGGGCGGGGCAGGGCCTTATATGCGTTGCGGAAGTTAGAATAGCAGTGATCCAAGGTTTTGCCAGCCCTGGTTGCGCAATCGATGTGCTGATACAATTTAGGGAGTCTTGTTTTCAGATTAGCCTTGTTAAAATCCACAGCTACAATGAATGCAGCCTCAGGATGTATGGATTCCAGTTTGCAAAGAGTCAAATAAAGTTCGTTCAGAGCCATCGATGTGTCTGCTTGGGGGGGAATATATACGGCTGTGATTATAATCGAAGAGAATTCCCTTGGTAGATAATGCGGTCGACATTTGATTGTGAGGAATTCTAAATCAGGTGGACAGAAGGACTTGAGTTCCTGTATGCTTTTGTGACCACACCACGTCTCGTTAGCCATAAGGCATACGCCCCCGCCCCTCTTCTTACCAGAAAGATGTTTGTTTCTGTCGGCGCGATGCGTGGAGAAACCAGCTGGCTGCACCGACTCCGATAGTGTCTCTCCAGTGAGCCATGTTTCCGTGAAGTAAAGAACGTTACAGTCTCTGATGTCCCTCTGGAATGCTACCCTTGCTCGGATTTCATCAACCTTGTTGTCAAGAGACTGGACATTGGCGAGAAGTATACTGGGGAGTGGTGCACGATGTGCCCGTCTCCGGAGTCTGACCAGAAGACCGCTACGTTTCCCTCTTTTACGAAGTCGTTTTTTTGGGTCGCCAGCTGGGATCCATTCCGTTGTCCTGGGTGAAAGGCAGAACACAGGATCCGCTTCGCGAAAGTCATATTCTTGGTCGTACTGATGGTGAGTTGACGCTGCTCTTATATTCAGGCATTGTGTGCCTCCCCCCCAACCTCTCTTTTACGCTGATGCTACTCTCTGTTTATCATATATGAACAGTCACTTTAACTATACATTCATGTACATATATACATACTACCTCAATTGGCCCGACCAACCAGTGCTCCTGCACATTGGCTAACCGGGCTATCTGCATTGTGTCCTGCCACCCACCACCCACCATCACCTCTTACGCTACTGCTACCTTCTGTTCATCATATACGCATAGTCACTTTAACCATATCTACATGTACATACTACCTCAATCAGCCTGACTAACCGGTGTCTGTATGTAGCTTCGCTACTTTTATAGCCTCGCTACTGTTTTTCACTGTCTTTTTACTGCTGTTTTTATTTCTTTACTTACCTATTGTTCACCTAATACCTTTTTTGCACTATTGGTTAAAGCCTGTAAGTAAGCATTTAACTGTAAGGTTGTTTTTGACGCACGGGACAAATACATTTGATTTGATTTGAAGCATGGTGGTGGCAGCATCATGCTGTGGGGATGTTCTTTAGCAGCAGGGACTGGGAGAATAGTCAGGATCGAGGGATAGATGAACGGCGCAAAGTACAGAGAGCTCCTTGATGAAAACCTGCTCCAGAGTGCACAGGAACTCAGGCACGGGCGAAGGTTATTCTTCCTACAGGACAACGACCCTAAGCACACAGCCAAGACAACGCAGGACGGGCTATGGGACAAGGCTCTGAATGTCCCTGAGTGGCCCAGCCAGAACCTGGATCTAAAATCTCTGGAGATACCTGAAATTAGCTGTGCAGCAACGCACCCCATCCAACCTGACAGAGCTTGAGAGGATCTGCAGAGAATAATTGAAGAAACTCCCCAAATACAGGTGTGCCAAGCTTGTAGCATCCCACCCAAGAAGACTCCGGGCTGTAATTGCTGCCAAAGGTGCATCAACAAAGTACTGAGTAAAGGGTCTGAATACTTATGTAAATGTGATATTTCAGTTATTATAATTTTTTTATGTGCAAAAATGTCTGGGGTTTTGTGTGTAGATTGACAATAAACCCCCCCCAGATTTAATCAAAATAAGTGGAAAAAATGTGGAAAAAGTCAAGGGGTCTGAATACTTTCCGAATGCACTGTATACCATGCGTATCCGTACATATGACTAATAAAACTTGAAGCTACTCCTGTGTGTGTGTGTGGTGTGTGTGTAGGTTCGGCTAGTTAACATTGTTTTTTGGTCTATAGCAGTAAGATTGTGCTCTAGCCCTGACATATATCAAACATCCTCGCCACAGAGGATGCAGGAAAGGAATGCATCTTGGAAATTGATGCGCCAGTCAGTCCTCCACCGTCTCAACCCTCCCCCTTCTTCCCTTCCCAACAATCCCCTGCCATCCCACCACCAACGTTCTCATCATTGTAAATATTTATCAATGTGACTAGCCTTTGAATAAGGTCGGCTGCATTTCACAAAGCCAATGAAAAACATCAACAAGCAGTATTTGCTAAGCACACAGCGCAGTTAAAAGAGGAGATCCCTCATTCTCATGCTCCTTATGAGGCAGGGACAGAGCATTAGGTGTTGCTTTGCTCTTCATGCTATTCCCTTCAAAACAAGATGTGCCCCGTTTACCTGACTGAAACCCAGAACAATAGACCCTAGTCGAGCACATTTAGGGTTAAAGCTGCAATATGAAACTCTTTGGGTGACCCGGCCAAATTCACATAGATATGTGAGTTATAGATCTGTCATTCTCATCAAAAGCAAGTTAAAGAAGCAGCCGATATGTTCTATGCACTCTATTTCTATGCTTCCTGTTCTGAAGTTACATTTTTGCGTCTTTTACTTTTGGTTTTGTACACCAGCTTCAAACAGCTGAAAATACAACATGATTGGTTATTGAAAATATATTTCACAGCGGTTTAGATTCTCTACCCTATACATTGCTTGTTTTGTCACACAAACTAAAATTAGGCAAACTATTAGAATTTTTGCAATCAGGAAATGGCAGAGGAATTTGTGCATAATGCACGTTTAAAGAAGAATCTCTATTTTTGCTTGGAGTGTGTACCAGTGGAGTTTTGTGGAGTTTGCTCAGTAGCTCTTACTCATATTTCCAAGTATGGGTAGCTGCAGCGCAATATGGCAACGAGGTATGGGTGATTGGGAGTGTCGAAAGCAGTGGGTGTATGGAAAGCTAATCGGGCAGTATTGTTGCCACTCAAGACCGTTTTGTGTGGTTGATTTGGCAGCATCACGATGAGTCGATATTTTTTTTATTTTACCTTTATTTAACTAGGCAAGTCAGTTAAGAACCAATTCTTATTTTCAATGACGGCCTAGGAACAGTGGGTTAACTGCCTGTTCAGGGGCAGAACGACAGATTTGAACCTTGTCAGCTCGGGGGTTTGAACTTGCAACCTTACAGTTACTAGTCAAACGCTCTAACCACTAGGCTACCCTGCTAAACCGGTGACCAGTGCACCCAGCACCGATATTGTGCCTGCCAACTTTAAGTGCTTCCTACTAGGTATCACGGTCGTGTCGCCAGCGGTAACGACGTTGCAAATGTTTTCTCTCACATGATTTTATTTCAAGTAGCTATAGCAGCCTACACATTAAATACCTCTTTATTGTTAACCATCTAGATCTCACCTTGATACATACATACAGTCTACTACTCAATGAGAAGGGCATGAACGATAACAAAACGGCAACATTGTAACAATACTCACACTTGACAAGCACTTCTGTCCTGCAGTAGCTACCTAGCCGATAACATGGTGACAGTCACAGTAAGCACACACATACAACGCATTGAGCAACAGTACACCCATCATCAGTACTTTTCATAAAAAATGAACAATCGTCAGTTTTATAACTGAAAATGTAAAATTATTTTTGTAAAACTAACAGTGAACTATGACTCAGACTCATAATTGGGCAGAAGACCAAACTCTGGCGGTACAGTATAGCTCCAGTTGCGTGGTAAGAAACAGAAGAAAAAAACACAGCTCAATCAAAACCGTCTAACCTATAGAAGAGAGCTTTTGACACACCCACTCCTTCCGGCACACCCTCTCACCCTTACTCCAGTCGCCATGTTGGAATGCAGGTATGCCCTTCTCCATATTTCAGTGAGGTATTTTCAGGGCGTGGTTACTCTCCAAAATACTTACTCACATTCCTGGGAACATCGTGGCACATATCTGGAATTAGGCCACATAACGCAACGAGAGGGCTAATTAGGCAGGATAATATTAGCCGCTAACAGCGAAACACTGTGGGTTTAATAACTTTTTAGTTATTCAGCTAATTACCAGCCCACAGCTTCCTCAAAGCCCCATAGAGGCTGGGCCTGAGGTGCCTGTATAAAAAAAGATCCTTAATTGTGTCAACACTCCCACTTTGGCACCAACAGCACAGGGGACCAAATGGACGGTGGACAGGTTCATCTAAAAACCATGCCATCCTTTTTAACCCCTCCAATTACAGGTTTTTATACCTCTGTCATGAATACTCTTTTGGGGGTGGGGGGACGCTGGTGCTTAACAGGGTTGATAAAAAGCATCAGTTACTTAAAGAAGAGTATATTCTGCCGGAGGTGTTGAGTTTGACAGCTTTGTTGGCTACGTAAAGTGCCTGGTTTGTACGATGGCTGTTAGCAGAGCTAGCTCTGGCTAGGGCAGAGAGAGAGAGAGAGAGAGAGAGAGAGAAAGCCCTGGTGGCTTGATGACAGTGTGGTGCCTTGCCCGTTGTTGCCCTGGTGCTTCCTTGGCACTATGCTGATCTCCCCGTGGCAGGCCGGTAGCTGGTGCCATCAGGTTAATGGAGGCTTGCATCAGCCTGGGCTGCCTTTCAGGGACACAAACACTCCCCATAATGAACTGACTGACCAATGCTTTTACATAACTGGTTCTCTCTGGCCATTTAATTAAAGCCCCAGTGCTTATTCGCTCCAGCTGTGAGGCTATGTGTATAGAAACAGAGGAGGGTGTACTGTTGCTCCTTTAATTAATTGATGTAGCAATCGTACACTCATATAGAAGTAAAAACAGTTATATTGCTTGGTTCATATATAAAACCCTTAAAAGGTTTATATACAATACAACCCTTTTATAGGGCTCTTTGATCAGAACCCAATGGGTTCTTATTCACAGAACTAAATACAGAACCTGAAGGGTTCTTCTTCACTGAACCAAAATTGGTTCCATAAAGAACCCTGTTTGGTGCCATTCATGAATTATGGCTTATACTAATAAATAGTACTATTTCTAGCTAAGAATATAACATAATAAACAATAGAATAATGTACAAAAGAATACCAGCATAGTTTTATTGTCACTGTAAGCACCGATAGCCTGGGAGGCATCTCTTTATTTGAATGATGGCCAACGTCAATCTTGGTAGCAACTCTGGCTGATTCCTTATGGAACAGTACAAGATACAAGATGAGTTGTTTCCTGGCTGGTTTTTGAGAAGAAGAAATGAGGAGCAAAAACATTAGTTCATCTTCAGAAATAAACAAGTTAATCTTCAGAAATGAATATGAGTTAATCTGCCAAATTGAAGACTAAATTCTATGTAGATATAATAAAGATGTCGATTAGAAGAACATGCCGTTGTTGTCATCAGCAGTAGCCGAAAGAGTAGATCCTCTGCCAGAATGAGCAAATCATGTAATGATTAACTATTGAATCACCAAGACTTATAATGAATCATTTATTATAATTTAGATACATACCTCCTCTCAGTCAGCCCACTGCCCATCACGTTAAAAAAATGAAAAAGCATCTAGTTAGCTGTCATTTTAGAATTTAATGCTAGTTTTGGTTAGCTGTTGTTGGCTAAAGTTCACATTACACTTTGGGGTAGAGAAAGAACCCTCAAGGTTCTTTGCCTTCACTGGGTTTATAAACTGGGTTTACAGTATATACAGAACCTTTTTTAGAACCGCTAAGAACCTTCTTGTTAGAGTGTAGTCAATACTCAAGTGTTAAAAACAATCAAGCCTGGCTCTGTTGCTGGTTTCACACACTTTGGAAAAATATATTCATGCTCACAGTTAACATTGTGAGATACACCTGCCACTCTTCCTGTCAATGGACTTAGCTATTGATCAAGGAATGTTAAATGGACTTGGGAAATCCATGTCATTGATAAAGTACCCAAACTGCACAAAGAAACCATTCCTCTTATTGCTTGAATTATAAGGAGAACATTCAATAACATGAAGTAAATTATATCTGATTAATATCTGATAAATAATGTTGTATGACCTCTAGCTCTTTATGTGAATATTAACTAGCTACTTCTACCGTTTGAATAGTAGTTGGAGACTTTGTCAGCGCTGGGCTATACAAGGATAGTAAGAGAGAGAATAAGTCCAAAATGGCACCCTATCTCCTATATAGTGCACTACTTTCGACCAGAGCCCATCAAAAGTAGTGCACTATGTAGAGAATGGGATGCCATTTTGGACGTAGACAGATGCTTTCTCAAGGTGTTACAGGTTCTGCCACCCAAGCGCTTTCGTTACAAGATACCACAGATGATCAAAGATCCAGAGCGCAAAATAAGATCTCATATCTACAAATTGAGGACAACTCTCTCCATTCACAATTTAATTGCAAAAGTAAATATGTCATCCCAACAATGCCCTAGTATGAAACAATATCAAAACATCAATCAAAGCACAAGTCATTAGACGGCATTTAGGATGGTCATAAAAAAGTATTGTCAATCCAGACATGGAATCCTTGAATTATCCTGCCATATCATTCCTCTTGCTAACTTATTAGGGATGTGCATCTTTCAAACCAGATGGGACGGCGATGCGCTGCAGAATGCTGTGTTAACCATGCTGGTTAAGTGTGCCAATTCTAAATTCAATTCTAAATACATCACAGACAGTGTCACCATCAAAGCACCCCCACACCATCACACCTCCTCCTCCATGCTTCACTGTGGGATCCACACATGCGGTGATCATCCGTTCACCTACTTTGCGTCTCACAAAGACACGGCAGTTGGAACCAAAAATCTCAAATTTGGACTCATCTGATGAAAGGACAGATTTCCACCAGTCTAATATCAATTGCTCGTGTTTCTTGGCCCAAGCAAGTCTCTTCTTATTATTGGTGTCCTTTAGTAGTGCTTTCTTTGGAGCGATTTGACCATGAAGTCCCGATTCACGTAGTCACCTCTGAACAGTTGATGTTGAGATGTGTCTGTTACTTGAACTCTGTGAAGCATTTATTTAGGCTGAAATGTGAGGTGCGGTTAAGTCTAATGAATTTATCCTCTGCAGCAGAGGTGGTCCTCATGAAAGACAGTTTAATAGTAGTGCTTGATGGTTTTTGCGACTGCACTTAGTGTGTTGGGTCATTGTCCTGTTGAAAAACAGTATGTAAACATTATTAAAGTGGCCAGTGATTCCATGTCTATTTATGCAGGGCAGCAGCCTCTAAGGTGCAGGGTTGAGTAACCGGATGGTAGCCGGCTAGTGATGGCTATTTAACAGTCTGAAGGCCTTGAGATAGAAGCTGTTTTTCAGTCTCTCGGTCCCAGCTTTGATCACCCATAATTGCCTCGCCTTCTGGATAGTAGTGGGGTGAACAGGCTGTGGCTCGGGTGGTTGATCTCCTTGATGATCTTTTTGGCCTTCCTGTGACATTGGGTGCCCTGGAGGGCAGGCAGTGTGCCCCCGGTGATGCGTTGGGCAGACCGCAACAGCCTCTGGAGAGGCCTGCGGTTGCGGGCGTTGCAGTTGCCATACAAGGTGATGATACAGGCTGACAGGATACTCTCAATTGTGCATCTGTAAAAGTTTGTGAGGGCTTTAAGGGCCAAGCCGAGGCACTGTCAGTGATGTGTACGCTGAGTGATGTGTACGCTGAGGAACTTGAAGCTTTTCACCTTCTCCACTGCGGTCCCGTCGATGTGAATAGGGGTGCGCTCCCTCTACTTTTTCCTGAAGTCCATGATCAGCTCCTTTTGTTTTGTTGACGTTGAGGGAGAGGTTATTTTCCTGGCACCACACCACTAGGGCCATCACCTCCTTCCTGTAGGCTGCTTTGTCATTGTTGGTAATCAGGTCTACTACTGTTGTGTCGTCTGCAAACTTGATGATTGAGTTGGAGGCGTGCGTGGCCATGCAGAAATGGGTGAACAAGGAGTACAAGAGGGGGTTGAGCACGCACCCTTGTGGGGCCCCTTTGTTGAGGATCAGCAAAGTGGAGGTGTTCTTTCTTACCTTCACCACCTGGGGGCGGTCCTTCAGGAAGTCCAGGACCCAGTTGCATAGGGTGGGCTTCAGACCCAAGGCCCCGAGCTTAATGATGAGCTTGGAGGGTACTATGGTATTGAAGGCTGAGCTACAGTCAATGAACAGCATTCTTACATAGGCATTCCTCTTGTCCAGATGGGATAGGGCAGTGTGCAGTGTGATGGCGATTGCATCGTCTGTGGCTCTATTGGGATGGTATGCAAATTAAAGGGGGTAGAGGTTATATGATCCTTGACTATTCTCTCAAAGCACTTCCTGATGTCAGAAGTGAGTGCTATGGGGCGATTGTAATTTAGTTCAGTTACCTTTGCTTTCTTGGGTACAGGTACAATGGTGGACATATTGAAGCAAGTGGGGACAGCAGACTGGGATAGGGAGAGATTGAATATGTCCGTAAATACTCCAGCCAGCTGATGTGCGAATGTTCTGAGGACGCAGCTAGGGCTGCCGGCTTGGGAGAGTTAAAACGCTTAAATGTCTTACTCACATCGGCCACGGAGAATGAGAGCCCACAGTCCTTGGGAGCGGGCCATGTCGGTGGCACTGTGTTGTCCTCAAAGTGAGCGAAGAAGGTTTGTGCGAATTCTGCCATCTATCCACAGTTTCTGTTTTGCGTAGGTTTTAATAGACACAGTGGGAACAACATCCCCTATACACTTCCTGATGAACTCAGTTACAGTGTCTTTGTATACGTCAATGTTATTCTCAGAGGCTACCTGGAACACATCCCAGTCCACATGATCGAAACAATCTTGAAACATGGATTACGATTGGTCAGACCAGTGTTGAATAGACCTTAGCACGGGTACTTCCTGTTTGAGTTTCTGCCTGTAGGAAGGGAGGAGAAAATGTTTGTTGTGATCTGATTTGCCGAAGGGAGTGCTGGGGAGGGCCTTGTAGGCTTCCCGGAAGGGGAGTAACAGTGGTCGAGTGTTTTATCAGCGTGAGTACTACAGTCAATGTGTTGATAGAACTTTGTTTGCCTTTTACTCAAATTTGCTTTGTTCATATCCCCAGCTACAATAAATGCGGCCTCAGGATATGTGATTTCCAGTTTGCACAAAGTCCAGTGTAGTTCCTTGAGGGCCGCCGTGGTATCGGCTTGAGGGGGAATATACATGGCTGTGACTATAACCGAAGATAATTCTCTTGGAAGGTATTTGATTTTGAGGTATTCTAGGTTGGTGAACAAAAGGACTTGAATTTCTATATATTATCACAATCACACCATGAGTAGTTAATTATGAAACATACACCACCACCTTTCCTCTTCCCGGAGAGTTCTTTATTCCTGTCTGCGCAATGTACTGAGAATCCAGCTGGCCATATGGACGGGGACAGTATCTCCGGAGAGAGCCAATGATTCATTGAATACCTCTTCACCGCCAGTGGCGTCGTGGAGCAACCTCTGAGATAAATTGCTCTGGGGGGTACGAACAAAGGATCCATTTCGGGAAAGTTGTATTCCTGGTCGTAATGCTGGTGAGTTACCGCCACTCTGATATCCAAAAGTTATTTCCAGCTGTAATAACAAACAAAAAAACGTTATGGGATAATAATGTAAGAAATAACACACACAAAAAAAAATACTGCAATGTTGCTTAGGAGCTAGAAGCAGAGCTGCCATGTCTGTCGGTGCAATCTTCAATGTGTGAGTGTGTGTGGGTAGAGTTCAGTGTGTGTGGGTAGAGTTCAGTGTGTGTGCATAGAGTCAGTGCAAGTGAGTTAGTACAGAAAAGGGTCAATGCAGGTAGTCCGGTAGCCATTTGATTTGCCATTTAGCAGTTTGTTTGGAAGTCTATGGCTTGGGGGTAGAAGCTGTTTAGGGTCCTGTTGTTTCCAGCCTTAGTGCATTGGTACGGCTTGCAATGCGATAGCAGAGAGAACAGTCTGTGGCTTGGGTGGCAGGAATCTTTGACAATTTATGGGGCCATCCTCTGACACGCCTGGTATAGAGGTCCTGGATAGCAGGTAGCTCGGCCCCAGTAATGTATTGTGTCGTATGCACTTCCCTCTGTAGCACCTTGCGGTCAGATGCCAAGCGGTTGATACATACTAAGCGGTGATGCAGCCAGTCAAGATGCTCTTGATGGTGCAGCTGTAGAACTTTTTGAGGATCTGAGGGCCCATGACAAATCTTTTCAGCCTCCTCAGGGGGAAGGGGCGTTGTCATGCCCTTGCCCGACTGTGTTGGTGTGTTTAGACTATTATTGATCCTTAGTGATTTGGAAACTGAGGAACTCGAAGCTCTCGTCCCGCTCCACTACAGCCCTGTTGATGTGAATGGGAGCAATCAGTTCCTTTGTCTTACTGACGTTGAGAGAGAGGTTGTTGTCCTGGCGCCAGGTCTCTGACCTTCTTCCTATAGGCTGTCTCATCGTCGTTGGTGATCAGGCCTTCCATCTTTGTGTTATTAGCGAAATTAATGATGATGGCGTTGGAGCAGTGCAGCCACGCAGTCATGGGTGAACAGGGAGTACAGCAGGGGATTAAGCATGCACCCCTGTGGGGCCCCTGTTTTGAGAGTCAGCGTTCCAGATGTGTTGTTGCCTACCTTCACCACCTGGAGGTTGCCTACCCTCAGTCTAGGATCCAGTTGCAGAGGGAGGTGTTCAGTCCCAGGGACTTTAGCTTAGTGATGGCACTTTAGAGGGCACTATGGTGTGGAACGCTAAACTGTAGTCATTGAACAGGTGTAGGTGTTCCTTTTGTCCAATTTGGAAAGGGCAGTGTGGAGTGCAATTGAGATTGCATCATCTGTGGATCTGTTGGGGCAGTCTGCGAAATGGAGTAGTTCCAGAGTGTCTGGATGTGAGCTATGACCAGCTTTTCAAAACATTTGATGGCTACAGATGTTAGTGCTATGGGGTGATAGTTATTTAGACAGGTTACCTTGGCATTCTTGGGCACAGGGACTATGGTGGTCTTCTTGAAACATATAGGTATTACAGATTGGGTCAGGGAGAAAAATGTCAGTGAAAACAATTGCCAGTTGGTCAGCGCATGCTCTGAGTATGCTTCTAATCCATCTGGTAAGGTCTTACTCACATTGGCTACAGAGAGCGCGATCACACAGTCATCCAGAACAGCTGGTGCTGTCATGTATGGTTCAGTGTTGCTTGCCTTGAAGCGAGTATAGAAGGCTAAACGCCTGCTCGTCTGGTAGGCTTGTGTCACTGGGCAACCCATGGCTGGGTTTCCCTTTAAAATCTGTGATAGTTTTTAAGCCCTGCCACATCCGAAGAACGTCATAGCCAGTGTAGATTTGATCTTAGTCCTGTATTGACGCTTTACGTGTTTAATGGTTCGTCGGAGGGTGTAGCAGGATTTCTTAAAAGTGTTTGGGTATAGTGTCCTACTCCTTAAAAGAGGCAGCTCTAGCCTTTAGCTCAACGAGGATGTTGCTTGTATCCCATGGCTTCTGCATGGCGTATGGTGACTGTGGGGAAGACGTAATCATTGCATTTATTAATGAAGCTGGTCACTGATGTGGTAAACTCCTAAATGCCATCTGAAAAATCCAGGAACCTAATTCCAGTCTGTGCTAGCAAAACAGTCTTGTAGCTTGGCATCCGCATCTGACCTACACTGATATTTCCTGTTTGAGTTGTTTCTTGTAAGTAGGAATCAGGAGGATAGAGTTGTGGTCAGATTTGCTAAATGGAGGGAGATCTTTGTATGTGTCTCTGTGTGTGAAGTAAAGGAGATCTAGATGTATTTTTTTTTTGCAAAATAGAAATGAGGTCAAACGCATTTCAGTTTTCCTGCCTTAAAATCACCAGCCACTAAGAGTGATGCCTCTAGATGAGCATTTTCTTGTTGGCTTGTGGCCCTATATAGCTCGGTGAGTGCGGTGTTAGTGCCAGCATCAGTTTGTGTTGGTAAATAGACAGCTGTGAAAAATATAGATGAAAAGTCTCTTGGTAAATAGTAGGGTCTACAACTTATCATGAGGTACTCTAACTCAAGCGAGCAGAACCTTGAGAATCCCTTAATATTAGAGATTGCGCACCAGCTGTTAACAAAGGGAAACCCCCACCTTTGAGTTTACAAGACTCTGCCATTCTGTCCTGCTGGTGCATAGAAAAACCAGCTAGATTTATACTAAGCATGCCCTCATTCAGCCATGACTCCGTGAATCATAAGATATTACAGTTCTTCAGGCCCCATTCATGGGATAGTCTCGAACTGAGTTTGTCTAGTTTGTTCTCCAGTGATTGTACATTCGCCAATAGAACAGAGGGTAGAGGCTGTTTATTTACTCGTCGCCGTAGTTTCCTTAGGGTGTCGCCAAGTCGGCCTCTACTGTATATTGCCGTCTTTTTCTCTTCCAAATTTAAGAGGGCCTTGTCCCGGGTGAGCAGTATGAGCCGAGTCATTGAAGTATAATTCTTCATTCAAATAAAGGTTTTTGATCACTGTTCTGATGTGCAAAAACTGTTTTTGGTCGTAGGAAACAATGGCGGAAACGTTATGTACAAAAGAAGATCAGTGCAAAAACTCCCACAAAATAGTATAACTTGTCAGGAGCCCGCAAAACGGCCGCTATACATCCCAACACCATTCTCTCATACTCTTGAACAAATTAATTCATGTTCTAATAAGTTCAGTACATTTAATTGATTTCCTACTAAATGTTTTTGAACATTATTGAATTTAGTTTTAATGTCTGGATTCCGTAATTCCATCCACGTTCTCCTCATCACAGATTTTACAGGGCCCTACTGGTGAGGAAACCTCCATGTGGCCATGAGCCATTGTATTACCAGTTAA
Source organism: Oncorhynchus tshawytscha (assembly GCF_018296145.1). NCBI lineage: Eukaryota > Metazoa > Chordata > Actinopteri > Salmoniformes > Salmonidae > Oncorhynchus > Oncorhynchus tshawytscha. The sequence continues at coordinate 19,278,667 of NC_056461.1, forward strand.
CCATTTCCATTCAGTTACAGTAGAGATATCTACCTGGTTATCTGTGATCTATGTACTGTATTAGAACTATCCATGTGACTGGTGATGAAAGCCTCCAGGTGGTCATAACTGCAGTATTAATAGTTAACCTTTTCCACGGCTGATATACAGGTAACTGCCAAAATGAAGGGAACTCTAGAGTAAATGAAGGATGCAAAGTATATTTAGAACAGGTGCTTCCACACAGGTGTGGGTTCTAAGTTAATCAAACAATAACCTCCCATCATGCTTAGGTTCATGTATGAAAATGCCCAGTTGCCCATTATTTTGGTAGTTGGTAGTTCCGGTCCCTAGAAGTGAGGACTGAGATAATAGTAACATAATATTCAGTGCTGTCTAGTTTGAGTATGATGAAGTCTGTTTGATGTGATGTTTTCTGTCTTCAGATACAGAGAGCTGTGAAAGCCTGTCTGCAGATGAAGAGGTCCCAATGAAGAGCAGTAGTTCACAGTCCTAGTCCTAGGGACTCAAAGAGGTGCACATTTTTGTTTTTGCCTTAGCACTGCACAGCTGATTCAAATGATCAACTCATCATCAAGCTTCAAGTGGTATTTATGTATTAATTTGTGATGCTATCCCTGAGTGGCGCAGTGGTCTAAGGCACTGCATCTCAGTGCTAGAGGTGTCACTACAGACCCTGGTTCGATTCCAGGCTGTATGACAACCGGACGTGATTGGGAGTCCCATAGGGCGGGGCACAATTGGCCCAGCGTCGTCCTGGTTAGGGTTTGGCCGGGGTAGGCCATCATTGTAAATAAGAATTTGTTCTTAACGGACTTGCCTAGTTAAATACAATATATGATCCTGCTGTTGTCTCATGCTACACATCCATGTGTGTGCACATGCATCTATCTATCCAATGTTATCATGATTTGTTATAATGATGTAAAAGTCTAATAATGACATTATCTTCCATATTCTTCCAACTCATCCCAAACCATCTCAATTGGGTTGAGGTCGGGTGATTGTGGAGGCCAGGTCATCTGATGCAGCACTCCATCACTCTCCTTATTGGTCAAATAGCCCTTACACAGCCTGGAGGTGTGTTGGGTCCTTGTCCTGTAAATTCATCTGGTGTATACATAAAGATTTTGATTACTGTTACAGTGCTATCTGAGTGAATTGGATTTGTTCCAACATTTCAAGATTTCATATATTTAAAACAAAATAATGTATTATTATTATTTATGTACTTGTTTGACATTTTACTGCATTGTTAGGAGCTAGTAACATAAGCATTTCGCTGCACCACTATAACATCTGTGTATGAGACCAATAAACTCAGACTCCTCCTCCTACCGCCTCACTTATGGAGTGGTAAATAAGGCACTACAAACCAGACACTTTTTAAAAATTGCTTGTCAGGGTAGACACATATAGTTTAGAGTCAGGAGCGGAAATAACACAGCAACCATTACCATCACACAAAGAGCGGTCCAGAGGTAACAACGACAGCCATAAAACTTTCATTAACCCTGATTAACTGCACCAAGGGGACATGAGTGAAGGGTACAGATGGGAAAGGTTTACTTGTTGTTACAGAGGTTGATTCCATGACCACAGGTTCTCTGTAGGCTGGTGCTCGAGAAGAATGTGTGTGCGCATGTGGGAGTGTGCATGTGGGAGTGTGCATGTCTGTGTGTCTGACCAGCCTCCCGTTACCCTCCCTGTAGTCCTTCATTTAGCCGTTCCATTAAACACTATAGGTACTGCACAATGTATAACATGCTGACCTATTCCTAGCAACTCCGCCGAGCCAGGGTTAACAGCCTTCTCTACATTTAAAAGCTTTCAAATGGTCATTTCCTTTTTCACCATGACCAAATATTTAGTCAACATCTCAAGGGCTACAGAGAGTAGTTCACCATAGCGACATATTGAAAACATTAGAAACCTAAGTCAATTCTAATCATGTAAACTATCTGGGTCTATGAATACACACACGGATTAAAAGGGGGATCAACGAGGATCCATTGACATTCACATTTTTTAATTTAACTGGATTATCATCGTTTCCTTTGGCTCCGTGAAATTGCCTAAGCTTCCCGTTCTCGGATGTACATTAGGCTCTTTGTGTGTGTGCCTCAGACACTTCTCTGCTATTCACTGAGTAAGGAAAGAGAGGAAGCCATTAAATAGCGACTGCCCCTAAAAAGCATCTTCTTTGAAAACAACCTACATTATGTGGCATCGTCATGAGTCAGAAACACCTATTGTAGTGTCACCACGACTACAATGTGTAAATAGGATCCTTTTGGTCAAAGTCAGTCCCATCCAAAACTGAGATTTGCGAGATGATAGGAAAAGAATGGTAGGTCACGGAATGAAGGGTGCCGTAACAGTTTTCCGTGGGTTGGGTTTATTTTAACCTTCCCACAGCTGGCAAGACCCAAGTAATCATCAATTCAGAGCGCAGCTGCATGTGATCCAATCATAATAAGCAATAGCTCCAAATTTCAATGACTTAAAAACCTCAAACCAACTTTCAATTGTAGATGTGTATATTGAAAGCATTTAATCAGACAACTAAAAGATGTGCAACATGAAAATATTGTCCCATTTACATTGTGTAATTTATTGACGGGACCTAACTATGACAAGCAACTTTGCCAATATTTGGCTCAATATTTGGCTAACTCTTCCCACCTGCGAACACACACAAGAGACACTCACATCAAACCACACCCCGAAACCAACCCAAGGTTGAATTTAGCCATGGTCTGCTTGCATTTCTTAATGAACCAAATCAGAAAGTGCAGTCACCCTTTAACATCCCCACTAACCCTCACTGGCTCCCATATCTGTACCCCTCCCCACTGTCCCCCCTCCCTCCATCCATCCCCTCCACTCTCCCCTTCTCTGTGCTGCCCAAATCCATTTGGTTAATGGGCCCAGCCCATGTGCAGCCAAACGGAACAAAACCCACTCAAACAACACAAACTCATGCACGCCTGACACACACACACACACACACACATGCATCCTGGCAGTGTTCGCCAGTCGCGGAGATGTTTCTACTTGGACAGCAACTGAAAGAAAGAGGGTCTTGATGTTTGTGTTCCTGTGGATGGGCTGGGTGACCCTTTCAAAGCACTCACTTAACTAGAGGCGGGAACAGAGTGAGTGGCATGGAGGGGTGGGGAGCAGGACCCGGGGGGCTCTTCCCTCAATTGCTGCAGCAGCTTCAGTCCACAACTGCTCCGTCAGGCAAGACAAAGATGGAATGAATGAAACAACATGGTCAATGATAGCAGCTTCTTCTGAGTCTACTTTCTAACTTCATGTTGTTGTTGTTTTTGCGCTTTGGCACTACGAGCTTCCCTCTGACAGACATGCCATATTGCTTTACTGTAAGATAAAGTGTGTGAGACAGCTCGTTCATCACTGTATCATTATCTTCTATATCGTTCCTATCTAATCAGCCCATAACAGCTGCACACAAACATGGTTCCCTGAATTATACATGCAGAGGGTTTTTGGTTCTGGCCCAGCATCGCTTGGGCACGGATACGTGGCTGATAGATAAAAGAGCCCAATTGAGCGCTGAAGGGAGGGGATTGGAGAACCAGAGGATGTCAGGCGGTGGCACTCATCATCCGGTTCAGGACATTTCCCATAGAGATAGCATGACGTGTCATTTTCCACTTGAACGAGATGAAGATATTCCCAAAACTCCCTCTCAGTGCCCCCGGCTGTACTGTCACTATTGGATGGGCCGGTTCATCGATCAGGAGAGATTCGCCATCACAGTGGGGGCGTTGTTAGATCTGAGGGAGAGATGCTATGACACGTCAATCCTGTGACCTCTGATCCTCTTAATATGGGACGTGCGTCACAGACACACACACTTCCCTGATCACAGCGCACAGAACGTGCTGTGTGTGGGTGTGTGTCATGTTGTGTTGGAGTGGAAGGAACGTGGACAAAGTCAGTGTACCAGAGCTACATATGTTGCCATTGCCCCTCTATGATGCCCGGCAGGCATGAGTTAGCATGACCCCCTGACCCAATTCCAGGGTGTGATGTAATATGGAGCACCCGGCAAGCCAGACTATTCCATATAATGTAAACTCCAATAGAAATAACTTAAAATGTATACCTTCAAATTAAACCAAATCATTTGCACTCATGACTACTGGTTTCAATGACATTTTCAGCCAACTTACAAGCAAGTACTTTATGAGTTTAGTGTTACAAATCAACTTGCCTACTAACGTTATCCCTATCAACCTGCTAATTTTACGTTAGCACTACATGAGTAGTGCAGATTGAAGTTTGATTTCCTCCCTTCTGTAATAAGAAGCCAATGAGGTATTTTTTCCTTTATTCATGTGTTTAATCTGAACCCGTTATAACGCCGGTTATAAGATTGATGGTTAGGGCCCATCAGAGGGTAAAACTTTTAAAAGAGTGCAGTTTGAGTTAGCTACCAAAGCGAGGGGGGTCGAGGGAAAGTCCAGGAAATCCAAAATAGATAGATTCCAGATGTCCGCCAGCTAGCACGCTAGCACTAAGCCCAGGTGGAAAAAGGTATAAAAATCCTGTAGCCTATTTAACAGAGAACATACCAAAAAGTTGACAAAACAAAAAGGAGAACAGACGACTACACAATTAGAGCAAGTAGGTATGATTTTCTCTTTCATTTTGAGCCCACGACAATAAGGCATCAGAGCCTGAGTCACTCTGAATAAAAGTGTCTGCAAAATGACAAAAATCGAAATGCAATATTTCAATTGGGAATATTAATCTAAACTGTGTTCTTAGATACAAAAGGACACAGCTAACATATTGGGTAGAATGTACTCTCTATGTCTGACACACCCATGCAGACAGACAGACATGCACTACATAAACAAAGCATGTGTTTTTAATTGAGAGAGATTCACAAGCTGTTTATTTGCTTCGAGTAGCTTCCTTCAGCAGCCACAAAGAGCCCGGTCACGTGAATGAAGGAGATCCCTATGAATGTGAAAAGCCTCTCTCCACTCCACTCCACACCCTCCTACCTATTAACAATCCACTGGGAATGTCAACCATCATAACAAAACACAAACAAACAGCCTGTACTCTACCCCTCCATAAAATGCACTCAGACGACATGGACAGGTTGTTCAGTGTCTACCCTGGTAAAGTAAGACACATGCAGCTTTTAAAGGGAGATGCGCTGACACACACAGAGCTACTGATTGATGGACTGGATTGGCTGTGGTTGGCCAACCCAGTCCATTAATCAGTAGCTCTGTGTGTGTCAGTGCATCTCCCTATAAAAGCTGCATGTCTTACTTTACCAGGGTAAACACTGAACAACCAGGCCATGCGCTTGTCTTTTTACCATCTTACTTAATTTTCTAAATTGTCTGGATCCTTCCTTCTCCACGAACCCCCTAAGCACTTCTCATAGTCATTGAGGACATTCCTCAAAAAAATACATGTATCTGTTAATAATGAAATGTTTTTCAGACTGTGCTCTGAGTTGGAGCTGGATGGAGGCGGGGGGGTTGGAATCGGCTGTGTGCTCTCTGAGCGAGCACCTTCTCAATTAGAGCTAAGCTCAGCCATCAATAGGATCAGAGGAGAGAATTTGGCTGCTCCCCTCATCCTGCCCAGGGACTCCATTGTGACAGGCCACGCAGCTGACGTTCTGCATGGAGATCTGGCAGAGGAAGCTTGTGGGGGGAGGCATTGTGTGGAGACAGCCATTGTCAAATGTTCCTTTCCACCAGCAAGGACATTGGGAAGACAATCCATGCAAAGGATATCAATCTATTAAAAAAGAAAACCAGTGATTTTCTTCTCCGCCCGATCATTTAACACGAGAGACTCACGCAGTATCCATGACAGTGTCCAGGATCGGACCCTTTTTTTCAATTGTCGCCTAAAATGACATACCCAAATCTAACTGCCTGTAGCTCAGGACATGAAGCAAGGATACTGTATGCATATTCTTGATACCATTTGAAAGGAAACACTTTGAAGTTTGTGGGAGAATGTAGGAGAATATAAGACATTAGATCTGGTAAAAGATAAAACTTTTCAAATTTGTATTTTTTTCATGTTATTTTTTAATTTAAAAAAAATGTAACCCTTATTTTACCAGGTAAGTTGACTTAGAACACATTCTCATTTACAGTAACGACCTGTGGAATAGTTACAGGGGAGAGGAGGGGGATGAATGAGCCAATTACAAACTGGGGATGATTAGATGACCATGGTATGAGGGCCAGATTAGGAATTTAGCCAGGACACCGAAGTTAACACCCCTACTCTTACAATAAGTGCCATGGGATCTTTAGAGACCACAGAGAGTCAGGACACCGGAGTTAACACCGGTTTAACATCCCATCCGGTACAGCAGTGGTTCAACCTGTAGAACCCAGTACCTACATTTGAACACAAAAATAGATTTTTATTCTATGCTACATTTTATCTCTGAGAGCCTCAGGATGACAAATCAGAGCAAGATCGCTGAATGTAAATACATTATTTACCTTCAGAGGTGAATGTATCAAACCAGTTGCCATGATAAGTGTTTTATTGTTGTCCACTCTCCTCAAACAATAGCATGGTATTTTATCACTGTAATAGCTACTGTTAATTGGACACTTCAGTTGGATTGAACAATAGTTTAAACTTTATGTCCTGGAAAGTTGTCTGTTACTTACAATGTAATTCTAGTCACATTAGCAACAACCGTCCCGGTATAGGGACACCGATCCCGTAGTTTCGCAACAAACTATTGAACCCCTATGTTCAGTAAAGGTCTGACCACTCCTCTTCCCAGCAGCTAAGTTTCACATACTACGTCTTATAATCAGACAATATAACAATCAGACTGCGTATTTAAACTCTACCTCTCTAATCAACACTAGGCTCTGCAGTCATGGAAATGCAGCTGATTCATGCAGACACTTGTGTTGTGTTCATTATCTTTTGATTGCATTTCCATTTAAAATGGGACACCGCTAAACAGAATTAAATCCCATTGCCTGTTGGTGATCAGATTCATCACACATGCTGAAGCTAGATCGGTCAGAAATGTGACAGTGGCAGTGTACTTCATTGGTGTCAGGGTGCAATCAAGGCCATTTCTTTCCAATCACCCATTTTCATAATTTTTGATCATCCTCATTCCTTTAAAGGTGTCCTACAAGTTCGGGGCTAAAGAAAGGAGAGCCGAATCTTCGTCCTTGGACATGAATAAGGGGTTCAGCCTCTACTTTCTCTGGGTCTCATATATTCATAAGATTGCAAGCAATAGAGTTCAGTCAGAAATATCAGTAAACCTGATTCTTAACCCACTTTTTTAATTCAATTTGTCTTAATGGAAAATTCACATTTTCAAGTCAAAAGAGGCGAGTCTTTTGGAAGCATTTGCAAAAATGACAAGTTCAACAGGGCTTTTAGGCTAACCTAAATTGCCCATTCAAATCTTTGACATTTTTTATTTATTTCACCTTTATTTATTTAACCAGGCAGGCCAGTTGAGAACAAGTTCTCATTTACAACTGCGACCTGGCCAAGTTAAAGCAAAGCAGTGCGACAAAAACAACAACACAGAGTTACACATTAACAAACGTACAGTCAATAACACAATAGAAAAATCTATGTACAGCATGTGCAAATGTAGAAGAGTAGGGAGGTAAGGCAATAAATAGGCCATAGAGGTGAAATAATTGCAATTTAGCATTAACACTGGAGTAATAGATGTGCAGATGATGATGTGCAAGTAGAGATACTGGGGTGCAAAAGAGCAAGAGGATAAATAACAATATGGGGATGAGGTAGTTGGCTGTGCTATCTATTGATATTACCTGATGGTGTATCGGGCATGTAGCACTTTGCGGCACTTGAGCGATTGATCACAACGACACCGATACATCAAGAAACAAAGCGAACAAATCTATGAATCTAAGAATTTTATTATGCTTTGTATTGGAAGGAACTCACAGTGAATCCATTGGTAACCAAACTTAACGCAGTGGTCCGTTCAGAATGTAATAATCGGGAGTATTTTGTGTCAGTACAAACGTCCACTGTGATTTCCACGTAGAACCAGAACATCTTGTTTCAGGGTGTTAATGCTACACACAAGCCGTGCTGAAATGTAGCCGACTACAGTTTTTCTGTATCTGTAAGAGCTGAAGGGGAGTCGAGAAAGAGGACATGCACGATACGGTAATTAGGGCATTTTGTGAATGGAGATGATGCGTCACCCTATTCGATTTCTCTCTCCTCTTACTCACTTAATCTGACTTTTTCTATAAGTGGAGAAAAAACACAGGTGTATGTGAGTCAGGAGGAGGGGAGAAGGCATGACAAGCTTGCAGATTTGGATGAATATCTGAGCAAGGCGAGGACAGAGAAATACAGGTAACTACCAAAAATAAAAGGAAACACTTTAGTAAATAAGGGATGCAAAGTACATTGAAACCCATCATGCTTCGGGTCATGTATAAAAAACACTGGTCAGGCCATTATTTTTGCTACCATGGCTATGCCCCAAAAGGATGACAATGCCCCCATCCACAGGGCATGGGTGGCCACTGAATGGTTCGATGAGCATGAAAACGATGTAAACCGTCCATCTCAGTCACCAGATCTCAACCCAATTGAACACTAAGGGAGAGAATTCATTCATAATAAGTTTTATTTTTGTTTTTTTTAGGATCCCCGTTAGCCGACGCCAATGGCGACAGCTAGTTTTTCTGGGGTCCCGACAAATAACGGAAAAGACAGTACAGACAAAAGGCTTTACAATTTACATACATTTTAAAACATTAAAATTTAGTGTGTGTGCGCATCTATCAGTTACACAATAATGTCAGTACATATACACAACAAGTAGGTCACATTGTGGAGAGGCGTTGTGCCGTGAGGTGTTGCTTTATTTGTGTTTTGATTCCAGGTTTGTTCACTTGCACTATATAAGATGGAAGGGAGTTCCATGCACTCACGACTCTGTATAATACTGTACGTTTCATTATATATTTTTTCTGGACCTGGGGACTGTGAAAAAAAACCTGCTGGCATGTCTGGTGGGGTAAGTGTGTGTCAATGCTGTGTGTAAGTTGACAATGCAAACATTTTGGAATTTACAACACAATGTTTCTTATAAAAACAAGAAGTGCCGCTGTCAGTCTTCCTCAACTCTTAGCCAAGAGAGACTGGCATGCATAAGCATTACAGTGAAGAGCAGGACGTGCCGTTCAGTTCTGGGCCAGCTGCAGCTTAACTAGGCATTTCTTTACGGGCACTTGCCAATATGACTGGATTCCAAGAACACAGGATGAGATGTTACTATCCTTTGTGCAAGCACTTCCAAGAGTTAATGAACAGTGAGCGTGGTGGTGAAATTTGGGGAGCGCATCGTCAGTAGTGTACCTTTGGTTCCTAGGGTGTTTCGGACTTTCACACTATACACCCTCCCCAAAGGCGGCCAGCGACAGGGTGATCAATCCTACGCTTACGTCCCATTCCCAATTAGTCATAGGAGTTGCCTTGTTGTTGATAGCCAACATCCCATGGGACTATGCATGGCAGGGGCATCCTCCTCCCTGAGTCAAGCATTGTTGACCGCATACCTCCTGGCCCTCTCACTTCGGGGCCCAGCTGGGGTCTTTCTTCTTCATCCAGAGCCACTGACTGCTGCCTTCTGCCGCCTCCGATACAGCTTTGATTGCCGAACGCTGGCTCTGGCCCTTAATTCCCAGGTCTCTAAGCAGTCTGGTTGTAGATGTTGCCACAAAACCTCTGCAGCCCACCTCCACTGGTCGGACTTCTGTGTTCCAGCCATGATGCCGTGCTTCGGCAGCTAGATCAGCATAGCGCAGATGTTTTCGCTCATAAGCCTCATCTACTGAGTCCTCCCAGGGTACTGTGAGCTCAATGATGAAGACCTTATTGAGCGAACGGGACCAGAGCACCATGTCAGGTCTTATGGTGGTGGTTGTGATCTCCAAAGGCAACACAAGTTGTCACAAGCCAATGTCAGCTAGCATTTTCCAGTCGCGGGCCAAGCACAGCTGGTCTCGCTCTAATGGTGTAGAGCCGCTCTTCGGTGGTTTAGCCCCTTCGAGGACAAAGTTTGTCCGTAAGGAGTGTGATGCTGCTGTGGGTGGTAGGGAGTTGGTGGCAGCTCGCTTGTCCTCCAGGGCGGACGCAAGGTTTTTAAGGACTTGGTTGTGACGCCAAGTGTAGCGTCCTTGGGTGAGGCTTGTTTTACACCCTGTGAGAATGTGCCTGAGGTTGGCTGGCATGGAGGTTGTAAATGTAGGCTCTGGTGGAGGGAGGCGGAAACCAGGGGAGTTCACAGTCCGGATCTTCACCATACCATTGGTGAAGATTAACTGGTGTTGGAAGGACGTCATATGTTGCTCTGATGGAAAAGCTCAACCGCCTCGCTTCCATGGCCCACAGATCCTTCCAGCTGATCTTCCTCTTCTCCACACTGTCCCATCGAGTCCACTGTCCCTGTTTGGCAAGAGAGACTGCCTTGGCCCACCTTGCAGCCTCCTCCTGATGGCGTACTTCCTGCACTACCATCTTCCGCCGCTCGGGTGCAGTGGCCTTACTCCAAGCAGCACGGCTAGTTAGCCCAAGGCCTCCTCTCCCTTGCTGAACATGACCCACAATGTCAGCATGTCTGAGGGCTGCTGTTGACTCCTGGACTGCTTTTCCTGGCCTCCATTTTCGCCCAGTTGCCAAGGTCGGCGCGTTGTTGGGGCACAGAACATAAAGTCTTGTTGTTGTTAGTAAAGTCTAAATAAAATGAAGGTTTAAATTAATTACTCGAATTTGCCTACTTTCAGCACAATGAGCTGTCCATTTCCCATTGATTGTGCCGTGGCTGCTGCTTCAAGGTTTAACACCACAATGTAAATGACTTAAGTCCGGATTATTGTGAGGTCAATAACTCTGATAAATAGATCACGGGCAAGAAACATATCGTTTTTAATCAAATCAATTATAGTAGTAGCAAGCCATCAAAGTTGACCTCCGGTTATTCTCTTCTTCACGCTCTCCTTCTCAAACTGAAAAGAAGATAGGCTATAGGCTAGTCCACACGCAAGATAAATCTTAAACCAAAAAATGCGTTATCAACAATTATTTTCAGAATCAAACTTATACTCTCCTCCTGAACTGGCACACAAAGCAGCACAATTGAGTAGCACACAAACATGTTTTTGATCAGCAACAGCAGAGCAAGTCGGGGCTCAGAGTCGGTATAAACATTGCAGTGTGTAATGCAGCCTAGTTTAATTTACACCATCCCAGCAGCTATCTGAGAAATATAACTTTGCTCCCCGCTTCTCAGAGCATGCACTTCATAGCCTATAGGCTATTGATCCTTTGATTGAGACCACATTAAATAGCCTATAGGCACAATTGATATTGTGAGCCCAGGGGAGAATCAGAAACGAAGGGCGGCATCGGGCCACATTGATATGTAACCTAATAAGAAACTAATTCTAAAACACTGTGTAACGATGAAACTGGGAGTCAGGAAGCAGGTGCAGTTGGTGAGTTTAAGAATAATGAACGATACAGAGCCATACAAAACAAGAGAAGCATCTGGACATGAAAACAGAACCAATACTGCCTGAAGACTGATGCTAAGGAGTGCTAGATAAAGGGGAAGTAATCAGGGTAGTGATGAAGTCCAGGTGTGATGGGGCGCAGGTGTGCATGAGGGTTGCCAGGACCGGTGGTTAGTAAACCCGGCGACATCGAGCGCCAGAGTGGGGGTAGACGTGACACACTGAGAAATATTGAAATTTCATCAATTACAAATGACATGACTCTCCCCTGGACTAGATTTTAAAAAAACACTAAACCCTCCCCTTGACTGAAATTGAAAGAGCATGACCCTCCCCATTTTCCTTCTGTACGTTTCGATCCGTTCCCTGGGAGATTCTGGAGGGGCACCTGAGGCAGCGCTTTCTACCACCATCAACAAAACATCAAATGATGGAAGAATGGTGTTAAATTCTTCCAATAGAGTTCCAGACACTTCTATAATCTATGCCAAGGTGCATTAAAGACGTTCTGGCTCGTGGTGGCCCAACACCCAATTAACCCTTTACACTCCGTAACCATATACAGGTTGAAAATGGCAGATTTGGGCAATGATATAAGCGCCTAACTTGGAACACAATGCCTGTATAGTAACACGCAATAAATGGCATCAGAACTCTTTGCTTTACAGTGCTGTATGGGTTTTGACTGACAGCTGTTCTGAACTTGAGCACCGTACACAACAAGAAGTTGTCCACAACCTTCCTGCTAATTGGGTCACTTTTGCAAATTGTTTGTTCTCTGAGTGAGGGAAATGCTGTACATTTTAGAGGACTTGATGTATTTTGAAAGATGAGACGTTAAAGGATTAAAATAAATACCGCTTTGATGTCATACAAGCAAGCAAAATGTGTACTTAACATTTTCATTGCATAAAACTCATGTCCTATACAGTGTCAATGTTTATGATCACTATGTTTAATGTACAGTGGCTTGTGAAAGTATTCACCCTCCTTGGCCTTTTCCCTATTTTACTGCCTTACAACCTGGAATTAAAATAGATTTTTGGGGGGGTTTGTATCATTTGATTTACACAACATGCTTACCACTTTGAAGATGTAAAATATTTTTTATTGTGAAACAAACAAGAAATAAGACTGAAACTTGAGCGTGCGTAACTCTGGGCTTTGAATAGACCATTCCAAGACATTTAAATGTTTCCCCTTAAAGCACTCAAGTGTTGCTTTAGCAGTATGCTTAGGGTCATTGTCCTGTTGGAAGGTGAACCTCCATACCAGTCTCAAATCTCTGGAAGACTGACACAGGTTTCCCTAAAGAATTTCCCTGTATTTAGCACCATCCATCATTCTTTAAATTCTGACCAGTTTCCCTGACAACAGCATGATGCTGCCACCACCATGCTTCACTGTGGGGATGGTGTTATCGGGGTAGTGAGAGGTGTTGTGTTTGCACCAGACATAGTGTCTTCCTTGATGGCCCAAAAAGCTACATTTGAGTCTCATCTGAACAGAGTACTTTCTTCCATATGTTTGGGGAGTCTCACACATGCCTTTTGGCGAACACCAAACATGTTTTCTTATTTTTTCTTTAAGCAATGGCTCTTTCTGGCCAGTCTTCCGTAAAGCCCAACTCTGTGGAGTGTACGGCTTAAAGTGGTCCTATGGACAGATACTCCAATCTCCTGTGTGGAGCTTTGCAGCTCCTTCAGCCTCATCTTTGGTCTCTTTGTTGCCTCTCTGATTAATGCCCTCCTTGCCTAGTCTGTGAGTTTTGGTGGGCGTTCCTCCCCCCGGCAGGTTTGTTGTGGTGCCATATTTTTCCCATTTTTTAATAATGGATTTAATGGTGCTCCATGGGATGTTCAAAGTTTATGATATTTTTTTATAGCCCAACCCTGATCTGTACTTCTCCACAACTTTGTCCCTGACCTGTTTGCAGAGCTCCTTGGTCTTTATGGTGCCACTTGCTTGGTGGTGCCTCTTGCCTAGTGGTGTTGCAGACTCTGGGGCCTTTCAGAACAGGTATACTGAGATCATGCGACAGATCATTTGACACTTGGATTGCACACTAATTATGTGACTTCTTAAGGAAATTGGTTGCATCAGATCTTATTTAGGGGCTTCATTACAAAGGGGGTGAATACATATGCACACACCATTTTTCAGTTTTTATTTAAATTTTTCGAAACAGGTTCTTTTTTTCATTTTCACTTCACCAATTTGGACTATTTTGTGTAAGTCCATTATATGAAATCTAAATAAAAAAATCAATTTAAATGACAAGTTGTAATGCAACAAAATAGTAAAAACACCAAGGGGGATGAATACTTTTGCAATTCACTGTACAGTTACAGGATGACATGGCGTCATATCCTGTTTTTTTCTGAACAGAATGAGTCTGTTTGTCTATTGTGAAGCGAATTTGAAGTGGAACACGCACCTGAATGCACACAAGACTCCTTTCTATGCGCACCAAAATTACGATCTGTTTCTCTAAATTGCCCTGTGAATGCCTAACACTGTAAAATCCTATTTTACAACTTAGCTTGTAATGTTGGCAATAGAGCAAGCCTTCAAGTGATGCCTACCTGACCCAGATTGCGATTTATAATGGGCCATTTTTGGATTGTGTAAACAACAACAGTAATCATGTGAAGGCGGGGATGCAGGGCTGTGTTCCAAACAAAACAACTACAAGTGTGCTTGCTCAAGGATCCTCAATGGCATGGCTAGAATAGATAAAAAAATAACCTTATAGTTGAACAATCAATCAATTAAATCAGATGTCACAAAGTGCTATACAGAAACCCAGCCTAAAACCCCAAACAGCAAGCAAAACAGATTTTCCCCCAACATCAGACACCCCCTAACTTCGGACAGTCTCTAGCGATTGGAGGAAAATAATGGTATACTTTGCGACTATAAAGACACCCTTCTAGTCAGCTGACCAATGATTTTCATTGCAGTTTATGGAAGTTAAGTTAGGTTTTGAGAGTTTTCAAAAAAAGTTACATATATATATATATATATATATATATATATATACACACACATCTTGTGGGACATGCTGTATTTTGTAAAATTCGACTGCGCAACAGACCACACATCATTTACTACCCAACTGTTTACCTAAATTATTCATACTCATTCATATGTTGTAGTTTTAAACTTATCTACTTTCTCAAAACATAAGATTAATCTGTAAAACAAATCATGAGACATTATTGGGTTACAACACTGAAGATGTTGGTGAAGAACCATTTTTAAGAGTCTACAGGAGGGCGCACCGGGCTACGCAATGAAAAGTCGACAGGCAAGTCATTTATTTTTTTACTGGAAATATCTAGTAAACACTTCGGATATAAGGTTGGTGTGTCTTTTTTGAACAAAATTAAACGGATATATTGTGTAATTGAACAAAATAGTAAGGTGGCCAATAACTGGGGGCCGTATGCCGATCGGCATACGGGACTTATTTTTTTAAAACTGCTTATCAAAAAGCTGATAGTTAGTAGTACTTCCACTGAAATGTCAAACATGCTAATTGCTAACCCTTTAGCTAACATTTTTACGACACAAATAATCACAAAACATTGATGGCTTGATCACAAGATAACACTGTTGACGGTAATATATTTCTTAAACGCCGTTGAATATGCCGATAATAAGGGGTGCTACGCTAGAAGCACAGTAGCTAGGAAAAACTCCCTAGAAAGGCAGCAACCTAGGAAGAAACCTAGAGAGGAACCAGGCTCTGAGGGGTGGCCAGTCCTTTTCTGGCTGTGCTGGGTGGAGATTATAAGAGTACATGGCCATTAAGGCCAGATTGTTCTTCAAGATGTTCAAATGTTCAGGGTCAAACAACAATCACAGTGGTTGTAGAGGGTGCAACAGACCAGTACCTCAGGAGTAATCACTCTTCTTTGAGTCATAAAAGTGCATTTACATTACTGAGTAACTGTGCACACTTCATGGGTGTGTGGCCACTTGGAGACACCAGTTTGTCCGCTTACTCATAATTTTTTCTTATGTTGCACCTACTCCACATTTTCCAGGAATAATCTTATAATATGACTGAATGTATCCAGACTATATTCAGATTTTGTTATTAGCAAATACAGTGAAAATTACTGTAAATACAGTGCCTTGCGAAAGTATTCGGCCCCCTTTATTAATTTTCATAAGCGTGCTTATGTGGGTAAGTTACTTGGGGCCCAGAGAGGGGAGAGGTCGGGTGAGTCTTATCTGTGAATGTGTCTGTAAACTATTCCTAAACCATGTGAAGGGATGGCGTGATTAATGGGGAACCAATTAGGTGGCTCCACAATGTCTGTGTGCCAGTCACGTCTCTCTGTAAGCTTGTCCAGGAGGGGGTGTATTTGATAGATGCCATTGGTTGAGGTAATGTCTGGGTTCTAAATGGTACCAAGAACGAGATAAGAGCTTTGTTTAGGAGACCAAACTGAACGATAATTTATAGCCAATGCTGTCTGGCTACGGGATACTCCTCTCTGAAGTAAAGTCTTTCTGGGTATAATGTTCTTAAGATCTGTTATTCGTCATGTGAGTTTTGATGGGTGTGTCTTAGCTATAAATGATACTAACGACTGTTTTGTAAGCACTCTCAGAGAATTCATTTATAGACACGGAATTGATCTGAGAGTCACAGGGCTATGGTGAAGCTCATATCATTAAGCATGGACTTTATGATAACTCTGATTTGTGTGTGGTTTGCTCTCTCATGATTTGGTAATACAGGAAATTTCCACAACAGTTTACATACACTAAGGTTGGAGTCATTAAAACTTGTTCTTCAACCACTCCACAAATGTCTTGTTAACAAACTATAGATTTGTCAAGTCGGTTAGAACATCTACTTTTAGCATGACAAATACTTTTTCCAACAATTGTTTACAGACAGATTATTCTACGTATAATTCACTGTATCACAATTTCAGTGGGTCAGAAGTTTACATACACTAAGTTGACTGTGCCTTTAAACAGCTTGGAAAATTCCAGAAAATTACATCATGGCTTTAGAAGCTTCTGATAGGCTAATTGACATTATTTGAGTCAATTGGAGGTGTGGATGTATTTCAAGGCCTACCTTCAAACTCAGTGCCCCTTTGCTTGTCATCATAGGAAAATGTTCATCCTTGGGAGCAATTTCCAAGCGTCTGAAGGTACCACGTTCATCTGTACAAACAATAGTACAAACAATAGTACGTGAGTATAAACACCATGGGACCACACAGCCATCATACCACTCAGGAAGGAGACGTGTTCTGTCTCCTAGAGACGAACGTACTTGTGTGAAAAGAGCAAATCAATCCCAGAACAACAGCAAAGGACCTTGTGAAGATGCTGGAAGAAACGGGTACAAAAGTATCTCTATCCACAGTAAAACGAGTCCTATAACATCATAACCTGAAAGGCCGCTCATCAAGGAAGAAGCCACTGCTCCAAAACCGCCATAAAAAGCCAGACTACGGTTTGGGTCTTCCAAATGGACAGCATCTTGCCCAAGCCTCCCCCATTTCTCCTTCACCCAAATCCAGATAGCTGATGTTCTGAAAGAGCTGCAAAATCTGGACCCCTACAAATCAGCAGGGCCAGACAATCTGCACCCTCTCCTTTTAAAATGATCAGTCGAAAATGTTGCAACCCCTATTACTAGCCTGTTCCACCTCTCTTTCGTATCGTCTGAGATCCCCAAAGAATGTAAAGCTGCCACGGTCATCCCCCTCTTCAAAGAGGGAGACACTATAGACCCAAACTGCTACAGACCTATATCTACCCTACCCTGCCTTTCTAAGTTCTGCGAAAGCAAAGTTAACAAACAGATCACCGACCATTTCGAATCCCACCGTACCTTCTCAGCTATGCAATCTGGTTTCTGAGCTGGTCATGGGTGCACCTCAGCCACGCTCAAGGTCCTAAACGATATCATAACCGCCATCGAGAAGAGACAATACTGTGCAGCTGTATTCATCGACCTGGCCAAGGCTTTCGACTCTGTCAATCACCACATTCTTATCGGCAGACTCAACAGTTTCTCAAATTTCTCAAAATATACTCCAACACTCTACTCAGCAAATTGGATGCAGTCTATCACAGTGCCATTCGTTTTGTCACCAAAGCCCCATATACTACCCACCACTGTGACCTGTATGCTCTCGTTGGCTGGCCATCATTTCATATTCGTCGCCAAACCCACTGGCTCCAGGTCATCTATAAGTCTTTGCTAGGTAAAGTCTTGCCTAAGCTCAGCTCACTTGTCACCATAGCAGCACCCACCCGTTGCACGCGCTCCAGCAGGTATATTTCACTGGTCACTCCCGAAGCCAATTCCTCCTTTGACAACCTTTCCTTCCAGTTCTCTGCTGCCAATGACTGGAACGAATTGCAAAAATCGCTGAAGCTGGAGACCCATATCTCCCTCACTAACTTTAAGCACCAGCTGTCAGAGCAGCTTACAGATCACTACACCTGTACATAGCCCATCTGTAAATAGCCCATCCAACTTCCTCATCCCCAATACTGTTATTTTATTTCTCTATTTTGCACCCCAGTATCTCTACTTGCATATTCATATTTTGCACATCTATCACTCCTGTGTTAAATTGCAAATTATTTCGCCATTACGGCCTATTTATTGCCTACCCCCCTTATCTTACCTCATTTGCACACACTGTACAGTAAATATACTTTTTCTCTATTGTGTTATTGACCATGTTTGTTTATTCCATGTGTAACTAACTCTGTGTTGTTTGTGTCGCACTGCTTTGCTTTATCTTGGCCAGGTCGCAGTTGTAAATGAGAAATTGTTCTCAACTAGCCTATCTGGTTAAATAAAGGTTAAATCAATTAAAATAAATACTTCCAAAGTTGTGGCAAAATGGCTTAAGGACAATAAGTCAAGGTATTGGAGTGACCATTACAAAGCCCTTACCTAAATCCTATAGACAATTTGTGGGCAGAACTGAAAAAGTGTTTCTGAGCAAGGAGGCCTACAAACCTGACTCAGTTACACCAGCTCTGTCAGGAGGAATGGGCCAAAATCCACCCAATTTATTGTGGGAAGCAACCCGAAAAGTTTGACCCAAGTTAAGCAATTTAAAGGCAATGCTACCAAATACTAATTGAGGGTATGTAAAACTTCTGACCCACTGGGAATGTGAAGAAAGAAATAGAAGCTGAAATAAATCATTCTCTCTACTATTAATCTGACATTTCACATTCTTAAAATAAAGTGGTGATCCTAACTAAAACAGGGAATTTTCCCCAGGATTAAATGTCAGGAATTGTGAAAAACTGAGTTTACATACACCTTAGCCAAATACATTTAAACTTCCGACTTCAACTGTATATCATAATGTGGTTTTAAGTGGCCAGTGAAAGGGCATGCTTTTGCTGATGCCACTGAGATGATGCTCATGAATAACATGAGGCAACAAACATTAACATTATGACAACAAACATGACTGACGCCATTGTGCTTTAAGACACCAAGGGGACAAGGTCTTATGGCACCGGGAACATCTCTCACTCATCCACAGCTCCTGTGCTCTGATAATCGTAATTTACGTTGAGATTCAAACATTCACATGTGGATAACTCTACACATTTATATTCAAATATTCACACAGAGGCCCACATTTTGCTTATGTTGGTATTCAAGCATTCACACAGTGATTTAATCCAGTTCTACAAGAGGCCCATGCCCCCATCATTCCGGCCCCACATAAATAAGGGTTGGAGGGTTTTCAAAGTGAGCACACCAACCCACAAAACACGAAATGTGAATCTCTTTTCCTCTCTACTAATTAGGCTCTCCAACCAATAACAGTTTTACTGCAATGTGCTATAAGAAGTGGGCAAAGGCCCTTTGTAGAACAGAATGGAAAAGGAATAAAAACAAGCCAAATGTATTTAAGTGAACTATATTTCATAAATATGAGAAAAAAGGCCTAGTTTCTTATTGAAACTCAATAAAGCAACCTTTGAGAAACAGACTGTGCATTTTTCAAAGCCTTTATCTTATCCATTAAAAATTGATTACGCAATAAGGAGACCAGATATTGGAAATTAAAATTGGGGAGCAAACAATTTGGGTACAGTGATAGACATCATTTTTACATGCTCATCCGATTGGATACAGCATTTCATTATTGAAACATCAGCCTCAATTTAACTTTGAGTTGCTTTTGTCTTTCTGAGGGCTAATCCAGGGAAAGCTCTAGCCGGGGACAAGCCACCAAAATCAGGGTCACCTTATTGTACAACCAAGTTACAATCTGGACCAAAAAAGAAAAACATCAGATAAAATATATCCCTGTTTCAGTCTATTTGGGGCAATTGAATCCTGTTGTATGAATGGGGGTCACGATTGACTACAGCCACTCCATCCGCTTGGCAGGATAACGAAGTCCAAAGTGGGACAAGGGCTGGTCTTGAGTTAGGAAACAATGTTGTTGTTCTGTGGTCCATGTGTGTGTGGTGGGGGGAGGGGGCGACGACACGTTGAGGAGCATTGGGAGTGCTTCCCCTCCTGAATGCCTGGCCAGTAGACACTCGAAGCCTCTCACAGAGCGCTTTCCTAAAAGTAGCTCCACAATAGGCAGTGAAACCCAGGACGCCTCTCCAGGGCTCACTTCACGAGGGAGAAAAAACAGATCCATTTCTCTGTCTAATGCAGACCCCAGTGCCAGTGCATGTGCCAAACATATTAAACATCAACAAAATGAGCTGACAAGAGCCACGCTGTAAAAGTACTCTTGTCCTCAACAACAACCTCTTGCATGGAGAATGCAGCCGCTTGAATGAATATAAACTTGTTTCCCTTTTAGAAAACAGGAATCCTTGACAAAGCTGTGAATATTCACGCTGGTGAGCTCCAAAAGTATTGGGACAGGGACACGTTTTGTTGTTTTTTGGCTCTGTACTCCAGCACTGATACAATAACACTGACTATGAGGTTAAAGTGCAGACTGTCAGCTTTAATTCGAGGGTATTTTCTTCCATATCAGGTGAACCATTCATAAATTATAGCACTTTTTGTACATAGTCCCCCATTTTAGGGGACCAAAAGTATTGGGGGGGAATTAACTTCTATGTGCATTAAAGTAGTCAAAAGTTAAGTATTTGGTCCGATATTCCTAGCGCACAATAACTACAAGCTTATGACTCTTCAAATTTGTTGGATGCATTTGCTGTTTGTTTTGGTTGTGTTTCAGATTATTCTGTGACCAATAGAAATTAATGGTAAATAATGTATTGTTTCATTTTGGAGTCACTTTTATTGTAAATAAGAATAGAATATGTTTCTAAACACTTCTAGATTAATGCGGGTGCTAACATGATTATAGAAAATCCTGAATGAATCATGAGTAATGATGAGTGAGAAAGTTAGAGACATAAATATCACAAGCTTTATGTATTTATTTGTGTGCAAGGAACATGGCACCAAATACTCAACTTTTGACAACTTTAATACACATAAGTGAATTTGTCCCAATACCTTTGGGGGGGGACCATGTATAAAAAGGGCTGCAATTTCTAAACGGTTCAGCCAATATGGATGAAAATACCCTCAAATTAAAGCTGACAGTCTGCACGTTAACCTCATTGTCATTGCATCATTTCAAACCCAAAGTACTGGAGTACAGAGCCAAAACAACAACACAATAATTATTCAATGTCCCAATACGTTTGGAGCTCACTGTAGCTGGAGGCTGAAGAAAAGTACTGTTTGTACTTTTCCTAACTCCTGGTTTGAATAGATATGGAGATCAACATAAGTCAAGTCATTGGTAATAAAGCATAAATAACAATTGTATAATCCACCCTCAGTTCCACCCACTCTAAATTCTTCACCAATCAGAAAAAGGTAGCTCTAAAGTTCTAGGCCAATGAGGTGTCTGAATGAACAACAAGACAATTAATGACCAGCTTCTCTGAAAGTTGGCTCTGAAAAAGGCAGTTCTTTTGTAGTAATCTTAGTGGAAAATCAGGGAGAATGAATAGTAACAACACAAAGTAGAGAAAACAACACTTCATACATAGTCAATTCCCCAGTTCCAATAAACCACTACACTGTAAACTGAAAGCCCTCCTGAGATGAGGGTTTTCCATTAATTACTCACTATTAAAAGAAAATCCTGTACTGATACACTGTTCAGATAGTTTTCAAAACATTGGCTGAGGATAGCCAAAACATGAGATTTGCGATGTCTGGCATGATAACATTTCTAATCCTGTCAGGTGTGAACTTTGAACTCTCCCGTCAGACGACACGGGAGGTGAGAAGAGACAGGTGCATGGGGCCAGCCAGATCCTCACTGAATGTGCTCTGTTCACACATACATGTGGACTCACCCCAGACCCAAACACATCACCTACACAGATCACTTCACCCACACACAAGCCATACAGGAAACCCCAGCCCAGCCCAACCTGTGACCCGCAACACATGGTACATGTAGGGGGCAGAGTGAGCTAGCATGTTTAACCAGAAACATGAGCCATTTCCCTGGGCCGGGCTCTCTAATAATTAAACATGGCCACGGCTGTTAAACTCTGAGCAGCCATGTCTGTATTGGACCACACCTTTGACAGGTCCTTTTATGTGAAAAATGTAGTTTAGCTCTGCGTTCTGCTACCAACGTTGAGTTGACCCGAAGATCCCACTAGACTGTGCTTTAACTGCAGCCAGTAGGACGTTTGTACAATAATACCACAAAATGGTGCATGAAGCAGGAGAGGTCCTCCCCTCTCTTAAATCAGATGCACCTGCTGTAAGGTGCTGTAATCCATTTTAGTGCGGCTAGTGTCTCTGTTTAGTCGGAGGGCAGGTTCCTCTCTTACACCCAAATCTTTTTTGTGTGAATGTTCCTGTCCATCAGTGTTTTGTTACTTGTCGTGTTTTATGTTTTTGTGTGGACCCCAGGAAGAATAGCTGCTGCTTTGGCAAGAGCTAATGAGGATCCGAATAAACCAATAATAAACCCTTAATCTCCCTTGAGCCCGTCAGGAAAGATTTGCTTTAGCTAGACAGGAAGTGAAAGGATAAAACCACACTGACTATGTGACGTTCGATCAAAGAGCTGCACCACATCAACCCACTAAACACTGATACAACTCATGGTTAGGAGAGAGAGGGGAGACAGGAGAGTGGGCTGAATAGACACAAAATATTTCAAAGTGCCGCACTAACCAGAAAAAGACTGGAGATTGTTGGTGATACATACAGTATAAGGAGATGTGTGCCTTTGTAAATATATTGAATGCCTTGAGCAATGACGCAAGACAGATAAGAAATTGTAAGACTGGCCTTGGGAGTCTGTAGAAATTAAAAACTTCTTGCATGGAGCGCTAGCGTATGCATGTACACAAAAACAAATGCACACACACACACATACTGTTGAGTCCATATTACTTCGACCTTCGATTGACACTCACAGAGACAATAACAAATATTCCACATGAGTTTGTGTCAATAAACCGTACAGACAAAACACTCCCAAGGGTTCTTCAAACACATACACACATCTCGCTCCAGATATTACGCTCCACCATGCCAACAAACTTAGCTTCATTCATTATTGCTCTTTTCTAATAAAACAGGGGCTGGCTGCATTTTGACACAGCTACTCAGAGCCATTGTCTGGATGAGCAGTCCTTTTTCAAGGTCTAGAACCACAGAGAATGGAAAGGGTTGAGTTTTGGGCGGACAAAGGCTGTTCTGCACTGCTCCTTTGGGGGAGAAGAATCCATGGAAAGGTGGTTCTGTCTTTGCATGTGAACAGTCCAAAGTTGGAGCAGACAGCTGCAAACGCGAGGCGTGTGGGATATGAGCCCCTCCTCTGCCAGGCCCGCTCAGCCAGGCAAACCCCCACAGTGCCCGGCTCTCTCCCTCTCTCCTACAGCTCGGCCAGCATTCCAGCATTTGCTTTTCAACAACGAGGGAGCGAGAGAGAAGAGCACAAACAAATTCAGTACCAAAACAAAAGCAACCACGTCCAGCTGAGACCTTGGGGGAATTTGCTCTCTCCAACTAACAGTCCAGCGCTCCAAATGGCTCACAATGGCCAATTAGGCTGAGAGGATTACTCTCTCTGACCACTCTCTCTCTCACTCTGCCGTATGGACATCGCTGTCCTCAAGGGACACACTCATGTCTGAGAAGAACAGCAGAAACAGAATGAGAGAGAGACTATATGCTTTCATAATGAGGACAATGTGTAATATACTGTAGTATCTAACTGTGTGTGACAGCCATGGTTATTTTGTCTTCATTCTTATTCCTATTTGTTTTTTCAATTTGTATTTGAAATTCAGTTCAGTTTCAGTTAGTTTTCCGACTTTATTTACTGTTTTTATTCAGTTTTAGAAATACATTTCAATTTCAATCTTTTTATAGTATTTACTTCTAGTGTTAAGGACAGAAAGTAGCATGGGAGGATAGGAGCCATTTATGTGATGTAAGTATACTGAACAAAAATAAAACATAACATGCAACAATTTCAAAGATATTACTGCGTTACAGTTCATAGTGGCCTTTTATTGTCCCCAGCACAAGATGCACCTGTGTAATGATCATGCTGTTTAATCAGCTTCTTGGTTTGCCACACCTATCAGGTGGATGGATTATCTTGGGTTTGGCAGATGGCAAGAGAATGGTACCTGCCCGAATGCATCGTACCAACTGTAAAGTTTGGTGGAGGGTGAATAATAGTCTGGGGTTGTTTTTCATGGTTTGGGCTAGGCCCCTTAGTTCCAGTGCAGACAAATCTTAATGCTACAGCATACAATGACAATCTAGACCATTGTGTGCTTCTAACTTTGTGGCAACAGTTTGGGGAAGGCTCTTTCCTGTTTCAGCATGACAATGCCCCCTGTGCGCAAAGCAAGTCCATGCAGAAATGGGTTGTCGAGATTGGTGTGGAAGAACTTGACTGGCCTGTACAGAACCCTGACCTCAACTCCATTGAACACCTTTGGGATGAATTGGAACGCCTCTGCCAAGCCCTAATCGCCCAATATCAATCGCCCAACAGCAAGTTCCCGCAGCTGTGTTCCAACATCTACTGGAAAGCCTTCCCAGAAGAGTGGAGGCTGTTATAGCAGCAAAGGGCAGACCAACTATATATTAATGCCCATGATTTTGGAATGAGCTGTTCAACAAGCAGGTGTCCACATACTTTTGGTCATATAGTATACTACTTTGTGTCTGGCAGGTATGTTTACCTGTGTCCTAACTGACGCAGGTACTTGTCCAGACATGTACAGTGGGGCAAAAAAGTATTTAGTCAGCCATCAACTGTGGAAGTTCTCCCACTTAAAGAGATGAGAGAGGCCTGTAATTTTCATCATAAGTACACTTCAACTATGACAGACAAAATGAGAGAAAAAAATCCAGAAAATCACATTGTAGGATTTTTTATGAATTTATTTGCAAATTATGGTGGAAAATTGACCAATCTAAAAAATGTTAGCGACAGTTGCCCATCCCTGGTCTAGAGAGACTAGACAGCAAGTGATGATGCACAAGCTAGGCCTATTTAAAAACATTGTCATCTCCTGGCAGCATTTACCTGCCAGATTCAGAAATTGAAAACCCTACAGGTCCATACTACAGAGGTAAGTTTTCAACTAAATTCATGCAAGCATTGAGGAGCAGGGTACAGAAGCAATCTTTACCCATTGAAACCAGTGCAGCCAAGCCTGATTTCAAGCAATAACGATACACATACCTGTAGTTAAAACATGTGTTGTATTATAACTGAATTACAGCTCCCGCCCAAATGTTGTGAATGACACGTTAATACAGTATTCATTTCATAGTCACCAGTCATCTCCATTATACTCAAAAGTAATTTCAATTTCAACCAGTGAATGCTAGCAATGCCTAGCAATTCTACCGGGATAAACAAATAAGAACACCACGATAAAGTAAGTAAGTATACTATATACAGGATCAGTTCCAGTACCATATTTCAACGAGCAGGGATACTGGAACAATAGAGGTAGGTTTGTATAGGTTTGACTCGGCATCAGGATATGATAAACAGAGTAGCAGCAGAGTGTATAATGATTGTATGTGAGTGTGTGAAGAGTCAGTATACATGTATGTGCCATACTATGTGTGTGACCAAACTATGGAGTGAGTGTTTGTATGTGTAATGGAGTATCAGTGTGCAGAGTGTGTAGGGCCCTGTGAGTGTGCATAGAGACGGGGCAAAAAAATGAATAAATACAAAGGTCAGCTCAGATAGTCCGTGTAGCCATTTTGTTAGCTATGGCATGGAGATAGAAGCTCTTCAGGAGCCTGTTGGTGTCAGACTTGATGCACCGGTACCGCTTGGGGTTGGCGGTCCTGGATGGCAAGGAGCTCGGCCCCAGTGATGTACTGGGCTGTCTGCACCGCCCTCTGTAGCTCCATGCGATCGAGGGCAGTATTTATTAGCCATACTAAGCAGTGATGCAGCCAATCAAGACGCTCTCAATGGTACAGCTGTAGAATATTTTGAGGATTTGAGGGCCAATGGCAAATCTGTTCAACCTCCTGAAGGGGAAGAGGCGCTGTCACACCTTAATAACTGTGTGTGTGCCCGAACAATTTTAAATTCTTAGTGATTTGGACACAACTTGACGCTCTCAACCTGCTCCATTGCATCCCCATCGATGTGGATGGTGGCATGCTCCCCCCTTTCCTATAGTCCAGAAACAGTTCCTTGGTCTTACTGACATTTAGTTTGTTAAACTGTAGTTTTGGCAAGTCGGTTAGGACATCTACTTTGTGCATGACACATGTAACTGTTCCAACAATTGTTTACAGACAGATTATTTCACTTATAATTCACTGTATCACAATTCCAGTGGGTCAGAAGTTTACATACAATAAGTTGACTGTGCCTTTAACCAGCTTGGAAAATTCCAGAAAATGATGTCATAGCTCTAGAAGCTTCTGATAGGCTAATTGACATAATTTGAGTCAATTGGAGGTGTACCTGTGGATGTATTTCAAGGCCTACCTTCAAACTAAGTGCCTCTTTGACATCATGGGAAAATCTAAAGAAATCATCCAAGACTTCAGGGAAAAAATTGTAGACCTCCACAAGTCTTGTTCATCCTTGGGAGCAATTTCCAAACTCCTGAAGGTACCACGTTCATCTGTACAAACAATAGTATGCAAGTTTAAACACCATGGGACCACGCAGCCTTGAAACCGTTAAGGAAGGAGACGTGTTCTGTCTCCTAGAGATTAATGTACTTTGGTGCGAAAAGAGCAAATCAATCCCAGAACAACAGCATATCCACAGAAAAAACAAGTCCTGTATCGACATAACCTGAAAGATCGCTCAGTAAGGAGCAAAACAGCCATAAAAAGCCAGACCACAGTTTGCACCTGCACACGGGGACAAATAGCATACTTTTTGGAGAAATGTCCTCTGGTCTGATGAAACAAAAATAGAACTGTTCGGCCATAATGACCATCGTTATGTTTGGATGAAAAAGGGGGAGGCTTGCAAGCCGAAGAACACCATCCCAAACGTGAAGCACAGGAGTGGCAGCATCATGTTGTGGGGGTGCTTTGCTGCAGGAGGGACTGGTGCACTTCACAAAGTAGATGGCATCATGAGTCAGGAAAATTAGTTAAAGTTAAAGCTTGGTCACAAATGGGTCTTCCAAATGGACAATGACCCCAAACATACTTCCAAAGTTGTGGAAAAATGGCTTAAGGACAACAAAGTCAAGGTATTGGAGTGGCCATCACAAAGCTCTGACCTCAATCCTATAGAAAATGTGTGGGCAGAACTGAAAAAGCGTGTGCGAGCAAGGTGACCTACAAACCTGATTCAGTAACACCAGCTTTGTCAGGAGGAAGGGGCCAAAATTCACCCAACTTATTGTGGGAAGCATGTGGAAGGCTACCTGAAACGTTTGACCCTTATGGCTGGGGGGAATTATTGAGTAGCTTGGATAAATAAGGTGCCCAGAGTAAACTGCCTGCTACTCAGGCCCAGAAGCTAAGATATGCACATTACTAGATTTGGATAGAAAACACTCTGAAGTTTCTAAAACTGTTTGTGAGTGTAACAGAACTCATATGGCAGACACAAATCTGAGAAAAATTCCAACCAGGAAGTGGGAAATCTGCAGTTTGTAGTTTTTCAACTCATTGCCTATCGAATTGACATGTTTCTACAAACTGTAATAATATTTGACTTATCGTCTGACCAGCTCGTTTGTGAATTCAAGGCGCGAACAAAAAGGAGTTATTTGGACATAAATGATGGACTTTATCGAACAGACATTTATTGTGAAACTGGGATTCCTGAGAGTGCATTCTGATGAAGATCATCAAAGATAAGTGAATATTTATAACGCTATTTCTGACTTTTACTGACTCCACAACATGGCGGATATCTGTATGGCTTGTTTTTGTGTCTGAGCGCCATACTCAGATTATTGCATGATGTGCTTTTCGGTAAAGCTTTTTTGAAATCTGACACAGCGGTTGCATTAAGGAGAAGTTTATCTAAAGTTCCATGCATAACACTTGTATTTTCATCAACATTTATGATGAGTATTTCTGTAAATTGATGTGGCTCTCTGCAAAATCACCGGATGTTTTGGAAGCAAAACATTACTGAACTTTCACTCAATGTAAACTGAGATTTTTGGATATAAATATTAACTTTGTCGAACAAACCATACATATATTGTGTAACATGAAGTCCTATGAGTGTCATCTGATGAAGATCATCAAAGGTTAGTGAATAATTTTATCTCTATTTCTGCTTTTTGTGACTCCTCTCTTTGGCTCGAAAAATGGCTGTGTTTTTCTGTGACTAGGTACTGACCTAACATAATCGTTTGGTGTGCTTTCGTCGTAAAGCCTTTTTGAAATCAGACACTGTGGTGGGATTAACAACAAGTTTATCTTTAAAATGGTGTCAAATACTTGTATGTTTGAGGAATTATAATTATGAGATTTCACTGGCTGTTGTCATATCGATCCCGGTAGCGGGATCTAAGCCATAAGAAATTTTAATAAAAGGCAATGCTACCAAATACTAATTGAGTGTATGTAAACTTCTGACCCACTGGGAATGTGATGAATGAAATAAAAGTTTAAATAAATCATTCTGTCTACTATTATTCTGACATTTCACATTCTTAAAATAAAGTGGTGATCCTAACTGACCTAAACCAGGGAATTGTTACTAGGATTAAATGTCAGGAATTGTGAAAAACTGAGATTAAATGTAGTTGGCTAAGGTGTATGTAAACTTCTGACTTCAACTGTAGTCTCCTGGTAGCATTACATAGTATTTGACATTAAATAGCATTACACAGATGTCTTAAAGAGAGCGAGAGAACAAGATGAGTGATAGGGATGGAGCCAGATTGAGGTGCCTTAAGAAAGTATTCATACCCTCCTGACTTATTTCACATTGTGTTACAGCTTGAATTCAAACTATATATATATTTTCTCACCCTGCTACACATAATACCCCGTAATGACAAAGTGAAAACATGTCTTAAGACATTTTTACAAATTGATTGAAAATGAAATAAGACATTCACACCCCTGAGTCAATACTTTGGAGAAGCACTTTGGCGGCGAATACAGCGGTGAGTCTTTTTGGGTAAGTATCAGAGCTTTGCACACATGGATTGTACAATATTTGCCCATTATTCTTTAAAAATTATTCAAGCTCCGTCAAGTTCATTCTTGATCATCGCTTGACAGCCATTTTCAAGTCTTGCCATAGATTTTCAAGACGATTTAAGTAAAAAATTTAACTAGGCCACTCAGGAACATTCAATGTCGTCTTGGTAAGCAACTTCAGTGTAGATTTGGCCCCGTGTTTGAGGTTATTGTCCTGCTAAAAGGTGAATTTGTCTCCCAGTGTCTGTTGGAAAGCAGACTGAACCAGGTTTTCCTCTAGGATTTTGCCTGTGCTTATACTGCAGGTGTAATTCAGTTTATTTTTATCCTGAAACTCCCTCCTCCTTGCCAATGACAAGCATACCCATAACTTGATGCAGCCACCATCATGCTTGAGAATATGAAGAGTAGTACTCAGTGATGTGTTGGATGTGCCCCAAACATAATGCTTTTTATTCAGGACAAAAAGTCTCTTTGCATTCTTTTTTGGAGTATTACTTAAGTGCTTTATTGCAAACAGGATGCATGTTTTGTAATATATATGTATTCTGTACCGTTTTCCTTCTTTTCACTCTGTTAGGTTAGTATTGTGGAGTAACTACAATGTTGTTGATCCACCCTCAGTTCTCACATCAGAACCATTCAACTCTTTAACTGTTTTAAAATCACAATTGGCCTCATGGTGAAATCCCTGAGCGGTTTCCTTTCTCTCCGGCAACTGAGTTAGGAAGGACGCTTGTACCTTTGAAGTGAATGGGTGTATTGATACATCACCATCCAAAGCCAAATTAATAACTTCACCATGCTCAAAGGGAGGTCTGTTTTTTTTTTTTTTTTACACATCTACCAATCAGTGCCCTTTTTTGAGAGGCATTGAAAAATCTCCCTGGTCTTTGTGGTTTAATCTGTGCTTGAAATTCACTAGTCGATTGAGGGACCTTACAGATAATTGTATGTGTTGTGTACAGAGATGTTATTCAAAAATCAGGTTAACCACTATTATTGAACGTGTGTCCATGCAACTTACTATGCGATTTGTGAAGCATATTTTTACTGGGGCGGCAGGGTAGCCTAGTGGTTAGAGTGTTGGACTAGTAACCGGAAGGTTGCAAGTTCAAACCCCCGAGCTGACAAGGTACAAATCTGTCGTTCTGCCCCTGAACAGGCAGTTAACCCACTGTTCCTAGGCCGTCATTGAAAATAAGAATTTGTTCTTAAATGACTTGCCTAGTTAAATAAAGGTAAAAATAAAAAACTCCTGAACTTATTTAGGCTTGCCATAACAAAGGGGTTGAATACTTATTGACTCAAGACATCAACTTTATTAATTTCAAAAAATGTCTACAAGCAAAATTCCACTTTGACATTGTGTCAGTGACCCAAAATATTAATTTAATACATTTTAAATTCAGGCTATAACAGAACAAAATGTGGAAAAAGTAAAGGGGTGTAAATACTTTGATGGCACTGTAAATTGGATTATACAATCATTCACACATCTCTCCCTCCAATTACCATATCCCCTGCTGAAGCCAACAAAAACTCCACCTCTTCACCTACAGAGATGTCCTCAGTGCTGCCAGGTCCACCTACTTCACCAACATCATCAACAGCTCCAAAAAGAACTAGGACTCTGTTCTCCACTGTCAGCAAACTACTTCCGCCCGGCAACGACACCTTCGCTACTCCCTCCACTGAACTCTGCAACTAATTTCTTCAGTTTTTCCAAGGACAAGATCACCAAAATAAACTCGTCACTGACTGATCAATTTTCCTCAGCTGCCCCTCCCCGTCAACCTCCCAAACGTCACCCATGAAAACACAGCTTTCCACATCGATGGGGATGCAGCTTTCCGAATTCACCCCCATTGACTCTCCATCTATCTCAAAACTACAACTTGCTACCTGGATCCCCCTCCACACGGTTCTCATCAAAGCCTGCCTGCTCTCCATCCATATATATCACACAGAACATCAACCTCTCCCATAGAACTGTCCCCTCTAACTACAAAACAGCTGCAGTCACCCCTATCTTGAAAATGCAGGGACTGGACACCAACATCCTC
Organism: Oncorhynchus tshawytscha; assembly: GCF_018296145.1. NCBI lineage: Eukaryota > Metazoa > Chordata > Actinopteri > Salmoniformes > Salmonidae > Oncorhynchus > Oncorhynchus tshawytscha. The sequence continues at coordinate 19,309,986 of NC_056461.1, forward strand.
AATACATTTTGCCCCATTTCCAACCTTCCTTGCCAAAACTGGAACAGACTGTTGCCTCCCAATTACAAATCCACCTGATATGCAACAACCTATTCAAGCCCCTCTAGTTTGGTTTCCACCCCCTCCACAGTACTGAAACGGCACTCCTCAAAGTTGTCGATGACCTCCTTACCTCTGCTGATGCTGGTGCCCTCAACACCCTGATTCTCCTTGACCGGAGTGCCGCATTTGACACAGTGAGCCATCAGATCCTCCTCACCAGGACACCCAGGCTTGAAGGTCTGGGTGTTGAGGGCACTGTATTCTCCTGGCCTCAATCGTACCTCATAAACCGGACCCACTACATCTCCCTCAATGGCCACACCTCAGACGCTAGTTAGACAGGGTGTCCCCCAGGGCTCTTACTATTCATCTACAATGCCACCCTTGGTCAGATCCTCTGTCACGTAAACCTAGACTTCCCCTGCTATACCGATGGCACCCAGATCTACTTCAGCACCAAATCACTCCTCAACCCACATTGAATCATGCCTCTCTGCAATAAAAACATGGATGCAACAAAACTTCCTCAAGCAATACAGTGATAAAACAGTACTCCTCCTCATACTGCAGATACCAAATCCACCCTCACCCATCTCTCTCTCTGCGCATAACCTTTGCATCATCCTGGACTCCACCCTCTCCTTTGACCTCCACATAAGACAGACTGTCAAATCCTGATTCTTACACCTTGGGAACATGGCCAGAGTCAGGTCTTCCATCTCCTGTCCTGCCGCTGAAACCCTCATACATGCATTCATCTCCTCCAGTCTACTGCAACTCACGACTCCCTCTAGCCATCCATGACTTAGTCCATCACCATCTTTCAGTCCCTCTTAAAGCCCCACTTTTTCCACATGGCCTACCCTTCAGCGGCCCCCCCTCCCCCTCCAGAGACACACACTCTCTTCCACACCACACACTCTCACACTGATCCATCACACGCTTTCCCTTCCTTGAGCCCACTCTGCTTTGTTTCAGGTTTTTGTTTGGTCTGGCGTTTTGTTTTGACTACTGTTTCTTGGTTCACTTCTACAATCGTAACACGACTTTCAGTCCTGGAAAAGCCCTATACAAGTCCCATGACCTATTATTACTGTGACCATGGGCAGGAATATGCTGAATCATTAGGCTCCAACCGTCACAGTTCTCTCTCAGACAAAAGCAGACAGACAGGCCTCCAGTGGAGCTTATCAGACGAGAAAGTAAGTCTTAAACTGATGAAGTGCCTGTCTGTCTTTCTCTCTCGGTCTCTCCTTCTTGCTCTCTCTCAGAGAAAAGAGAAAGTGTGTACCACAGGAGAAACACAATGCCAGGTAAACTAGGCCCACTCTGCATGGCAATCAGACCGCAATCAACGCAGTCTGAAATTGCACATGAGATTGGTGTGAAGACGAAGGCTGATGGCTTACTCTGCGGCTCGGTTTCTCTGTTCACCAAGCAGGGGCTCTGCTGGTGGCGTTGATGTGACGGGCCAGTTCATGTCACGCAATGAGGCCGAGAGCTTTTGACACATCATAAGCTTTGAAGAGAAAAGTGTTTGGAGACGAGAGGCAGATCTGTGAGGCCCTGGCTGTGTGGAGGTATGTGTTTATTCAGTCTGTCTGGCTTGACATCATCAGTCAGGGACCAGCTTATAAAGGAAACAAGAGACAGAGCCCATTTGTCTGTAACCCCTCTCCCCTCCTCCTCTCATATATCCTAATCAGCAACACACAGGTGAAACCATGAAAAATGAGTTGCATTTCTCTCATGCCTATATTTCCCTGGAAATACATAAGTCAGCATCCAGCATCCTGTTTTTTTGGAGAACATTACTTTAAATGTATCGCGCCTTTCCATGTTCTGTAGATGTTCCATGACTCTAGAACCTGTCAAGGTAATGTATTTATAATTTCTAATCCAAGAAAACCACAAATCCTCTTTTTCTCAGCAACAACCCTCTATGGTAAAGTAGAAAACCAGGGGAGAAGCACGGAACTATTTCTATGGGGAAACCCTCTCCATCCTCATCCCTACTCCCTCACCTTTTAGCTGGTGTCCCTAAATCCCCCCTACCAAGGAACCCAGCCAAACCCACTAATAGGGAAGGCTGTCCCGGCCACAGTGACTGTCCATTCCAGTGAACCCTTTGAGTCACATGTCCCCAAGTGCTAGTGTGTCATCGTCCATCGGAGAAGAGAGGCCACAAATACACAGTGATACACGTGACATCACCCATTACAATATGGACACTCACAAACAAGCCGGTTGTGAATCATAGACAAAGAAATGGCGCTTTGAAGTGCATTTAGATTACAGAGGATTGAATAAGATGATGTTCCATCACTATATCCTAAATGGGATGCATTCTGTGATCTCTGACTTAGACTTAGCATTGCTTTTTACTGCAATGTTAGGATCAATGTCAAATAACCATATTAATTACTTTAGGTGAAAGACATCATACAGACTACTGAATTCAACTTAATGAACAGAATATGGACTTAGTATTCTGGGTACACAATACTGTGCCTTAATTACACACAATATCAACCACACACGCACATCCAGTACATTAGTCCTCTTCACCCTAACTCAAAGTTACTGCAGGAAGTGGAAAGAAAAAAACCTGTTCTGTATCACAATTTCTCCATAGAAAAAAACTCCCCTAGGCAACAGAAATGTTTGTGCATTTACATAAACATGAATATACATGCATCAATAGAGGTTTGAGCAAACAGAGTCCACCTTGATACAGGGTACAGGGTTGGAACATAAGAAGCTATTAAGCCTTAATGCTCAAATCAGTTGTCTTTCAAATCTGTTTTGGACTACTGACTGTCCAAAAAAGGAAGTTACAAGTGTCCAAAACAGATGTGTGTGTCAGACAGCAGTCATTTGCTGACATGGTTATGTTAGTTGGCATAGTAATAATGGGTGTGTGCGCAGTGGTGTAGGCTTATTGGTGGTGATCCTGGCAATTCAGTGTTGCCATTTTACCGCTATATTTAGCGAGTATTCAGAGCCCTCTAGTGACATTTTCAAAAAAACAAATAACGACAAATCTAGCTACTTTTTCTGGTGCTATTGGAGACTTTTGGAGACTGACGTGAAAGCGCGTACCGTTCTTACTCTTCTCAACGAGCAGTGGGTGCTGCCGTGGGCCCCACCCCTGTCCCAAAGCAATCACAGGCAGGCCAGTCCTCGCGCAACAGTCCCTCCCAGCTGCAGTCAGAGCAGGAGATGTTCACCCCTCCGTGGGATGTAAATGTAAAATGTTCTTTGTCTAAAATAAATCACTAAACAAAAATAAATCACTGCATTTGACTCACACAGCCTCAGTCACTACTCACCTTGTCCACTGTGTGTGTGCCTCTCTGTGACATAAGCTAAACATCTAGCTGGCTCAGTCTAAACTGTACACTCGAGTGGGAATCAAACCCTGACTTCAAAGGCTGGTTGAAGACGTTTATTGGAGATGATACACAGGCATACTGCCTGTATTGTAAGGCTGATTTCTACGCCAAACTTAGGGATGTAAGAAAACACATGACAACTCAAAAACATACTCAAAAGGCAAAGCCTTTATAACAGCTCCACCCAAAACAAGCTGCCATTTATGGTTAAAATAATTTACTCTGCAAAAAGGGAGGGCTTGGCCGGTAGGGATGTCCTTGTCTCATCGAGCACCAGCGACTCCTGTGGCGGGCTGGGCGCAGTGCGGGCTAACCAAGGTTGCCAGGGGCACGGTGTTTCCTCCAACACATTGGTGCGGCTGGCTTCCGGGTTGGATGCGCGCTGTGTTAAGAAGCAGTACGGTTTGGTTGGGTTGTGTATCGGAGGACGCATGACTTTCAACCTTCGTCTCTCCCGAGCCCGTACGGGAGTTGTAGCGATGAGACAAGATAGTAGCTTCTAAAAACAATTGGATACCACGAGATTGGGGAGAAAAAGGGGTAAAACATTTTTTTTTTAAAAGGCTGAGGCCACCATGGCATTAGCTATCGCTGACCGCTGTTCCATGCTGGCATGTGATCACATTGAAGCATGTAGAGCTGCTTTCTCAGACTCCACTGCTGCTACCCACTTCAAAATGCACAGGACAAAGTGCACAGAAATGATTAATGGTGTTCTAGCACTACTTTCTGAAAAAGTTGGTCGCAGATGTGGGTGACCAGTTTTTCAGCCTCCTTGATGAGTTCACGGATGTTAGTGTTTCTAAGTGCCTGGGGTTGTGATAAGGTACTTTAGTGACACCAAGCAGACAATTGTATCAACATTTCTGGGGCTTGTTGAGTTGGAGGGAGGAGATGCCATCTATAGCCTGTGCTGTTGTGGCTTTCCTAGAGAAGTGTTGTCTTAAAAAAGAGAAACTCCTGGGGATAGACTGACAATGCCTCTGTTATGACAGGGATTAACAATGGGGTCCATAAAGTGCTGAAGGAGGAGTATGGCCTCAAATATCTGGTTCTTATTCGCTGTGTGTGCCACTCTGCAGCTTGCTGATTTGTAGTTCTAAACATATTTAGGGTGTTTTTTACTCACTTTTTGTCTCTCCCACGACGTTATTCCTCTCTCCTACAGCGTCTATCACAATTACATGCACATGGCCAATTATGCAAATTAGGCGATGACATCATTTAGTGACTTTTAGGACAGCCAATAGCTACTTTCCTTACTGAGGAGTTAGCAACACTGCTTTCTATCACTCAGAAGTTTGGTAGCAAGCTAAGGTGACAAGAATGCCTGCCATGGACGTTTCCCAGTTGCTTTGAACATTCAAAATCATAGTGTAAGAACACTTTTAAAGCCTCAAAGGATAAGATACAACTTTCAAAACAAGTCCTTTTTGGCCACAGCAGTCAACTAGCTAGCTAGGTAGCCGTTTAGCTTTCTAGCACATTCACTAATGTGTTTGTAAACAATTCACAAGCTAGTTAGCCACATGTTCTTGTCAAAACTGTCAACAGAGTAGCTAGCAAGCAACAAGATATGCCGAATAACAGTCTAAAAACCACTTGAGTGCAAATAAATCATATTTAGACAAGTCACACGGCCAGAAATCAGACGTTTGGTGAAGTTTTGTCACCTGCAAGCAGTCAACCTGTGTCTGAGGACAAAAAAAGCAATGACGAACCCCCCCATCTGACAGACCCGGTGCAGTAACCACCCCACCCCATACACACTCACATCCCTCTCAGCTCATAAATTCTCTCAGTTCGCTACACTAAAGCAGTGTTCACATTGGCAGTTTGAAGTGACTCAAATCCTATATTTGCATATCCGATTCAACTCTGTTCTTTTTCCTGCAGTCTGAACATCCAAAAGGCACATGGAATATGATATTTCAAGCCACATTTGAAATGTGTGTTTCTATGGATCTGTCAGACAGAGGGGGTCCGTCACCTCTTTTTTGATTGAGTCCTCAGACACACACAAACACAGACAGAGAGGATGACTGCTTGCGGATGCCATAAAACTTCACCACATGTTCTGTTCGACAGGAGCAACAGCCAGGAGCAAGAGTGAGGGGTTGACTGATATTCAGAGGAGTGGAATGGGTGAGGCTCGTCCACTATGAGAGATGTGACATTGATGGGTCCTGGTCGTCTGGTAAGTTTGAGGATTTCTTGACACTGGAGCTGGGTTCCTCGAGATTGTCCACATACTTTCACCCCCTGGAGGTAGCACATTCAGGGGTGTCATGCACCCCGAAAATCCAACAGGGCACAAAGTATGTGAGGACGGCTGGTGGGCTAGAATCTTCACACTTCAATTTTCCCTGAAATATTCATCTTCGGAGGCTTTGCTAAAATATTATTGATAATTTCACCCTCCCTTGAACCATAGCGGTACTCATATGAGCTAATGAGTCAGTCAGAGCAGAGCAGGGGCCTCGTCACAAAGGTTTAGCAAAATAACTACAACTTTGATGAACATTGAGACAAAACAATTCAACGCAACCCCGAGGAGATGCCAAATGAAAGCGAGGAACATCAGAGCTGCTTTTAAGTTTTTCAAACTTGTTTATTTAGATCTTTGGAGAAAACTTACTTTTCAGAACTTAACCTTTTTGTTGCATTCAAGTGAAAATCAAAACACCCAGTAATCACCCTAGCTGTTTGCTGCTACAATGTTTCCATGAAACACACACACACAAATTAGATTAAGTTGACCTAGCATTGATGGATATCACAGGCAGCTCTAACACCCCTGAGGTATCAAGCAACAACCCGATCAGTCGAATAATCACATCAAGCTTCGGTTTCCTGCTGGAGGGAAAAAGTCCACATTCTCTAGGCAGCGTAGGAGGGCTTTGAACCGAGGGACATTGAGGGACGTGTCCTGGTCACTAACAAGGCTAGATGCATGATCTCCAAACTCAGGGAACATTGAGCATGGACACTAACAAAATGAGCTAATTAAGACCAGAGCAGGGAGTTAGTGAGGAGTTCTGCTCCTTGCCTCCCGAGAGGCATACAGGACAGATACTGTGTCCTGGTGGTCATCGATCTGACTCAGTTACCCTACTACATGGAACAGGTCATTAATACTCTGTCTCTTAGAAACAAACATGCCCTTGCACACGGTTGCATATACACAAATTCATGCACCCACCCACACACTTGCAAACGCACCTGCCATAGATTACACAGGTAGGATTGGAGTCGATTCATGAATGCATACAGTGCATTCGGAAAGTTTTCAGACCCCTTGACTTTTTCAACATTTTGTTACTTTACAGCCTTATTCTAAAATGAAATACATTTTAAAAAATGGTTTTGGGGGAATTTTTGCAAAATAAAAAATAAATAAGTATTCAAACCTTCGCTATGAGACTCGAAATTCAGCTAAGGTGCAAATGACTCTATAAACCCATCAGACAGCTGATCAAAACCAACTCACAACAGTCGTGTTCAAGTAATGTGGTAGCTGGAGGATACAGAGTAGCTGGATTACATGGTGTATTTTCAACTATACCCATGTCCCATAGATCTTTATCCACTACTTTAGTCACATCCATAGCTTCCTTGCTAATGGGATATATACACACACACACACACACACACACATATATGTGTTTGTGTATATATATATATATATATACATACATACAGTGCCTTGCGAAAGTATTCGGCCCCCTTGAACTTTGCGACCTTTTGCCACATTTCAGGCTTCAAACAAAGATATAAAACTGTATTTTTTTGTGAAGAATCAACAACAAGTGGGACACAATCATGAAGTGGAATGACATTTATTGGATATTTCAAACTTTTTTAACAAATCAAAAACTGAAAAATTGGGCGTGCAAAATTATTCAGCCCCTTTACTTTAAGTGCAGCAAACTCTCTCCAGAAGTTCAGTGAGGATCTCTGAATGATCCAATGTTGACCTTAATGACTAATGATGATAAATACAATCCACCTGTGTGTAATCAAGTCTCCGTATAAATGCACCTGCACTATGATAGTCTCAGAGGTCCGTTAAAAGCGCAGAGAGCATCATGAAGAACAAGGAACACACCAGGCAGGTCCGAGATACTGTTGTGAAGAAGTTTAAAGCCAGATTTCGATACAAAAAGATTTCCCAAGCTTTAAACATCCCAAGGAGCACTGTGCAAGCGATAATATTGAAATGGAAGGAGTATCAGACCACTGCAAATCTACCAAGACCTGGCCGTCCCTCTAAACTTTCAGCTCATACAAGGAGAAGACTGATCAGAGATGCAGCCAAGAGGCCCATGATCACTCTGGATGAACTGCAGAGATCTACAGCTGAGGTGGGAGACTCTGTCCATAGGACAACAATCAGTCGTATATTGCACAAATCTGGCCTTTATGGAAGAGTGGCAAGAAGAAAGCCATTTCTTAAAGATATCCATAAAAAGTGTCGTTTAAAGTTTGCCACAAGCCACCTGGGAGACACACCAAACATGTGGAAGAAGGTGCTCTGGTCAGATGAAACCAAAATTGAACTTTTTGGCAACAATGCAAAACGTTATGTTTGGCGTATAAGCAACACAGCTCATCACCCTGAACACACCATCCCCACTGTCAAACATGGTGGTGGCAGCATCATGGTTTGGACCTGCTTTTCTTCAGCAGGGACAGGGAAGATGGTTAAAATTGATGGGAAGATGGATGGAGCCAAATACAGGACCATTCTGGAAGAATACCTGATGGAGTCTGCAAAAGACCTGAGACTGGGACGGAGATTTGTCTTCCAACAAGACAATGATAAAAAACATAAAGCAAAATCTACAATGGAATGGTTCAAAAATAAACATATCCAGGTGTTAGAATGGCCAAGTCAAAGTCCAGACCTGAATCCAATCGAGAATCTGTGGAAAGAACTGAAAACTGCTGTTCACAAATGCTCTCCATCCAACCTCACTGAGCTCGAGCTGTTTTGCAAGGAGGAATGGGAAAAAATTTCAGTCTCTCGATGTGCAAAACTGATAGAGACATACCCCAAGCGACTTACAGCTGTAATCGCAGCAAAAGGTGGCGCTACAAAGTATTAACTTAAGGGGCTGAATAATTTTGCACGCCCAATTTTTCAGTTTTTGGTTTGTTAAAAAGTTTGAAATATCCAATAAATGTCGTTCAACTTCATGATTGTGTCCCACTTGTTGTTGATTCTTCACAAAAAAATACAGTTTTATATCTTTATGTTTGAAGCCTGAAATGTGGCAAAAGGTCGCAAAGTTCAAGGGGGGCGAATACTTTCGCAAGGCACTGTGTATATATATATATATATATATATATATATATATATACACATATACATATATACATACACTGCTCAAAAAAATAAAGGGAACACTAAAATAACACATCCTAGATCTGAATGAATTAAATATTCTTATTAAATATTTTTTTCTTTACATAGTTGAATGTGCTGACAACAAAAATCACGCAAAAATTATCAATGGAAATCAAATTTATCAACCCATGGAGGTCTGGATTTGGAGTCACACTAAATATTAAAGTGGAAAACCGCACTACAGGCTGATCCAACTTTGATGTAATGTCCTTAAAACAAGTCAAAAAGATGCTCAGTAGTGTGTGTGGCCTCCACGTGCCCGTATGACCTCCCTACAACGCCTGGGCATGCTCCTGATGAGGTGACGATGGTCTCCTGAGGGATCTCCTCCCAGACCTGGACTAAAGCATCCGCCAACTCCTGGACAGTCTGTGGTGCAACGTGGCGTTGGTGGATGGAGCGAGACATGATGTCCCAGATGTGCTCAATTGGATTCAGGTCTGGGGAACAGGCGTGCCAGTCCATAGCATCAATGCCTTCCACTTTGGCTTCCTATTTCGCAACAAAGCATCCTTCACTCATGCTGCCACACATACCCTCGTAAAGCTGACCATCTTACCGATCCTCGACTATGGCGATGTCATTTACAAAATAGCCTCCAACACCCTACTCAACAAATTGGATGCAGTCTATCACAGTGCCATCCGTTTTGTCACCAAAGCCCATTATACTACCCACCATTGCGACCTGTACGCTCTCGTTGGCTGGCCCTCGCTTCATACTCGTCGCCAAACCCACTGACTCCAGGTCATCTACAAGACCCTGCTAGGTAAAGTCCCGCCTGATCTCTGCTCGCTGGTCACCATAGCTGCACCCACCCGTAGTACGCGTTCCAGCAGGTATATCTCACTTGTCACCCCCAAAGCCAATTCCTCCTTTGGCCGCCTCTCCTTCCAGTTCTCTGCTGCCAATGACTGGAACGAACTACAAAAATATCTGAAACTGGAAACACTTATCTCCCTCACTAGCTTTAAGCACCAGCTGTCAGAGCAGCTCACAGATCACTGCACCTGTACATAGCCCAAACAACTACCTCTTCCCCTACTGTATTTATTTAGCTCCTTTGCACCCCCGTATTTCTACTTTGCACACTCATCTACTGTCAAATCTACCATTCCAGTGTTTTTAATTGCTATATAGTACTTAGTTCGCCACCATGGCCTATTTATTGCCTTTACCTCCCTTATCTCACCTCACCTCATTTGCTCACATTGTATATAGACTTATTTTTTTTTACTGTATTATTGACTGTATGTTTGTTTTACTCCATGTGTAACTCTGTTGTTATATGTGTCGAACTGCTTTGCTTTATCTTGGCCAGGTCGCAGTTGTAAATAAGAACTTGTTTTCAACTTGCCTACCTGGTTAAATAAAGGTGAAATAAAATAAAATAAAAATATGATTTTCTTGTTGTTGTTCAGACCAATTCATCCGGGTCACGGCACCAAGTGTTAACAGTTGATGTTATTCTTCAATAACACAAACCCCAAAGAAAATCAGGGGGAGAAAAATAGGTTTATTTGAGAAGGACAAATCATAGATGTTATGCTTGGAGGGAGATGTTCAAACTCCCGTGTCCTCAGCTTTTCTCCACAGAACAGGATGCCATTTATAACACCCCACCCTAGCCTGGGGTTAACCAATCAGAAGTCCTTGCAGTACAACTGGGCCAATGGCCAAATAACAAGTATCCTGCCCCAGATGCAATGTACAGAACATAGCTCTGAGTTCAGGACTGACATTCCACAGATTCTAAACAGCTGTTGAACTGAAACCCAACTCCTGTTTACATTGACAATTCCCTATTGACCATTAGTACTATACTTACTTTAGTACTCTTGTCCTCTCATCCTATGCATTGTGTATTTATCTTCAAAATATTCTTGTAACTGTGACAAGTTCTTGAGGCACATTGTCGTGCCATTCATCCGCCATCATCACCTCATGTTTCAGCCTGGTAATGCACGGCCCCATGTTGCAAGGATCTGTACACAATTCATGGTTGCTGAAAATGTCCCAGTTCTTCCATGGCCTGCATACTCAGACATGTCACCCATTGAACATGTTTGGGATGCTCTGGATTGACGTGCACCACAGCATGTTCCAGTTCCCACCAATTTCGCACAGCCATTGAAGAGGAGTGGGACAACATTCCACAGGCAACAGCCTCATGAGTTGCATGAGACAAATGGTGGTCACTCCAGATACTGACTGGTTTTCTGATGTACTCCCCTACCCTTTTTTAAGGTATCTGTGACCAACAGATATATATCTGTATTCCCAGTCAAGTGAAATCCATAGATTAGGGCATAATTTATGTCAATTGACTGATTCCCTTATATGAACTCCTATGTAACTCTGTATGAATCTTAGAGAAATTGTTGCATGTTGCGTTTATATTTTTGTTCAGTATAGGTGTATGTAATATCCTGCATCACCATACCTACCAGGTGCGCTCAAGCAGTCCCAGCCCCCATTGCAGCAGTTGTACTTTAATGCAGTCAGGTTTTCGCTGCAACCTTCCCCTTTAGTTAATTCCTGCTGGCATCTCCAACAGCACCTTATATGAGGAGGTGCAGAGCTTTCAGACTCTATAAAATAAACAAATCACTCCCATGTTGCCACTGCTCCTGACTTATTACTTTCCTGAGCCCTACACACACCCTCCACCACGCCTTTACACACACACACACACACACACACACAATGAGGAAATGAAATGTAGTGTGCCGGGCACCCATTTGGACCAGAATCTGTGCAGATGTTATGAGGGCCCATTTGTTTAGATATAAAGGCCTGATTTAATGCATCGCTGGGACGTCATGGATATTGCAGGGGCCATTGGTGGAGTTCTGAGCAGGCAAGAAGTAATGGTTTATTCTAAAGAGACATTTACTCCCAGCGTACGGCATCATCATCACCCAGAGTGCACCTAGTTGCAGGGGGCCAGCGGTCCCCAGAGGGGGGCTCCTGAGACCCATTCACCAGACAGTCACCACCACATCCAATCCTCACCTGAGCCAAGGGGGCTAATGTCAAAATCGCAGTCTCCTAAGACTATGTGGGCATTTCCATTAATTCCTCCATAATCATACAGGCTTGTTTGACGCCATTAGTCCATTAAATCTATATGGATTTAGCCTTATGCATTTTCCTCAGCCACACTTTTAGCGAGCCATTATTTCTCAAGAGCTGGGCATAAGTACAAATTCCTACAGTCATCGACAGAAATAATGTTTAACCTGTCAGACGAGGAAAGGATTGGGGTAATGAAGACAGTAATGGGGGAAGCTAGAAGAGCAAACACTGTGCTTTACAGGCCTGACTCGGCTGCTCCCTGACATCGGGGATTGGCCAGAGTGGGGTCTTAGACAAACTTTAGACGTGCTTGGAGTGCACAAAATAATTAGCGCATTGGGAATGAAGCTAGGTGGACTCATCGTTCAGAAAAGCATTCTAGAAAATCATCCATTCTATTAGCGCCAAGCATACTTATCTTTTTCTCAGAGGTCGGTCCTGGACAATTATCCAGTGAAAGATGTCTAGAGCGCCGCTCCTCTGTATTGCCAAAGCCAGTGCAGCTGTCCATATGGACAGAAAGGAATAATAATCAAATAAGGTCTATTTTCAACACACAGACTTGGCAATGCAAGCTACAGTATTCCCAAGCTCCCATGTCCCGCAGTAAGAGCAAACCACAAGCAGATGCATATAATGAGCACCCAAAATCCTGTTTAGTCAGCTCATACATTCTGTATAGAGTAATACACCTTTATTTCAGTGATTGATGCAATCATAGGCAGACAACCTGTTATTTTATAACCGCCTTCGATTTCCACTAGGAAAAATGTTTGGCGGAGATGTCTTAACTGTTGTAATTAGACCATTGTGCATTAGTCGGTAAGAGTACAGAAAATAGAGTGAAATTAATAATTAGCTGTGCTGAAAAGGCAAATCATCGATAAAAACCTCTCAGTATGTGCCATACGCCACAAAGCCCCATTGTACTGGGAATAAAGCAGACCGGCTGCAAAACATTGTTTGCTTCCAGCAGTATTAAACTGCTGAAGCTTTTTGTTAAAGGTCAGCAATATTTCCCCCTCAATTCGAATAATGACGCCAAGGAAAACCAAGGGGACATGCAATTTCAAGGAGTGAGTGAACAAAAGACAGTGTATGAATACAGTGCGTATAGTCAGAATGACAGTGTATGAATACAGTGCGTATAGTCAGAATGACAGTGTATGAATACAGTGCGTATAGTCAGAATGACAGTGTATGAATACAGTGCGTATAGTCAGAATGACAGTGTATGAATACAGTGCGTATAGTCAGAATGACAGTGTATGAATACAGTGCGTATAGTCAGAATGACAGTGTATGAATACAGTGCGTATAGTCAGAATGACAGTGTATGAATACAGTGCGTATAGTCAGAATGACAGTGTATGAATACAGTGCGTATAGTCAGAATGACAGTGTATGAATACAGTACGTATAGTCAGAATGACAGTGTATGAATACAGTGCGTATAGTCAGAATGACAGTGTATGAATACAGTGCGTATAGTCAGAATGACAGTGTATGAATACAGTGCGTATAGTCAGAATGACAGTGTATGAATACAGTGCGTGTAGTCAGAATGACAGCGGATGAATACAGTGCGTGTAGTCAGAATGACAGCGGATGAATACAGTGCGTATAGTCAGAATGACAGCGGATGAATACAGTGCGTATAGTCAGAATGACAGTGGATGAATACAGTGCGTATAGTCAGAATGACAGTGTATGAATACAGTGCGTATAGTCAGAATGAGTGTATGAATACAGTGCGTAGTCAGAATGACAGTGTATGAATACAGTGCGTATAGTCAGAATGACAGTGTATGAATACAGTGCGTATAGTCAGAATGACAGCGTATGAATACAGTGCGTGTAGTCAGAATGACAGCGGATGAATACAGTGCGTGTAGTCGGAATGACAGCGGATGAATACAGTGCGTATAGTCGGAATGACAGCGGATGAATACAGTGCGTATAGTCAGAATGACAGTGGTTGAATACAGTGCGTATAGTCAGAATGACAGTGGTTGAATACAGTGCGTATAGTCAGAATGACAGTGGATGAATACAGTGCGTATAGTCAGAAAGACAGTGGATGAATACAGTGCGTATAGTCAGAATGACAGTGGATGAATACAGTGCGTATAGTCAGAATGACAGTGGATGAATACAGTGCGTATAGTCAGAATGACAGTGGATGAATACAGTGCGTATAGTCAGAATGACAGTGGATGAATACAGTGTGTATAGTTAAAATGACAGTGGATAAATAGTGTATGTATATACTGTTGCTGCTGTGTGTGTGTGAGGCTGGGCCAGGGCCTCAGTGGGATGATGACACAGTAGAGCGTGACAGACACGGCCCCCAGCTCTGTCCCCTGCTTGGACACACAGATCTGGTCCGTCATCCCAGGGCTGGCACAATAAACCTGCTCAGATGCCTGTGTGTGTGAGAGAGAGACAGAAAGGAGTGTCCCTGTGCTCTGAACATGAGACTGCTCCCTCATTATTTATGCCCTGGTAACCACTGTATACCCGAATAACTGGACAGTCTAACCCATTCTTCAGCCACCGACAGTCTAACCCGTTCTTTAGCCACCGACAGTCTAACCCGTTCTTCAGCCACCGACAGTCTAACCCGTTCTTCAGCCACCGACAGTCTAACCCGTTCTTCAGCCACCGACAGTCTAACCCGTTCTTCAGCCACCGACAGTCTAACCCGTTCTTCAGCCACCGACAGTCTAACCCGTTCTTCAGCCACCGACAGTCTAACCCGTTCTTCAGCCACCGACAGTCTAACCCGTTCTTCAGCCACCGACAGTCTAACCCGTTCTTCAGCCACCGACAGTCTAACCCGTTCTTCAGCCACCGACAGTCTAACCCGTTCTTCAGCCACCGACAGTCTAACCCGTTCTTCAGCCACCGACAGTCTAACCCAGCCACCGTTCTTCAGCCACCGACAGTCTAACCCGTTCTTCAGCCACCGACAGTCTAAACCGTTCTTCAGCCACCGACAGTCTAAACCGTTCTTCAGCCACCGACAGTCTAAACCGTTCTTCAGCCACCGACAGTCTAACCCGTTCTTCAGCCACCGACAGTCTAAACCGTTCTTCAGCCACCGACAGTCTAACCCGTTCTTCAGCCACCGACAGTCTAACCCGTTCTTCAGCCACCGACAGTCTAAACCGTTCTTCATCCACCGACAGTCTAACCCGTTCTTCAGCCACCGACAGTCTAAACCGTTCTTCAGCCACCGACAGTCTAAACCGTTCTTCAGCCACCGACAGTCTAAACCGTGGGCTTTAGTTTAAAAAGGTACAAAAGGAAAAGACACCATACAGAACATCGGCCATGCGCAGTAGTTCACATGCTGGGTGGCGACGAATGTGGCAATTAAACATTTAATCGTCGGGAAATAAAAAGAAGATCACGCTTGATGTTCTGTGATCAGAGGCGATAAGATGGCTCCCCGCTGGCTCTTCTGTTAACCGTTCGTCTGCATGGTCTGCTTTGTCCTTAAAAGAGGGAGCATGAGTGTATATTTATTTAATCTATTTATGTTATGGCATTATATGCTCATTCATTTCTGACCAATAATTCATTATTGAGATGAATTGATTTAAAATGAGTGGGAAGCTGACCCCTGGTCTTTCTGTACCAGCCAGTCTCCAACCATGAAGAACACAACACCGTGCTACATCATCATTCAAACTTTATTGATAGTTTGTGTTAGAAAGCAGACTCCCAATCAGCCCTGTACAAACTTAGAAACACAAATTGAAGACCACACACTGGAACTGAGTGACAACAGGGACTGACAACCAAAGACCCCAGCCTTAAAACTGACCTGGCAAAGTAAGAGAAAGAGCGATGGAGAGAAAGAGGAAAACAAAAGGAGATGGAGAGAGAAAGTGTGAGAAAGAAAGAAACGTAACAATCCTTCACAGAAGGATATGCTTTAGGCCCTCTGGCAGCTGAGCAATTATGTCGCAAAGATCTCCATCACTTTCCAGAAAATTATATATTTTTGTTGTTGTTGAAAGATGCAAGGTTCTGCATGAATTATTTCCGCGCTTGGATGCTCTGTTGTCTTTATTCGTGTGAATAACAGATGTCGGGAACAGAGGTGTCCAAACTTTCTCAGGCTACGTGACCATTGCTGTGATGCAGGCTCTCTCTCGACAGGTAGAACAGACCCATTTAGTTGTTTTAGGAGCTAATCTACACTGCTCTCAGTTGCAGAAAACCCTTTACATCTACTGCCGTTCAGAATACACTGTAGATAAACTCAACCAATTAAGTATCAAAGTCAAATAAAAAAAATGAGAGGAAGATAAAAGCTGAAGAGGCAAAACGCAGTTCCGCGCAAAGACTGCCTGCTGATTGGCCGAGGGCCTTTAGCTGGAGGCTGTCGTCATGGAGAGGCAGACGTGGTAAAGCTCCACCCCTTTTCCAACCAGCTGCTAGAAAGCCACGCCTCTTCAGGGAGTGTTGGGCTGGGAGGTCTTCGAGGAAGCCAGCATGGCACGTACTTTGGCCATCAGATCCTGAAAAGGAGAAGGGGAGGGGGGATGAGAGGAGAGAGAGAAACAGACACACAAGGAGAGGGAGGGGAAAGAGTGAGTGAGCGTGTGCCATATAAAAGACCAATAATGAGGACCAGAGGAAACGTCTTGATTAAGAAGCCTACAGTCATATAATCTGGATCAAATACTGATGCACGCAAAATTGTCTACTCTCTCAGAGAGCCTTCCCCCACCATCACAATTCAACACAAACACAAATCTTCCTCCCTGCCTCTCCCTGGGGTTATCTTTCAACTAGGACAGCTTAATGTATTCCTGACTATTTATGACAGTGGGCTGTGGGACGGCTTCTCTCCTCCCTGCAACAGAAGGCCCTCAGATCCACTCCTTATTAGGTAAGCAGTCCCAATCTGAACACAATCCAACCCGGAGAATACACATCAAATAGGGGAGATAATCAAGCCGCTGAACAGGCCACTTGTCATAGAAGCTTCTCCTTGCTCAGGGGTGACGTGGGGCATGTAGTGTCTATCGCTATGTCTCCTCCTCTTCTCCGGCTGTTCTCTCCCTCCTCCTCTCCTGTGGCTGACGGAGATATTGAGCCACAAAGTCAAATAAAGCCCTGCTCCATATCAGTCGTAAAACAAACTCCCGAGTGAGCAAGCAAGAGCACACACAGAGAGACGGAGGGACACATCAGAGTGAAAGCAGTGGTGGTGGTCTGGGTCGTTGAGGGGAGTACAACCTGGCCACCACTGTTAAAACAGCGGGAAGGAGGTGCAGGAATTTGAGACAGAGGGACAAACAAAAAGGTGTTATGAATAATGGAGTTAATGTCGGAGGTAAATTATGTGAGAGTGGGGCTTTAGACAGGGCTGGTCTTGAAGCCTCTAAGTGTCTCTCTCTCAGGGACGTCTAGCGCCTGACTCTGCGTACAGATGAGAGAGCTGTGTTTTAAGTATGTGTGAGTGTATGAGAAGGCGGGAAAGTGTCAAAGACAAACGTACGAGTCAGAGAGCGTCTGAGAGAACGAGTAAAGGGTGTGTAAAAGACAGCAGGAAAGAGGGAGCCTGGCAATGTGGTTGGAAGGGGTACATAGAGTCCTCCAGGGGGATGTTTCCGACTAGGAGCACCTTGATCTTTGGCATCAGGAGAAAGAGGAGGGCTAAGCCTGGATCAAGTCCTGCTAAGCCTGGATAATGTCCTACTCTGCCCTATACTACCCTGGTACTGGCTAGTCATCAGCTCTTCTGTCAGCGTACTGTAATTAACAGCCCTAATCACACCGCTGACAAGCTGCTGTCACAACATGTCATGTGCACGCGCACCCACAAGATCACGTCGGAATTAACATGTGTTTTGGGGATGGAGTGGTTCGTGAACGCCGACTCACACATGCAAAGTAAACACACAAAGACAAAATACACACAGGAAAACAGAAGCACACACACGGTCACCCATAGCTGAGCCTGGCACTGAGATTTCGGATGCAGGCAAGGTCTAAAAGGAGCATAGAGAAACCCGTCTCTGTAGAGGACCGTCTCACCAACCGGCACAGTCCCCAGAAGGAGAGCTCAGCCTCACACCAACCACCTCTCACCTCCAGCAGTGCTGGGAGAATGAATGGGCTCCATGAGCAGAGAGAGAGGGAGAAAGGTTCATCACAAGCCTGGGGATGAGTGAGAGGAGGCAGAGAGAGGAGGATCCCTCAGGAGTGGCAGAGAAAGCAGACAGAGCTGGCAGAGCAGGCAAGCCCTCGGAGGAGAATGAAAAGAAGAGAAGGAGACGAGGGGAGGCAGAGCACAAGAGCTCACATTACAGTATCAAGGCGAGAGGGGGACGAGTGGACTGGCTTCCAGAGCCTTGTGAACGAAAGAGAGAGGAAGGGACACTGACACTTTAATCAGTGTGAAGTGTAAGGGGAGTGAGTATGGGAGCGGTGAGGGATATTGTATGTGATAGAGGGATCACAGATTGTGTGCCAGGGGTAAAAAGTGTGTGCGGCAGCGAGAGGTCCATCTGGTCAGTTTGTAATGAGGAACAGCTCCTCTTACATACATCGGGGCCCGTGGCCAGACAGCAGAGTGGCTCCGCTCCAAATACCAGCTCGCTCACTCACTGGCAACTGTAGGCTGTTCACAGAGATGGGCTATAGCTGCAGCCAAGACCCCTTTGCCTCCGCTGCAGCCAAAGCCCACTCACTCCATTTACACCATCAGATTCCCTCATTCACTACAGTCAGTCCATTTGGAGACACTCCTACACCCAGTCATTCTCTTTGGACTGAATTCTACACATTAAGGTGCATTAATTCTACACATCAAGGTTCACTATGGAGGTGAGTTACTGTGGTGTTTTCTACAGCTTCAATGGTCTCTATTCTTTGCCACGGTCACTGTATGGATTTTTACATGTCAAGGGTCGTTATCTATCCTCTCTACCGTTCCATTATTTGAATCTCTACAAGCCTGTATGTTAGTCTCTTCTAACTCTGACTGTGTCCATCTCTGTCAATACGTTTCTCGATCTCAACGACTGGCTGCCTCCACCAGCCAGTGAAGTCAGGCTGCCTCCACCAGCCAGTCAAGTCAGGCTGCCTCCACCAGCCAGTCAAGTCAGGCTGCCTCCACCAGCCAGTCAAGTCAGGCTGCCTCCACCAGCCAGTCAAGTCAGGCTGCCTCCACCAGCCAGTCAAGTCAGGCTGCCTCCACCAGCCAGTCAAGTCAGGCTGCCTCCACCAGCCAGTCAAGTCAGGCTGCCTCCATCAGCCAGTCAAGTCAGGCTGCCTCCACCAGCCAGTCAAGTCAGGCTGCCTCCACCAGCCAGTCACAGGCTGCCACCAGCCAGTCAAGTCAGGCTACCTCCACCAGCCAGTCAAGTCAGGCTACCTCCACCAGCCAGTCAGGGCTACCTCCACCAGCCAGTCAGGCTACCTCCACCAGCAAGTCAGGCTACCTCCACCAGCCAGTCAGGCTACCTCCACCAGCCAGTCAGGCTACCTCCACCAGCCAGTCAGGCTACCTCTATCAGTGTCTCTCTGGTCCTCTCCTGACTGCAGACCAGACTAATACTCTGTAAGGGAGGGAAAACTCTATGCTCTCTCTCTAAAAAACACAGCCCATCCCCAGCCACACAGCGCATTCAGCCAGCTTCTGTAATGAAGGAAAAACAGAGTACAGAATTCACCCCAAAATGTTAATTCCAATGAACAAAAGTACATGACATTTGTTGAGTGCGTCATCATGAACCAAAGTCATCACGCCGATGGGGCTGGCAGTTCATTAAGTGGCCAGGGACGATGTACGTACAGTATGTCTGAGCACAAAACTAATGTGGGTGTTCCAAACAGCAGTGCTGCTACTCTGGTATTTTCATTCAGAGATGGCTGGGTGATGTCAGCTTTACTTTCACTGTGTGCCTCAGATCCTCCTCCAGAAAACTTCCTCATACAGAGCAGGCCCAGGGAGAGGTTTCAACCACTCTCTCCCATGCCCCCTTTTTCCTCCCTCCTCCCCTATTTCCCTAACCCACTCATATGACCTATACGTCTCGCTCTCTCTGTCCACAATACACAGGCCACTCTGACTCCATGAGGGCTACGCTCCAGGTAAGGCTCATCCCTCTCTGACTCCCTATGGAGGTGCTCCTCCTGGGCCAGCTGGCTGGCTCGATGAGGTGTTGGTGACAGCCTAGAGACGACCTAGAGGCGTGCTCTGGTCATCAGTAGAGAGAGAAGGGCTCCGTCTCAATAAAGTCCTACTCTACCCTATACTACCCTACTCTGTCCTGGTCCTGGCTAGCCATCAGCTCTCCTGTCAGCATACTGTAATGAACAGCGCACCCCCCCCACGTAAATCACACCGCTGACATGTCGCTCAGCTCATGCATCACCTTAAACACACACACAAAGACATCACCCTTCTTACACGCCACATCAGAATTAACCGGGGTGTTTTGGGGATGGAGTGATTAGTGACTGTCGACTCAAACATGCGAAGGAAAACACACAGGAAGAGAATATCCACACAGGAAAACACACAGGAAGAGAAAATCCACACAGGAAAACACACAGGAAGAGAAAATCCACACAGGAAAACACACAGGAAGAGAAAATCCACACAGGAAAACACACAGGAAGAGAAAATCCACACAGGAAAACACACAGGAAGAGAAAATCCACACAGGAAAACACACAGGAAGAGAAAATCCACACAGGAAAACACGCAGGAAGAGAAAATCCACACAGGAAAACACGCAGGAAGAGAAAATCCACACAGGAAAACACGCAGGAAGAGAAAATCCACACAGGAAAACACGCAGGAAGAGAAAATCCACACAGGAAAACACGCAGGAAGAGAAAATCCACACAGGAAAACACGCAGGAAGAGAATATCTAAAATCAAATCTAGAGTCAGCTTTCTATTCCGCAACAAAGGCTCCTTTACTCACGCCGCCAAACTTACCCTAGTAAAACTGACTATCCTACCGATCCGACTTAGGCGATGTCATTTACAAAATAGCTTCCAATACTCTACTCAGCAAACTGGGTGCAGTTTATCACAGTGCCATCCGTTTTGTTACTAAAGCACCTTATACCACCCACCACTGCGACCTGTATGCTCTAGTCGGCTGGCCCTCGCTACATATTCGTCGCCAGACCAACTGGCTCCAGGTCATCTACAAGTCCATGCTGGGTAAAGCTCCGCCTTATCTCAGTTCACTGGTCACGATGGCAACACCCATCCGTAGCACGCGCTCCAGCAGGTGTATCTCACTGATCATCCCTAAAGCCAACACCTCATTTGGCCGCCTTTCATTCCAGTTCTCTGCTGCCTGTGACTGGAACGAATTGCAAAAATCGCTGAAGTTGGATACTTTTATCTCCCTCACCAACTTCAAACATCTGCTATCTGAGCAGCTAACCGATCGCTGCAGCTGTACATAGTCTATCGGTAAATAGCCCACCCAATTTTACCTACCTCATCCCCATACTGTTTTTATTTATTTACTTTTCTGCTCTTTTGCACACCAGTATCTCTACCTGCACATGACCATCTGATCATTTATCACTCCAGTGTTAATCTGCAAAATTGTAATTATCCGCCTACCTCCTCATGCCTTTTGCACACATTGTATATAGACTCTTTTTTTCTTTTCTACTGTGTTATTGACTTGTTTATTCCATGTGTAACTCTGTGTTGTTGTCTGTTCACACTGCTTGCTTTATCTTGGCCAGGTCGCAGTTGTAAATGAGAACTTGTTCTCAACTAGCCTACCTGGTTAAATAAAGGTGAAATAAATAAAATAAAAAATATCCACACAGGAAAACACACAGGAAGAGAAAATCCACACAGGAAAGCACACGCAAGTACACACACGGTCCCCAAAGCACACTCCTAGCTGAGCCTGGCACCAAGTAGAGGCTCAAATTCTTATGAGCACTCACGAGTGCTGATCCAGACAGGGCATGAACGCAGAATTCTCCCCGGTTGACAGGGCTGGTTCTAATCAGAAGGATGTGAGGTGGTCTCTCTATCGATCAGAGCCAGCAGGGTCCTCATGAGTCAGGACTGATGCATAACATCAGATGGAGAGGACAGGGGCTCGAACCTCTAAAGGGGTTCTGCGAAGGCATGGCTTTGTGATATGCGCCAAGACAGCCATTCGTGCAATTGGAGAAGGAATGCTCTCACAGCCTGAAAGTAAGACATGGAATAAACCAGAGAGGAAACGTGAGGATTCCATATGGATTGATCAGTGTATTTATTAAGTGGTACAACAGGTGTGAGGTGGTTAAAAGATCCCACCGAAGGAAGCAGCGTTTCAACATGAAGTTGAAGCAGCGTTTCAACATGAAGTTGAAACACATGGGTCTGCACACCCCCTGCTGGTATTTAAGCTTTTAAGTGATTTCAAACCTACGCTGATAAAACTCCAATAGATGTCTCTAATGGTCTCCTTTAAAGTATAGTTTCGCCCGTAGACTACCAATATAACAAACTACCTGTTCCTGACTCATAGCCCAGTTGCTGAACAGGAAGTGTGATCCTACCCAGAGATAGAACCCCTCTCTCTCTCTCTCTGATTGCGCAATATGAGTATATGTCAAAGTCAGGACTTTTGGGGAAGAGTTGATCCTCTTTTTCGCTCTCGTGGAGATTAACGCCTCTGTAATGTAAACTAGTTGTCAGCTGCCGTTGCGGCAAAAAGACAGGAGAAAAGTGAGAGAGAGAGAGAGACAGAAACACCAGGACAGGGAGCGAAACACAACAAATAAAAAATGCCCACGTGCACTTCAATGACCACAGAGGAGGGATGCCAAATGTGACCCGAGGACAGAGATCAGCTGCTCTGAGCCCACAGAGCTGGACGATGGAAACATGTAATCGCTGCTGGGATCAGCGAATCAAAATCTCTGAGCAGTGTGTTCTGTATAATACGGCTGCCACGGGGGCTGGACTGTAATTGGAACCACAGCCCCTATACGTGTGTCTCAGCGAACAATGAGCGGATTCTGAACCGCTTTGCTTTGTGCTTTTCCCTTCGAGTAAGATTATATGGACAGATGGGTCCTCATCCTCGATCAGCACTCATAGTCTGAAAAACTTTGTGAATATGGGCCCATGTTAACGTTCATACAGTGAGAGAGTGAAGAAGAGGCAGGTATGGGCCCATGTTAACGTACATGCAGTGAGAGAGTGAAGAAGAGGCAGGTATGGGCCCATGTTAACGTACATGCAGTGAGAGTGAAGAAGAGGCAGATACCTGAGTGATTTTGGACTGCATGGAGGAGACGATGGCTGTAGACACTTGTTTCTCTTTCTCCTGCGAGCCGTCCCTGAAAAGAGAGAGAGAGAGAGAGAGAGAGAGAGAGAGAGAGACAAAGAATGGGGCAAAGGGAGAGGGAGAGAGAGGGGCAAAGAGAGAGAGAGAAAGAGAAGGTGGAGGAGAGAGAGATCGGGAGAGATGGAGAGAGAAAGAGAAGGTGGTGGCAGAGAGCGATGGAGAGAGAAAGAAGGTGGGGGGGAGATGGAGAGAGAAAGAGAAGGTGAGTAGAGAGATGGAGAGAGAAAGAGAAGGTGAGGGGACAGAGAGAGAGATAAGGAGAGATGGAGAGAGAAAGAGAAGGTGAGTAGAGAGAGATGGAGAGATGGAGAGAGAAAGAAGGTGGGGGAGAGATGGAGAGAAAGAGAATGTGAGGATAAGAGATGGAGAGAGAAAGAAGGTGGGGGGAGAGAAAAAGAGAAGGTGAGGGAGAGAGTGGGAGAGAGAAAGAGAAGGTGGGGGAGAGAGAGGGAGAGATGGATGAAAGAGAGGATGTGTATATGAAAGGTCTTTATACAATATTCATGGGGACTGCCTGCTGAGTGTTGTAAAACTGGACAGACAAGCAGAAAGAGTGAGAGAGGGAGTGAGAGAGAGAGAGAGAGAGAGAGAGAGAGAGGAGGGAGAGAGAGACCCTTTCTCAAGAAACAGAAGTTGCTCATCAAAGTTCCACTCGTCGGAACACACATGACAAGAACAGCCGAAAAACTAATAAATAAATCACAAAAGCAGCGGGAGCTCCTTGCAACTTCCAATAGAATGACCATGCAAAAAAATGTTTTTCCAATATCCCCTCAGAGAAGTTTTATTCATATTCAAATGAAAATAATTTAGGATACAAAAGATATCTCCCCCCCAATCTGAGCAGACGTGATTCTGTGCTTCCACACATTTCATGTTCCATTCAACAGGTCAGTCATGTTGGCCAAACCAATCCATCCTTCAGCTTCAGAGAGGTCAGCTTCAGAACACTCTGGTTATGTTCCAAATGGCCCCAGTTCCCTACATAGTGCACTACTTTACCATAATATACATCCCAAATGGCACCCTATACCTTACATAGTGCACTACTTTACCCTACCATACATCCCAAATGGCACCCTATTCCCTGTTTAGTGCACTACTTTAGACCAGAGCTTTACAGGCCCCGGTCAAAAGAAGTGCACAAAACAGGGAATAGGGTGCCTTTTGCGACACAGCTAAGGCAAGGAACACGACTGCAAAACACTTGTGAAAACTCAAGAGTTTAAAAAAATCTAATTCTGGTTAATCAGCTTTGATAAATCCTATTATTTCTGATGGGACAGTTTGATAGCCTTGTTTGTCTGTAGAAAGTATAATATTTCATGGATTAATTCTCATTCTGGGGTACAGGTGAGTGTGTATGCCATCTGGCAAACTCAACAGTGCCATTGATTCACAGCATTATATGCTCAGTCAGGTGTTTCATTTGATTCGCCAAAGGAGACAGCTAGACTTACTGGGTTCCAACATTACAGACAAAAGACTTGACAATGTACATGCATTAATAGGTAGCCTACATTAGCATGGCCTGCACTGAATGATATGAAGGATTCCTGGTTAGGTGCTACTGTCGAGTAACACATGTTCAACCAAAGCACTTCAGTGTAGCACGCCGTGTCCTTCCTTCCTTCCCTCCCAGAGGTAGTGCATAAACAGCCTGGTGAGGTGGGGTGCTTTACCTGGAGAGGCTGGAAGTGGGGCTGGTGGGAGGGGAGGCGCTGGGGGACTTCTTGGTTCCTCTGGGGTACGAGGAGGGGGAACAGGAAGAGCCCTTGGTTGGGAGCTTGCCCTTAGAACTCTTCCTCTTCCTCTTCTCATGAGGGGACCTGGGAGACAGGGAGGGAGAGAGACAGGGATGGATAGAGATACAGTGAGTATTGGGACAGTGACAAATGTTTTGGCTCTGTACTCCAGTACTTTAGATTTGAAATGATACAATGACCATGAGCTTAAAGTGCAGACAGACGGTCAGCTTTAATTTGAGGGTATTTTCATCCATATCGGCTGAACCATTTAGAAATTATAGCACTTCTTGTATGACGACGTGTGAGAAAGTTAAGAGGCACAAATATCATTACATTACGCACAAATATCAGTGTCACTGTCACAATACATTTGGAGCTCACGGTACATGGTGAAATTGCCCCGAACCCTTTCAGGAAGTAATGGATTGAGTGATACAGAGAGACAGTGAGTGAGGAGGCCTATAATGCATTCACAGGGCTGCTTGTGGCTCAAACTGCTACAGTGAATACAGAAAAGCCATTCCCTCACAGCATTGACCCACTGTTTCCATGGTTTCACCGTTACACGCTTTTCCACGGATCCCAGCAGCCCTACCTGGATCTGGAGTGCCTCCTGGGCAGAGCGGGGCTGATGCCAACGCGATAGGCGGCAGTGCCGTAGCGCTCCCTCTCCTCACGTCTCCTCTCGGACGAGTGAGCCCTTCGGTCCCTCCTCCCAGGGGACTTGGAGCGAGACCTGCAGACAGACACAGGGCGTGAGAGACGGATATGAACACAGAGATGGGAGAGAGTACGAGAGAGAAAGAGAGAGAGAGCGGTGAGAAGAGGGGACACAGGGAGAAGGAAGGAGAGAGGTGGGAAGAGAGGACACAGAGAGAGAGGAAGGACAGAGAGGAAAACTCTAAACAACACAAGGAAATTAAATATGCAGTATATTCCGCAGTGCCTGGGGCAAAACTCTGTCTTTTCTCTAGCGGTGAGCACTGAGGAGAAACTGATAACCAGTGAGGGTGTGAAATACTCAGACTTTTTACAGTCCTTTAAACCAGCAGCTGGTCTCTGGGGCTGCCCCGTCCTCCCACGTCCCATGCATCCCAGCCCTCTGACCACTACTGTGCTCTGTGGCCACCTCTCAGTTTCATTACCAATCCGAGGACTGTTCACGGGGCTGCTCTTAGTGAACGTAGTGAGATAGAGGGCAGAGGAAAGAGATGCGAAATAGAGTTATCCACTTATAAAGTAGAGTTGAGCACTTTTCACTTCAAAAGTGGTTTATAATGTTACCCATCCGTCGCGCCAGCTATGCTCACTCCTTTTCTTTTTATCCTACAAGTAAGGAGGGGTTAGAGCCAGGGTCATTATCTGTGTTGTAAAGGCCACTATGTAAATGTCAGTGTCTGCAGAGTGGTTTAACTCACTGGGGTGGCAGTCATTGCCCCGGTCTGGTCAATACTCGACACATTAGCCCTGATAGATGAACGAGATGTAACTGTGTACAGGCCGGGCCCATCCCTCACACTCCTCCGCTCTCTCTTCATCCCCCTGCCTGTCTGTCTGTCCTCCCCGGGCCATAGCTCTATATAATATAGGACAGCCATTACCATGGTGATTCAGTCGTTTCACATCCCACTGCCAAGGGCAATAACGACACCAAATGACTCTCGCAATAATAAGTGACAAAAACTAAATTGAATTTCTCCTGATTTAAAATGTCACCCCCCCCCCACCAGCTACAAATGAGTGTTTATTTGAGAACACTAGCGTAC
Source organism: Oncorhynchus tshawytscha (assembly GCF_018296145.1). Taxonomy (NCBI): domain Eukaryota; kingdom Metazoa; phylum Chordata; class Actinopteri; order Salmoniformes; family Salmonidae; genus Oncorhynchus; species Oncorhynchus tshawytscha. Next base: position 19,336,782 of record NC_056461.1, read on the forward strand.
GTGCACGTCTGGATACACTCTCGCACAGTTACACACATTTAATGCACACGCACAAACTGGCCACACACCGATGAAAATTCTATCTAATGGAGCCGTTTAAAAAGTACTTTGCAGCTGGGGACACAGTGGACCGTTGGACAAAAGCCAAATTTGCTCAAGGATAAACACAAACAGACGGGTCATCCTTGGCTATAGGGGGCTGAAGAAATGACAAAGTGAGGAAAAGGGAAGTTGTCAGAGGAAGGGTGCAATTTGAGGGCAACTGTACATTCGAGGTAGACATTCCCTGCACCCCCCCCCCCATTATCTGTCCTGTATGGACGTTGTTGACCCTTCATGGGTCCACAGGGGCCTCTAAACTCTGCTGGTAATGACCTCACACTGGCCCCTGGGTCCAAGGGCCCCAATTAAACACCCAGGGGTGGAACAGGGGGGCAGGGGCTAAGGATGGGGGCATGACAGGCCTGTCAATGACTACAGACAATGTCAGAGGGCTGACCCTGATACTGTGTGACAGGATGCAAATGATGGACAGAGAGAAGGGGATGAGAAAGACAGAAAAAGAAAGTAGTAGCTCTTGAGTTAATGGAGAGCAGCAGTCCTGCTGATGTGTTAACAATGGGGAACCTCCCCTGACACACAGACAGAGAGAGAGAGACAGACAAACAGACAGAGAGAGAGAGAGACACAGAGAGACAGACAGAGACACAGGGAGACAGAGACAGAGAGAGGGAGAGAGAGAGGGAGAGAGAGAGAGAGAGCCCATTGGGCTGCTAGAGACTGGTGAGGAGGAGTCGGGACACGAGCAGAGTAAGCTGCCAATTTAATTCCGTCGTCAGACCTAGACAGATTGAGACTGCGGCTCAAATGGCAACCTATTCCCTATATAGTCCACTACTTTTGTCCAGCGGCCATAGGGAATAGGGAGCGATTTGGGATGCACTAATACAGACAAGCAGCCAGTCAGCCAGCCACCTGCAGGAAGGCTCCATTACCTCTTTCTCAAGGTTAGTAAGGGAGACCTTTAAAAGGCTGGGGATTGAAATGTGGAGTGATTGGCAGGGCTGATGTCTGCACAACCCTCCGAGGTTCCCCTCTGTAGAACCAGATTAAACCTTTCAGATGCTCCTCATTCTAAAAAATGTCACTTGTGTCCCAAACGTCACCCTATTCCCTATGTAGTACACCCATAGGGGCTTTGGTCAAAAGTAGTGCACTGTGTAGGGAATAGGATCGATTTGGGATGCAGTCTGAATCTTCATCAACACTGTAAAAATAAAAAAAAGAGTAGGAGCTAACTGTCTCTTCCAGCCTCCCAACACACACAAAAAAAAAACGCTGACTGATTGTGTGACTGGTCATTATCAGGGATCCATTTCACTCTTCCATTCAAAGATTTTTTTCTTTCTTCATTTGACTTGCTCTGCAAAAAAATACGAAAGAAAATGGAGGAAATTTGGCGTGCTTGCACATTACAGGATTGCAATCTCTGACACGAGGCTCAGCGGATGCCCCCTTCTCAATCTAGGCCCTTTAATTCACATACTGTAAGTGATTTAAAACCTCAGGCAGAAACGATTAAATCTCAGTGAAATTCCATTAAGGCTCGTCAGGATGACACCATGAGGCCGACGTAATTACAGCAACTCCAGCCACTGATAATGCCAATTGGCCGTGATTTCCAAAAATTCAAGATGAAAACTTGGAGAGCGTGTGGAGGCGTTGGGAAACTACAGAGAGAGGAAGCCGACAGATTGCAGTGAAGACGGATGAAACTCTCAATTTAACAACAAAGTCATCTAGTTGATACTGCCAGCCAGACAGAAAGCTACTTGCTTCATTAGGCAGTAGGCACCAGCTAGTGTAGGTTCATAAATAGAGCACCTTTATCTTTGATGAATTATGTTTAACAATCTGAGCTTTAGGCCATCTTCTATTGCCCAATGTGTAAAGACAACACCTATTCAACTGTAAAGGCCATGGTTGTGATGAGAGAGCCATAGGACCAAGTTGTTGTGAGGAATACGGGTTGGACCACTCACCTAGACCTGCGGACCATTCTGTACGCGCTTGGCAGGGCGTGCTTGGTTTTAGGCCGGGAGCGCGATCTCGACCGTGACCGCTTCTTGCGTTTCTTCTTCTTCTTCTCTCTGTCGCCCTTCTCTCTGTCCCGGTTCTTCTCCGGTCGTCTGGAGGTGGAGGAGGAAGAGGGTAGCAGGAGGGTGGAAGAGGAGGGGGGCTCTTTGCTTTTGAAGGCGCTGACGTCATGTGGTCTTTGATCAGCTGGGTACACATGTGCTCTAGAAGCCAGAGGAGGGGGGGCTGAGACAACGGGGGCCACTGGGACCTCTGGCAGCTGTGGCTGGGGTAGAGAGAAGGAGAGAGAAAGAGGGATTAGCGAAAGAAAGAAGAGGGGGGAGGGGGCACATTAATGACAAACATACATCTGCACCTTGGGGCATATTCTAGTTTAACAGTCCAAGAAAAACCAAACGCATTGCTTGATGCAAACCAATCAGAACTCTTCCCTCTGACAGAGGGGGAAGGAGAGAGAGACAGAGGGGAAGGAGAGAGAGACAGAGGGGAAGGAGAGAGAGACAGAGGGGGGAAGGAGAGAGAGACAGAGGGGGAAGGAGAGAGAGAGAGACAGAGGGGGAAGGAGAGAGAGAGAGAGAGAGGGAAGGAGGAGAGAGAGAGAGGGAAGGAGGAGAGAGGAGAGGGAAGGAGAGAGAGAGAGAGAGAGGGAAGGAGAGAGAGAGAGAGAGAGGGGGAAGGAGAGGGAAGGAGAGAGAGAGAGAGAGAGAGGGAAGGAGAGAGAGGAAGAGAGAGAGAGAGGAGGAGAGAGAGAGAGGAGAGAGAGAGAGAGAGAGAGGGAAGGAGAGAGAGAGAGAGAGAGGGAAGGAGAGGGGAAGGAGAGAGAGAAAGGAGCCCACAAAATGAGGTGGAAACTGAGCTGCACTTCCTAACCTCCTGCCCAATGTTATGACCATATTAGAGAGACATATTTCCCTCAGATTAACAGATCCACAAAGAATTCAAAACAAATCAATTTGAAAAACTCCCATATCTACTGGGTGAAATTCCACAGTGTGCCATCACAGCAGCAAGATTTGTGACCTGTTGCCACGAGAAAAGGGCAACCAGTGAAGAACAAACACCATTGAAATACAACCCATATTTATGCTTATTTATTTTATCTTGTGTCCTTTAACCATTTGTACATTGTTAAAACACTGTATATATATATATAATATGACATTTGTAATGTCTTTACTGTTTTGAAACTTCTGTATGTGTAATGTTTACTGTTAATCCTTGTTGTTTTTCACTTTATATATTCACTTTGTATGTTGTCTACCTCACTTGCTTTGGCAATGTTATCACATGTTTCCCATGCCAATAAAGCCCTTGAATTGAATTGAATTGAGAGACAGAGGAAGGAGAGAGAGAGAGAGGGGGAAGGAGAGAGAGAGAGGGGAAGGAGAGAGAGAGAGAGGGGAGAGAGAGAGAGAGAGGAGGGAGGAGAGAGAGAGAGGGGGGAAGGAGAGAGAGAGGGGAAGGAGAGAGAGAGGGGGGGAGGAGAGAGAGAGAGAGGGGGAAGGAGAGAGAGAGAGAGGGGGAAGGAGAGAGAGAGAGAGGGGGGAAGGAGAGAGAGAGAGAGAGGGAAGGAGAGAGAGAGAGAGAGGGAAGGAGAGAGAGAGAGAGGAAGGAGAGAGAGAGAGGGGGGGAGGAGAGAGAGAAGGAGAGAGAGGGGGAAGGAGAGAGAAGGAGGAGGAGAGGAGAGAGAGAGAGGGAAGGAGAGAGAGAGAGGGAAAGGAGAGGAGGGAGAGAGAGAGGAGAGAGAAGGAGAGAGAGAGAGGGAGAGGAGAGAGAGAGAGGAGGGAAGGAGAGAGAGAGAGAGGGGAAGGAGAGAGAAGAGGGGGAAGGAGAGAGAGAGAGGGGGGAGAGAGAGAGAGGGGGAAGGAGAGAGAGAGAGAGAGGGGAAGGAGAGAGAGGAGAAGGAGGAGAGGAGAAGAGAGGGAAGGAGAGAGAGAGAGAGGGGAAAGGAGAGAGAGAGAGAGAGGAGAGAGAGAGAAGGAGAGAGCGAGAGAGAGAGGAGAGGGGAAGGAGAGAGACAGAGAGAGGGGGAAGGAGAGAGAGAGAGGGGGAAGGAAAGAGAGAGAGAGGGGGAAGGAGAGAGAGAGGGGGAAGGAGAGAGAGAGAGGGGGAAGGAGAGAGAGAGAGAGGGAAGGAGAGAGAGACAGAGGGGGAAGGAGAGAGAGACAGAGGGGAAGGAGAGAGAGACCCAGGGAAGGAGACCCAGAGAGAGGGGAAGGAGGAGAGAGACCCAGGAGGGAGACCCAGAGAGGGAAGAGGAGAGAGAGACCCCAGAGAGAGAGAGAGGGGAAGGAGAGAGAGAGAGCCTCAAGGAGAGAGAGGAGAGAGGGGGAAGGAGAGAGAGAGAGAGGGGAAGGAGAGAGAGAGAGAGGGGGAGAGAGAGAGAGAGAGGGGAAGGAGAGAGAGAGAGAGAGAGAAGGAGAGAGAGAGAGAGAGGGGAAGGAGAGAGAGCCCTGAGAGAAGGAGAGAGCCCCAGAGAGAGAGCCCCAGAGAGAGAGCCCAGAGAGAGAGCCCCAGAGAGAGAGCCCCAGAGAGAGAGCCCCAGAGAGAGAGGGGGGAGAGAGAGAGCCCCAAGAGAGAGAGCCCAGAGAGAGAGCCCCAGAGAGAGAGCCCTAGAGAGAGAGGGGGAGAGAGAGCCCCAGAGAGAGAGGGAAGGAGAGAGCCCCAGAGAGAGAGCCCCAGAGAGAGAGCCCCAGAGAGAGAGCCCCAGAGAGAGAGCCCCAGAGAGAGAGCCCTAGAGAGAGAGCCCCAAGAGAGAGAGCCCCAGAGAGAGAGCCCCAGAGAGAGCCCCAGAGAGAGAGAGAGCCCCAGAGAGAGAGCCTCAGAGAGAGAGCCCAGAGAGAGAGCCCCAGAGAGAGAGCCCCAGAGAGAGAGCCCCAGAGAGAGAGCCCCAGAAAGAGAGAGCCCCAGAGAGAGAGCCCCAGAGAGAGGGGAGCCCCAGAGAGAGAGAGGGAGAGAGAGAGCCCCAGAGAGAGAGCCCCAGAGAGAGAGCCCCAGAGAGAGAGCCCCAGAGAGGGCCCCAGAGAGAGAGCCTCCACTGAGAGAGAGCCAAGGAGAGAGAGCCCCAGAGAGAGAGGCCCCAGAGAGAGAGAGAGCCCCAGGGGGAAGGAGAGAGAGAGCCCCAGAGAGAGAGAGAGCCCTATGGGGAAGGAGAGAGAGAGAGCCCCAAGAGAGAGAGAGCCCTAGGAGGGGAAGGAAGAGAGAGAGAGGGGGAAGAGAGAGAGAGAGGGGGAAGAGAGAGAGAGCCCCAGAGAGAGAGAGGGGGAAGGAGAGAGAGAGAGGGGAAGGAGAGAGAGAGACCCTAAGGAGAGAGAGCCCCAGAGAGAGCCCCAGAAGAGAGAGAGAGAGAGAGCCCCAGAGAGAGAGAGCCCCAGAGAGAGAGAGCCCCAGAGAGAGAGAGAGAGAGAGAGAGAGAGAGCCCCAGAGAGAGAGAGCCCCAGAGAGAGAGAGCCCCAGAGAGAGAGAGCCCCAGAGAGAGAGAGAGCCCCAGAGAGAGAGCCCCAGAGAGAGAGAGCCCCAGAGAGAGAGCCCCAGAGAGAGAGAGCCCAGAGAGAGAGAGAGAGAGAGCCCCAGAGAGAGAGCCCCAGAGAGAGAGAGCCCAGAGAGAGAGCCCCCAGAGAGAGAGAGCCCCAGAGAGAGCCCCAGAGAGAGAGCCCCAGAGAGAGAGAGCCCCAGAGAGAGAGAGAGAGAGAGCCCCAGAGAGAGAGCCCCAGAGAGAGAGAGCCCAGAGAGAGAGCCCCAGAGAGAGAGAGAGCCCCAGAGAGAGAGAGCCCCAGAGAGAGGGAAGAGAGAGAGAGCCCCAGAGAGAGAGAGCCCCAGAGAGAGAGAGAGCCCCAGAGAGAGAGAGCCCCAGAGAGAGAGAGCCCCAGAGAGAGAGAGCCCCAGAGAGAGAGAGAGCCCCAGAGAGAGAGAGCCCCAGAGAGAGAGAGCCCCAGAGAGAGAGCCCCAGAGAGAGAGAGAGAGAGAGCCCCAGAGAGAGAGCCCAGAGAGAGAGAGAGAGAGAGAGCCCCAGAGAGAGAGAGCCCCAGAGAGAGAGAGCCCCAGAGAGAGAGCCCCAGAGAGAGAGAGCCCCAGAGAGAGAGAGAGCCCAGAGAGAGAGCCCCAGAGAGAGAGAGCCCAGAGAGAGAGGGGGAGAGAGAGAGAGAGGGGGAAGAGAGAGCCCCAGAGAGAGAGGGAAGGAGAGAGAGCCCCAGAGAGAGAGAGCCCCAGAGAGAGGGGAAGAGAGAGAGAGAGGGGGAGAGAGAGAGAGCCCAGAGAGAGAGAGAGGGGGGAGAGGAGAGAGAGAGAGAGCCCCAGAGAGAGAGCCCCAGAGAGAGAGGGGGAAGGAGAGAGAGAGAGAGAGGGGGAGAGAGAGCCCCAGAAGGAGAGAGAGAGAGAGAGAAGGAGAGAGAGAGAGAGGGGAAGGAGAGAGAGAGAGAGAAGGAGAGAGAGAGAGAGCCCCAGAGAGAGAGAGCCCCAGAGAGAGAGAGCCCAGAGAGAGAGAGCCCAGAGAGAGAGAGCCCCAGAGAGAGAGAGCCCCAGAGAGAGAGAGCCCCAGGGATGAGAGAGAGAGAGAGAGAGAGAGAGAGAGGGGGAAGGAGAGAGAGAGAGAGAGCCCCAGAGAGAGAGGGGGAAGAGAGAGAGAGAGAGAGGGGGAAGGAGAGAGAGAGAGAGAGGGGGAGAGAGAGAGCCCCAGAGAGGAAGCCCCAGAGAGAGAGAGAGAGGGGGAGAGAGAGAGCCCCAGAGAGAGGGGGAAGGAGAGAGAGAGAGAGGGGGAAGGAGAGAGAGAGAGAGGGGGAAGGAGAGAGAGAGGGGGGGGGAAGGAGAGAGAGAGCCCCAAGGAGAGAGAGAGAGGGGAAGGAGAGAGAGAGACCCCAGAGAGAGAGGGGGAAGGAGAGAGAGAGAGAGGGAGCCCCAGAGAGAGAGGGGAAGGAAGAGAGAGAGAGAGGGGGAAGGAGAGAGAGAGAGAGGGGGGAAGGAGAGAGAGAGAGAGAGGAGGGAAGGAGAGAGAGAGAGGGGAAGGAGAGAGAGAGAGGGGGAAGGAGAGAGAGAGAGGGGGGGAAGAGCCCTGAGAGAGAGGGGGAAGGAGAGAGAGAGAGAGGGGGAAGGAGAGAGAGAGACCCAGAGAGAGAGGGGGAAGGAGAGAGAGAGAGAGAGGGAAGGAGAGAGAGAGAGCCCCAGAGAGAGAGGGGGAAGGAGAGAGAGAGAGAGAGAGGGGAAGGAGAGAGAGAGCCCCAGAGAGAGAGAGGGGGAAGGAGAGAGAGAGACCCAGAGAGAGAGAGAGAGGGGAAGGAGAGAGAGAGGGGGAAGGGAGAGAGAGAGGGGGAAGGAGAGAGAGAGGGGGAAGAGAGAGAGAGAGAGAGAAGGAGAGAGAGAGAAGGGAGAGAGAGAGAGAGAGAGGGGAGAGAGGGAGAGAGAGAGGGGAGGGAGAGAGAGAGAGAGAGAGAGAGGAGAGAGAGAGAGAGCCCCAGAGAGAGAGAGAGAGAGAGAGAGAGGGGGAGAGAGAGCCCCAGAGAGAGAGAGGGGGAAGGAGAGAGAGAGAGAAGGAGAGAGAGCCCCAGAGAGAGAGAGGATATATATAGCCCCCAGAGAGGAGGGAAGGAGAGAGAGAGACCCAAGGAGAGAGAGAGCCCCAGAGAGAGAGAATGGAGAGAGAGCCCCAAGGAGAGAGAGAGCCCAGGGAGAGAGAGGGGGAGAGAGAGAGAGAGAGGAGAGAGAGAAGGAGAGAGAGAGAGGGGGAAGGAGAGAGAGAGCCCCAGAGAGAGAGCCCCAGAGAGAGAGCCCCAGAGAGAGAGCCCCAGAGAGAGAGAGAGGGAAGCCCCAGAGAGAGAGCCCCAGAGAAGAGAGAGAGCCCCAGAGAGAGAGCCCCAGAGAGAGAGCCCCAGAGAGAGAGCCCCAGAGAGAGAGAGCCCCAGAGAGAGAGCCCCAGAGAGAGAGCCCCAGAGAGAGAGCCCCAGAGAGAGAGAGAGCCCCAGAGAGAGAGCCCCAGAGAGAGAGCCCCAGAGAGAGAGCCCCAGAGAGAGAGAGCCCAGAGAGAGAGAGCCCCAGAGAGAGAGAGCCCCAGAGAGAGAGCCCCAGAGAGAGAGAGCCCCAGAGAGAGAGAGCCCAGAGAGAGAGAGAGCCCCAGAGAGAGAGAGCCCCAGAGAGAGAGAGCCCCAGAGAGAGAGAGCCCCAGAGAGAGAGAGCCCCAGAGAGAGAGAGAGAGAGCCCCAGAGAGA